>NC_069501.1:1182241267-1182554332 GCF_027579735.1 Bombina bombina | reverse complement strand
TTGGCGCCAAAAATGACGCCACATCCGGAACGCCGACATTTTTGGCGCAAAATAACGTCAAAAAATGACGCAACTTCCGGCGACACGTATGACGCCGGAAACGGAAATGAATTTTTGCGCCAAAAAAATCCGCGCCAAAAATGACGCAATAAAATGAAGCATTTTCAGCCCCCGCGAGCCTAACAGCCCACAGGGAAAAAAGTCAAATTTTTGAGGTAAGACAAAATATGATAATTTAAAGCATAATCCCAAATATGAAACTGACTGTCTGGAAATAAGGAAAGTTGAACATTCTGAGTCAAGGCAAATAAATGTTTGAATACATATATTTAGAACTTTATAAATAAAGTGCCCAACCATAGCTTAGAGTGTCACAGAAAATAAGACTTACTTACCCCAGGACACTCATCTACATGTTTGTAGAAAGCCAAACCAGTACTGAAACGAGAATCAGTAGAGGAAATGGTAAATATAAGAGTATATCGTCGATCTGAAAAGGGAGGTAAGAGATGAATCTCTACGACCGATAACAGAGAACCTTATGAAATAGACCCCGTAGAAGGAGATCACTGCATTCAATAGGCAATACTCTCCTCACATCCCTCTGACATTCACTGCACGCTGAGAGGAAAACCGGGCTCCAACTTGCTGCGGAGCGCATATCAACGTAGAATCTAGCACAAACTTACTTCACCACCTCCCTTGGAGGCAAAGTTTGTAAAAACTGATTTGTGGGTGTGGTGAGGGGTGTATTTATAGGCATTTTAAGGTTTGGGAAACTTTGCCCCTCCTGGTAGGAATGTATATCCCATACGTCACTAGCTCATGGACTCTTGTTAATTACATGAAAGAAAGGGAGGTAAGAGATGAATCTCTACGACCGATAACAGAGAACCTATGAAATAGACCCCGTAGAAGGAGATCATTGAATTCAAATAGGCAATACTCTCTTCACATCCCTCTGACATTCACTGCACGCTGAGAGGAAAACCGGGCTCCAACCTGCTGCGGAGCGCATATCAACGTAGAATCTAGCACAAACTTACTTCACCACCTCCACAGGAGACAAAGTTTGTAAAACTGATTTGTGGGTGTGGTGAGGGGTGTATTTATAGGCATTTTGAGGTTTGGGAAACTTTGCCCCTCCTGGTAGGAATGTATATCCCATACGTCACTAGCTCATGGACTCTTGCTAATTACATGAAAGAAATTAATCCACTACCCAAATCAAAAAAGTTTAAATTTTTATAAATATAAGCAGAAGAATCAAACTGAAACAGCTGCCTGAAGTACCATTCTACCAAAACTGCTTCTAAAGAAGAGAAAACATCAAAATGGTAGAACATTGTAAAAGTATGCAAAGAAAACCAAGTCATTGCTTTGCAAACCTGATCCACAGAAGCTTCATTCTTAAAAAACCCAGGAAGTAGAAACTTATCTAGTAGAATGAGCCATAATCCTCCGAGGCGGGAATCCACCCGACTCCAAATAAGCATGATGAATCAAAAGTTTAAGCAAGATGTCAAAATAAATGGCAGAAGCCTTTTGACCTTCCTAACACCAGAAAAGATAACAAATAGACTAGAAGACTATCTGAAATCTGAATAGCTTCAACATAAGATTTCAAAACTCTTACCATATCCAAAGAATGTAAGAATCTTACCAAAGAAGTCTTAGGAAAATACAATAATTCCTCCCTAATGTTGATAGAAATCACAACTTTAGGTAAGAATTGAAATGAGGATAGCAAAAACCACCTTATCCTGATGAAAAATATCAGAAAAGGAGACTCACAAGAAAGAACAGGTAATTAAAAATTGTTCTCGCTGAAGAGATGTCTAAAAAGAACAATACTTTCCATGAAAGTAAATAATGTCTAGAGAAAACATATGCTCAAATAGAAGAGCCTGTAAAGCCTTTAGAACCAAATTAAAACTCCAAGGAGAAATTGGCTTGATGACAGGTTTGATAAGAACCAAAGCCTGAACAAAATAATGAATAACAGGAAGGAACACTGCCTTACCCTGATGAAAAATCAGAAAAGGAGATCCACAAGAAAGAGCAGAAAACTAAGAAACTCTTCTAGCAGAAGAGATAACCAAAAGGAACAATACTTTCCAAGAAAGTAATTTTAATGTCCAGAGAACGCAAAGGTTCAAACGGAGGAGCCTGTAAAGCCCTCAGTACCAAATTGAGACTCCAAGGAGGAGATATTGACTTAATGACAGGTTTGATACAAGCCAAAGCCTGTACAAAACAATGAATATCAGAATGAATAGCAATCTTTCCGTGAAAAAGAACAGAAAGAGTAGAGATTTGTCCTTTCAAAGAACTTGCAGACAAAACCTTATCTAAACCAACCTGAAAAATTGTAAAGTTCTAGGAATTCTAAAAGAATGCCAAAAGAATTTATGAGAAGAACACCAAGAAATGAAAGTCTTCCAAACTCGATAATAAATCTTTCTAGAGACAGATTTACAAACCTGTAACATAGTATTAATCACTGAGTCAGAGAAACCTCTATGACTAAGAATCAAAAGTTTAATCTCCATACCTTCAAATTAAATGATTTGAGATCCTGATGGAAAAATGGGCTTTGAGGTAAAAAGTCTGGTCTTAACGGAAATGTCCAAGGTTGGCAACTGGCCATCCGAATGAGATCCGCATACCAAAACCTGTGAGGCCATGCTGGAACCACCAGCAGAACAAACAAATGCTCCATTAGAATTTTGGAAGAACTAAAGGCGGAGGATATATAGACAGAATGAAAATTCCAAGGAAGTGTCAATGCATACGCTACTTCCACCTGAGGATCCCCGGACCTGAAATAGGCCCCTGGGAAGTTCCTTGTTAAGACGAGAGGCCAACAGATCTATTTCTGGAAGCCCTCACATCCGAAAAATTGAAAAACATATCTGGGTAAAGACCATTCTCCCGGATGTAAAGCTTGATAAACAGAGATAATCTGCTTCCCAAACATCTATACCTGGGAAAAGGACCCCAGAATTTAGATACGAGCTGGATTTAGCCCAAGCAAATATCCGAGATACTTTCGTCACAATCTAAAGACTGATAGTCACACCCTGATGAATGACATACACCACAGATGTGATAATGTCTGAAAAAAACAATAAACGTCTCTTCTTCAAAAGAAACCAACTGAAGAACTCTGGGAATGCACGGAGTTCCAAAATATCAAATGGTAATCTCGCCTCCTGAGATTTCCAAACCCCTTGTGCTGACAGAGAACCTCAGACAGCCTCCCAACCTAAAAGACTTGCATCTATAGAGATCATGGTCCAGGTTGAGAAACCTGTAGAACTAAATGATAGTGATCTTAACCACCTAATCAAAGATAGATAAATATATAATTCGAAGATTTAAAAAGTGAAATCCTAGAATCCCTGCACCATTATTCAAAATAATAGAGACTGAAGGTACCGACAGACAGAACCCAATAAAAAAAGTCACTTGTCTGTTAGAGACAAAGACAGTGACACAATCTATCTGGAAACCTAAAAAAGGTGACCCTTGTGTGAGGAATCAAGAGCTTTTGATAAAAAAAGCTCCTCTAACCATGTCTTGAAAAAACAAAGTTGAATCATATGAGATTCCGAAGTCTCAGAAATTAAAAATAATCTGAATGAAAACAGAAAATGAAAATATGCATCTATTGTATCTAACGAAAACAAATAATGCTATCACTGACCAAAAAAAGGCAGAATAGACCATATAAATACCAAAAGATTTTCTATCTTTGGAACAATGAATAGTTTAGAATAAAAACCTCAAAACCCAGTTCCTAAAAATGGAACAGGAATAAATAACCCAGTAGATTCCAGATCTGAGCAGCGCTTGAGCCCCAACAGGTGATCAGCCACAATTCAACATTACCCAAAATATATAGGAAAATGTTAGCCTTACTGGAATAGCTCGAATATAAAAGAGAGAAAAAGACTTCTCATAGACGGTTTAACTCTAAATTTTATTCTACACCAAAATCTAAGAAATTTGGACCGAATAGAACCAAAAAAATTTCCAATTAAAAACATGTTACTTGGATAAGAATTTAGAATTTTGTTCCTGAGTAAGAACAACCAAACTAAAATAAGCTCAAAGTTTTATTCTTAGAACTCAATCTTGAAGCCCAGAGTAACAGTTAAGAAATGAATCAAATAATTGATTATCTTGGAAAAAAGAAATAAGGATTTTTAGAAATCACAAAATTCTTCTAGCTAAAAACAGCTAAAGACATAGATTAAACCTCATTTGTGAAAATATTCAATAAAATGAAGATACAAATGAAATCATTAGCATGTTAATCCAGTTAAAGGACCAGTCAACACCAGACTTGCATAAACAAATGCAAGACAACAAGACAAATGCAACAGCACCCAGTCTGAACCTCAAATGACTTTGTCCCTTAACAATGCTAAATACAACATAATCTGATACTTGAATTTAAAGTAAACAGAATAAATGAAGCAATTGCAACATCATTCAAATAAATCACAGGTGAAAAACAATTTTCCTTAAATAGGATACAACCATCTAAAGGAAAAATAAATACTATTTTGCTATAGAAACAATAGCATAATTAGCAGGAGTAGAGATAGCCCCATTAAATTGGAGAACCATCAAAATTTAAATGAATTGCCGGCAAAGAATATAATTTAAATCCTTTAAAGAAGGAATAAAAGAAAATTCCCAGCCTATTCCATTCCCTAGTATGAGGAACTGGAAAAAACCTCCAAAAATACAGAAGAAAAAATAAGCAGAAATAAAATGTTAGTTAGTCTGGAAAGAACTAATTACCTTAATATCCAAAATAATCAACACCTTTTCAACAAAGAACAAATGTACTTTAAAAATAAAAAAGTGGATTTGATAGTGTCAATATCTGATGAAGACAATTCTGAAATGAGAAAAACATCATCAGAGAAGGATAAATCATTATGTAGTTGGTCATTTGAAACTGCAATAATTAAAAAAGAAGTTTGAAAAAGACCTAAAATTTTTTATTAGAAGGCACAATGTCAGACAAAGCATTTAAACTAGAATCAGAAAAATATTCTTATAAATCTTCTACGTAATTCTTGAACATAAGATGTAAAAAGAATAGCAAATATATAAAGCATAAATACTAACGGATTCTGCATGTAAAAGTTTATCATGATAACTTATTACAAACCATAGCTAAAGAAAAACATTCATAACATTTTAAAATAAATGAACTTAGCTTTGGTAGGACTGAACCTCAGTCAAAGGGAATCCCTTAGAACGATTTTGAAACAGGAACAGAGAAATCTTGCAATATGTAATAGAAAAAAACAATATTTAAAGCAAAATTATCAAATTCCTTAAATGACAGTTTTAGGAATGGGAAAAGAAATGCAAAATAATAAGCTTCTAAAAACCAGAAGCAATAAAAAAGTGAGATTTAAATAACCACATTTTTTTTTTGGCGTCAAAAATGACGCCCACATTATTGGCGCCAAGTATGACGCCACATCCTCTGATGCCGAAACCGACGCCCACAATCTTTGGCGGGAAAAAAATGTCTGAATACACATGCGTCAAAAAATGACATTTACAGAATACAACTTCCGGAGTCAACTACGGTGCCGGAAATGACAACATTTTTGGCGCCAAAAAAGTCTGCGCCAAGAATAACGCAATAAAAAGCAACATTTTCTGCCCCCGTTAGCCTAACAGCACGTAGGGAAAATGGCCAATTGAGAATTTTCAAGGTAATGAAAAATAAATCTAATTAAAATGCATTATCCCAAATAATGAAACTGACAGTCTGAATTATAAAGGAATACTGATTATCCTGAATCATGGCAAATATAAGTTTAAAGACATATATTTAGAACTTTATATATAAAGTGCCCAACCATAGCTTAGAGTGTCACAAAAAATAAGATTTACTTACCCCAGGACACTCATCTACATGTAGTAGAAAGCCAAACCAGTACTGAAACGAGAATCAGTAGAGGTAATGGTACATAAGAGTATATCGTCGATCTGAAAAGGGAGGTAAGAGATGAATCTCTACGACCGATAACAGAGAACCTATGAAATAGATCCCGTAGAAGGAGACCATGGTATTCAAATAGGCAATACTCTTTTCACATACCTCTGACATTCACTGCACACTGAGAGGAAAACCGGGCTCCAGCCTGCTGCGAAGCGCATATCAACGTAGAATCTAGCACAAACTTACTTCACCACCTCCACGGGAGGCAAAGTTTGTAAAACTGAATTGTGGGTGTGGTGAGGGTTGTATTTATAGGAATTTTAAGGTTTGGGAAACTTTGCCCCTCCTGGTAGGAATGTATATCCCATACGTCACTAGCTCATGGACTCTTGCTAATTACATGAAAGAAATATAAATTACATAGTGTAATATCGCTACTAGTATCTGGGGGAAAAAATATTGGGCTTACCAGTATAAAATAAACCTAGGCCGTGGTATCAGCAATAGTCGTCTACGTGTTTCAGTCCTCACCAGGACTTTTCTCTCCGCCTTGAGAAAGGTCCTGGTGAGGACCGAAACACGTAGACGACTATTGCTGATACCACAGCCTAGGTTTATTTTATACTGGTAAGCCCAATACTTATTTTTCAGATACTAGTAGCGATATTGCACTATGTATTTTATCTTTTATAGGAGATTGATACACACCACTTAGAAGATTTTTTCCACACATTTGAGGATCATCACTAATAAGGCTTTTTTGAGGATCATCACTATTTAAGGTCTTTTGAGGATAATCATTATCAGGATTACTATCTCTAAAGGATAATCACAAACTTCCACTTTTTTATGATTCACGTTTGGTTATAATCAGGAGAATATATATATATATATATATATATATATATATATATATATATATATATATATATATATATATATATATATATATATATATTATACAGGTGAAACTCAAAAAATTAGAATATCGTGCAAAAGTTCATTTATTTCACTAATGCAACCTAAAAGGTGAAACTAAGATATGAGATAGACAAGATACTTCAAGCCATGATTTGTCATAATTGTGATGATTATGGCTTACAGCTCATGAAAACCCCAAATCCACAATCTCAGAAAATTAGAATATTGTGAAAAGGTGCAATATTCTAGGCTCAAAGTGTCCCACTCTAAACAGCTAATTAAGCCATAACACCTGCAAAGGGTTCCTGAACCTTAAAATGGTCTCTCAGTCTGGTTCAGTAGGAATCACAATCATGGAAAAAGACTGCTGACCTGACAGTTGTGCAGAAAACAATCATTGACACCATCCATAAGGAGGGAAAGCCTCAAAAGGTAAATGCAAAAGAATTTGGATGTTCCCAAAGTGCTGTATCAAAGCACATTAATAGAAAGTTATGTGGAAGGGAAAAGTGTGGAAGAAGGATTCTTCTCCTCCTGGAGAGGATTGTCAGGAAAAGGTCATTCAAAAGTGTTGGGGACTTTCACAAGGAGTGGACTGAGGCTGGAGTCAGTGCATCAAGAGCCACCACACACAGACGGATCCTGGACATGGGCTTCAAATGTCGTATTCCTCTTGTCAAGCCACTCCTGAACAACAAATAACGTCAGTAGCGCCTTACCTGGGCTAAAGAAAAACAGACCTGGTCTGTTGCTCAGTGGTCCAAAGTCCTCTTTTCTGATGAGAGCAAATTTTGCATCTCATTTGGAAACCAAGGACCCAGAGCATGGAGGAAGAATGGAGAGGCACACACTGCAAGATACTTGAAGTCCAGTGTGAAGTTTCCACAGTCTGTGTTGATTTGGGGAGCCATGTCATCAGCTGGTGTTGGTCCACTGTGCTTCATTAAGTCCAGGGACAAGACAGCCATCTACCAGGAGATTTTGGAGCACTCCATGCTTCCTTCCGCAGACGAGCTCTATGGGGATGCTGACTTCATTTTCCAGCAGGACTTGGCACCTGCCCACACTGCCAAAAGCACCAAAACCTGGTTCAATGACCGTGGGATTACTGTGCTTGACTGGTCAGCAAACTTGCCTGACCTGAACCCCATAGAGAATCTATGGGGCATTGCCAAGAGAAAGATGAGAGACATGAGACCGAACAATGCAGAAGAGCTGAAGGCCGCTATTGAAGCATCCTGGTCTTCCATAACACCTCAGCAGTGCCACAGGCTGATATCTTCCATGCCACGCCGCATTGAGTCAGTAATTGCTGCAAAAGGGGCCCAAACCAAGTACTGAGTACATATAGTATGCATGCTTATACTTTTCAGAGGTCCGATATTGTTCTATGTACAATCTTTGTTTTATTGATTGCATGTAATATTCTAAATTTTTGATATTGTGGATTTGGGGTTTTCATGAGCTGTAAGCCATAATCATCACAATTATGACAAATCACGGCTTGACCTATCTTGCTTTGCATGTAATGAGTCTCTCTCATATATTAGTTTCACCTTCTAGGTTGCATTTGTGAAATAAATGAACGTCTGCACGATATTCTAATTAATTGTATATATATATATATATATATATATATATATATATATATATATATATATATATATATATATATATATATATATATATATATATATATATATATATAATTTTTTTTATTTTTTTTTCTTGCATTTCTATTTTTCACTGAATATCTTTTTCACTGCATGTTCTTTTTTAGGTGTACACCCTTTTTGGCCTTTAAAAATTTTTTATTTTCATATTTTGGATTTTTTTTATACACTAAATTTTTTGATCAGTACATTTTTATGGACACATATTTTGGAGATTTTTTACTTTGAGACTTTTTTACTTTGAGACTTCATTTTTGATTTTCATAGAGACATTATTTCATCTTGGGATTTTCTTTGGACATTTATCATTGATTTTCATATGTAATATTTTGTATCTTTATGCGCTATCTCCAATTTGAATTACACACATACTGTATATAATGCATCTATATTGGTCTTCTAAGGAGTTAGCGTAACATTCCACTGAGGAAACTCTCTGGATTTTAGTTAAGGTATAGGACACACTCTGTACAGATCCAACATATGTATAGATCTAGGTGTCTCTCCTAGATCACTCATAGGATCCAACTGTTATATTTATTTGTACCATCTGTATACATTTTATCTGTGTTTCATCGTTATATCTTGATATAGGAGGTCACCCATACCTCACACACTCTGTACAGATCCAACATTGTATAGATCTAGGTGTCTCTCCTAGATCACTCATAGGATCCAACTGTTATATTTATTTGTACCATCTGTATAAATTTTATCTGTGTTTCATTGTTATATCTTGATATAGGGGGTCACCCATACCTCACTTTTAAATAAATAGTCTTTTAGTCTAATTTATTTTAGTTTATTGTCTTTAGTTTTTTTACTCCCACAATAGGAGCTAGAATAGCGCTCTTCCAATCGCTTCTATTTTTTTATTTTATTATTTATTCATTTTTATCATCATTATTTAGCAGCATGGTACAAAAGGATGTCATTGTTGATACAAAAGTTTAAACAGAAACAAAAGAGGGAGAAACCATCAGTCTCCAAAAGAAAGGAGAACAAACTCTCCATATAGTAAAATGAAATAGTAGAGCTAGACTGTCCGTGATAAGTCCATTTGAAAACAGTAGCCCCACTCCATATAAATGCATGGTGATTGACAATGACACCAATGTACAAAACATAACTCAAACAACAACAAAACTATGCCGAAATTTCTTAATTTAAGATCACTTTGTATATATTCTACACATCTAGTGGTATCCCTCGACTTTGTATTTATCTATCAACCTTTGAGAGAAGTGCTAAGCTAAAGAGGTCATTATTAGAGTATCAGGCAGGGGTGGGACCACGTCAGCCATACCCCTCTAAGATAACACTAGGCCTGTCATTCCTCCTAGGTCACTCCTGTAACTTGTGTAAAGCTCCCCCCTTCTATCCTCAGATCATTTTGGATTTCATCCCAGATGAATTTTAAATCATGGAAGAATTCTAACCTTTTCGATTTAAAGAAACTGTATTCTTCCATTCTCAAGGTATCTGTCATATGAGAGTGCCAGTCCTTTAGGGTCGGGCAGATTTGAGATTTCCAGAGCCTAGCAACTAAGGACCTAGCAGAATTCAATGCCAACTGAATTAGTCGTGTTCTTAATTTACATTTAGGTAACAGGTTCAATAGGGCCGTTGTCGGGTCTAGCTGATAGGAATCCCCCCGCCCCATTATGACTTGTAGGATATTCTGTATGCCCTCCCAAAAAGGTGACAATTTAGGACATGCCCACCATATGTGTGTCATCGTCCCCCTTTCCCCACAACCCCTCCAACAAAGGTCCGACGAGGCAGGAAAAATGCATTTAAGTCTGGTAGGTGTCAAGTACCACCTAGTCAGGAGTTTTTAATTTGTCTCTAAAAATCTAGCTGAGGATGAAGATGTTCTTGTATTATTAAAAATTTTAACCCACTCTGCTTCTGTGATAATCTTATTCAATTCCCTATGCCAGCTTTCTATATAATCAGGAAGTTTCGAGCTCTGTGCATTAACTAGGAGTCTCTTAGCCCATGATAAGGTGTGATATGCTGAACTTGTCATAGCGCATGTCTGTTCGAAGGGTGTGAGATTTCTTGTAAGTGACTGTTTGAGAGGGTGGGTATGGAGAAAATGGTGAACTTGGTTATATTTTAGCCACCTAACAAAAACTCCACCTAGGATGCCTGTAAGGTCTAACCTGTTTTAGAGTTTGCCCTCACTGAGTAAATTAAATAGGGGAACCATGTAACCCATCTCCCAATTATTCAGGTTATTCCTGTCAAACATTACCCCCCCCCCCCCCCTAATAGCTCAGCATTCGGGGAAATTGGGGACATGGGTGATCTGAGTGTTGATATTCCTGGGAATCTCTTAATCAAAGTGTCCCATAATTCAAACACATGGTATAAAAGAGGGTATGCCTTCAACCATGGGGGTCGATTCTGCCCTGCTTTCCAACATAAAGCTCCCGGAGAGGGGGAGTGAAGTATATGTGAATCTATTGGAATCCAAGCCTTAGAGTCCCTATTTCTGTGCCACTCTATGATTCTCTGTAAGCCTGTGGCCTGATAATAGGTTTCTATCTTAGGCAGACCCAACCCTCCCTCTCTGGCTGACCTGTACATAGTTGCCTTCTTAACTCTGGGTTTTATTCTACCCCAAATGAAGGAATCGAAAACGTGTTGTATCTGAGTAAGGAGGCCCTGTGGTAGGGTGATAGGGACAGCTTGAATCGCGTAAAGCAATCTAGGTAGTACATTCATTTTCAAAATTTGGAGTCTACCCCACCATGAAAAGGGACGGTCCTTCCAAGTTTTTAAATCTGTCGATATAGTATTAAGTAGATTAGTGAAGTTAAGCTCCAGGAGGGCTTTCATGTTTGGAGCAAGATACATCCCCAAATATTTGATCGCTTGTGGTTGGTGTTTAAGAGTGCAGGATTGTAACAGGGTCTGAAATTCTTGAGGTGGGAGGGAGATATTTAAGATTTCTGACTTTTGTTCATTAATCCTGAAATTGGAAAAGTCACCAAATTGTTTGAGAACTTTCAGGACCTCAGGGACAGATGTCTGGGGTGATGATAACGTGAACCGGACGTCGTCTGTGATAGCGAGAGTTTACAATCTAAAGAGCCTACTTTAATGCCGGAAACCAGCGGATTATTTCTTATTTTCTGTGCTAAGACTTCCATGCTGATTATGAATAAGATAGAGTAAAGCGGACAACCCTGCCTTGTGCCATTGTGGATAATGAAGGGATCGGACATCATATTATTTACTCTAACCCTTGCTGATGGTGCATGATAAAGGCTCTGAATTCTACGAAGCATACCCTCCCCCAGACCCACCCCCCAGACCCACCTCCCTAAGTGTAGCAAATAAAAAATCCCAGTTTAGGCGATCAAACGCTTTCTCAGCCTCTGTGGAAATAACCACCATATCTGTGTTTGTATGTTTAGCGTGATCTATTAATTGAAGTGATCTGATGGTGTTATTCCTGGCCTCTCGACCAGGCACAAAGCCAGTCTGATCAGAGTGGATAATCTGTGGGAGTATTCGGTTCAACCTATTAGCCAGTATTTTTGTAAAGATTTTTAAATCAGTGTTCAATAAAGAGATGGGCCTGTAATTACCGGGATGCGTGGGGGGTTTACCTGGTTTGGGAATAACTGAAATCTGGGCTTCTAAGTATTCCGGGGGGAGATGTCCTTCCTTATCTATATACCTATATAAGATATCCTTATATTTTTGTAATATTTGTTTGAAAACCTGTCTGGTCCAGGACTTTTATGTGATGGAAGGTCATTAATAACTTTCAGTATTTCATGTAGTTTGATCGGTTTGTCTAAGCTCTCTTTGTCCTCTCTTTGAATCTTACTCAAATCTGCACTTTGAATATAAGTGTCTAAAAATTCTGCTTGCATTACCCGCTCATTACAGGGGGAGATTGTAAAGACTCCCATAGTAGGTCATGAATGATTTAGCTATCAGATTTGAGTCCGACGTTTCCGTGCTGTCGTCTGCTGTTATATTGAGAATGTAGTTGTGTAATGTTTTGCGCTTTAAGGCCCTAGCTAGCAGGGTACCAGATTTGTTACCTCCATGGAAGTATATCTTCCTAAGATATAAAGCCTTTACGCATGCCTCCTTATGTAAGTAGTTTTTAAGCTGGGATCGTGATGTGGCTAGCGCCTGCAAAAGATCCTGTCTCTGGGGATTACTTTTATGTGAATTTTCGTCAGTTTGTACTTTCTGTAGTAGTGTTTTGTATTGTGCTAGCAAAGAACGCTTTTTAATAGCTTTCTGTTTCAACAACGACCCCCTGAGAACAGCCTTATGTGCGAACCAAGTCATTGGAGTGTACGTCGTGGAGTTGCAGTTTAGCTGAAAGTACTCTGTCAAAGCTTGCTGGGTTTGTTGTACGACTAGTGGATTATGTAGCATAGCCTCATCCAGTCTCCAGTGAAATGGGTGTATTGGTACCGAGGGCCAGGTCAGAGTCAACGATATTGAGGAGTGGTCAGACCATGTTATTGGAGAAATATCAGCGTCTGTAACTAATGTCATATTACTATGGTTAATAAACCAATAGTCTATGCGTGAGTATGATTTGGCTGGATTAGAATAAAATGAATAGTTGTGTGTGGGGTGAAGTGTGCGCCAGGTGTCCAAAAGGGTGAGGCCCCTTAATGTGTTAAGAATTAGATTTCTAGTTTTAGACGTAGTGATACTGCGGTCTTGTGAACAATCTAAAGTCGGGAACAATGCTACATTTAGATCTCCCCCTAACAGGAGTGTGCCTTTTTGGATCTCTAGGAGTTTGTTAATGACTGTCGTCAAAAAGTGAGCTTGTCCTGTGTTGGGTGCATATACGTTAGCCAGGGTAATTGGTCTATTAAACAACATACCCACTAGTATTATATAGGGACCTTCCCTATCCACCAATTTCTCCAATAGCTGGAAGTGTGTATTTTTATTGAATAATATTCCCACCCCATTCTTTTTCTCTGTGTTAGAGTGAAGGTACGAAGTGGGGAAGTCTCTAGATTTGAATGTAGGTTCTTTGTTGGTGACAAAATGGGTTTCTTGAACAAAAATAATGTTAGCTTTTTCTTTTCTCCCCCAATTAAGCGCTATGGATCTTTTAGTTGGGGAATTTAGGCCCTTACAGTTTTGAGAGATTAGTTTAATTTCCTTAATTTGTGTACCTGTGTCGGTGTTGTGGGATAAAGCTCATTACCTTATGTCGGAGGAGCTGCCCAGTCATGTAGTGTCTATACTCAGCCATCGCAGTGTCAAAGAAAACGGCACCATTGAAGTATTGGTCCGGCCCACCCCTGCCTGTGGTTAGATAGTGGATGGAAGTAACTCTCTTATACGTGTATACAAAAACATCTCTTAGTCCTGGATCAGAAGTAAGCAATAGAAAAGTATCATTATTTCGGCATAAACAACAAACCAATAAACAATACAACCAAACAAGAAACCTGAAAACAAAAAAAACATTTCATAACAAAAATTCTCTGTAAAACCTTCCCAAGTAATATTGGGGTTCATAGGGGAATTAATTCAACCGAACGAGGTTGAAAGGCACCTGTGAAGGAGAGAAACAGTGTTAAAGGGGAGAAAAGGGGAGAGAGAAGACCATAGCATAAACAATCTATCTCAGGAGCAAATGAAACATAGCACCAAAGTAAGACCATGATAATAATCATGCTTAAGGCTAATCTCAGGAATGTCTCAAGTATCTTTATCGGCCGGCCAGGCCTTCACTGCCAGAGGAACTGTATAGATAGTCTAAAGATCCCTCAACTCGGGTCTAGATCTGATGGCCCTTTCCGATGTTTTGATGCGTCATCTCTAGATCTTTTCTTTGCCGCTTTCGTCCATTGAGGTTTTGGCGGTGCTGAATTTCTTTGTGAGTCAGAGATATCCGAAGGTTCCAATGAAGGGAGGGTAGGTTTTGGTATGCCCAGTGTTTGGCAAAAGTGCTCCAGATCTTCTAGTGTCCTGTATGTTGCAAGTTTGTTGTTCTTCAGTACTCTCAAACTGAAGGGGAATCCCCATCTGTAGGGTAGACCGTGATCTCTCAGATGAAGCGTGAGGAATCTTATTTCTTCACGGTTTTGTAAGGTGATAGGGCTGAGGTCTGCGTAAAATTGAAGCGTGTCACCATCCAAAGTGAAGGATTGTTGTTTTCTTGTAGCATTTAATATTGCTTCTTTATCGGTGTATCTGTGAAACCTCAGGATTATATCCCTTGGAGGCTCTCCATCCCGTGGCTTGGGTCTTAAAGCTCTGTGCGCCATGTCAATCGCTACATCAGGTAGCTGCTGATTATTCAATAGTTGTTTGAAGATGTTTTGTAGATGTGAGGGGAGAGTGTCGCTCGTGATTTTTTCAGAGACACCCCGAATGCGTAGATTTTGTCTCCTACCCCTGTTGTCGAGGTCTTCTAGCTTGGATTGTAGATATTCAATTTGTGATTCCTGTGTCTCCATTTTCCTGTTGATTAGGTCCATGTTGGATGTATTCTCTTCCTCTAATTCTTCCAAATAGGCCACTCTGCCTCCCAGATCCACATCTTCCTTCTTTATTTCTGTTAAACCCTCTTTCAGCATCTTACTGACCTTTTGAAAATAAGAGGAGAGGTCTGCTTTGGTCGGGAGATCCTTAAGGTCAGCTTTAGTTATAGGTGATTCTCTCTCAGGAGGAATCGGATCTTGTTGCTCTTCTTGAGACATTTGTGAATTATCATCTTCCTCTACAGTTGGAGAGTGTATAGCTTTAAAGAATGTGTTCATCTTTGAACTAGAAGTAGCATGTGGCTTTGTACCCTTGTCCACCCTGGGGACTCTCCTGGATGCCATAGTGTGATGCAGATAAACAGTAGCTATACCAGGCTATAGAGAGAGGTGTGGAGGTCAGTCAGGGCATATATATAGTATGATGTTGCAGACTTTAAATTGCAATGAGATGAATGAAAAAAACAAACAAACAAACAAAAAAAACGATTCAGGTAATAATCCCTATCAAATGACAGACTCTGTGTTTATAAGCAGATTCCTCCTGTTGCTGAGATTATCTGTGCTGTGCTTCAATTGGGGTTTCTGATACAGTCATGCAGGGGCCCAGTAAGTGTGCTTATTAAGTTGTTAAATGCAGCAAACACCAAGCCTTTTAACACATCAGTTAGGGTTTCTATACACCAATCTTTGATCTTCTATAGCTAAACAGGATTGTAAGGGCCTGAGGCTGTAAATTTAGGTAGGGCCTTAATAGCTACAGGGTTTCCCTGGCAATTCAGCAGGGGCCCCGTTTTTAAAAGGCTTTTATTTCAGCTTTTTATCCCTTAAACATATGTGCATGCTCTCTGTCTACCTGTAGATGACCTCCACTGGCTCTTCTGCCCCTCTGATCATTAGATAGTCCAGTTAGTTGTGATGTTAAGAATAGCTGGTATGGAGTTTCCAGGTAAAACAGCAGGAGCGCATCATGATAGAAGGCTCTAACTCAGTCAAAACAGCTCCTTTCTGCATAAAAAATATGCAATCTTGTTCCCCATTCTCTCCCCTCACTTCTCACTTGGTTCTGTCAGTCCAAACATGTCTGGACCAGCGATAATCTCCCTCAATGCCAGGTCAAATGTGGAGCTTCAGCAGGAAACATCCATTTCAGTTCATGGCTAGCTCCGCCTCCCCGCTTCTATTTTTTTATATCTATATGAGATCTGGTTGAGAGACCTTTGGGAGGAGCTTGTGTTGCTGCACTTTGGCGCTGTAGATATATATATTTGCCCATATCCCTGCCAAGAGGGCCCCAAGAACCTTTGTGAACATTCTGGGAGCTGGGGAAAATAGAAATGTGAATCTCAGGATCTTGTGATGATCCCCGTGGATGAGAACATGAAGATATGCATACTTCAAGTATATGGTTATCATGAACTGACCCACTTGGACCAAGGGAAAAATGGAAGAATGGTTTCCATTTTGAAGGATGGTACCCTGAGAAACTTGTTGAGAGACTTTAGGTCTAGAATAGCACGAAAAGTTCCCTCTTTTTTGGGAACCACAAACAGATTTGAATAGAATCCTAGACACTGTTCCCTTAAAGGAACGGGAACGGGAACTATCACTCCCAAAGCATTGAATATCGCTCTTAGTTCCAGTATGTCTATTGGGAGGAGGGTCTCCTCCTGAATCCACGATCCCTGAGCCTTCAGGGAGTTCCAGACTGCCCCCTAGCCTAGAAGGCTGGCATTTGTCGTTACTATTGTCCAATCTGGCCTGCGAAAGGTCATACCTTTGGACAGATGGACCCGAGATAGCCACCAGAGAAGAGAATCCCTGGTCTCTTGATCCAGATTTAGTAGAGGGAACAAATCTGTGTAATCCCCATTCCACTGACTGAGCATGCAGAGTTGCAGCGATCTGAGATGTAGGCGGACAAACGGCACTATGTCCATTGCCGCTACCATTAAGCCGATTACTTCCATACACTGAGCCACCAAAAGGCGAGAAGTATAATAAGGAACACGGCAAGAATTTAGAAGTTTTGATAATCTGGTCTCTGTCAGGTAAATCCTGATTTCTACAGAATCTATCAGAGTTCCCAGAAAGGAAACTCTTGTGAGAGGGGATAGAGAACTCTTCTCTTCGTTCACTTTTCACCCGTGTGACCTTAGAAATGCCAGAACTATGTCCGTATGAGACTTGGCAATTTGGAAATTTGACGCCTGTATCAGAATGTCGTCAAAATAAGGGGCCACTGCTATGCCCCGCGGCCTTAGGACCGCCAGAAGTGACCCCAGAACCTTCGTAAAGATTCTTGGAGCTGTAGCTAATCCAAAGGGAAGAGCTACAAACTGGTAATGCCCGTCTAGGAAGGCAAACCTGAGAAACCGATGATGATCTTTGTGTATCGGAATGTGAAGATAAGCATCCTTTAAATCCACTGTAGTCATGTATTGACCCTCCTGGATCATAGGTAGGATGGTACGAATAGTCTCCATCTTGAATGATGGGACCCTGAGAAATTTGTTTAGGATCTTGAGATCTAGGATTGGACTGAAGGTTCCCTCTTTTTTGGGAACCACAAACAGATTTGAATAGAAGCCTTGTCCCTGTTCCTCCCTTGGAACTGGGTGGATCACTCCCATAACTTGGAGGTCTTGAACACAATGTAAGAATGCCTCTCTCTTTATCTGATTTGCAGATAATTGTGAAAGGTGAAATCTCCCCTTTGGAGGGGAAGCTTTGAAGTCCAGAAGATATCCCTGGGATACAATTTCCAACGCCCAGGGATCCTGGACATCTCTTGCCCAAGCCTGGGTGAAGGGAGAAAGTCTGCCCTCTACTAGATCCGTTACCGAATCGGGGGCCAATCCTTCATGCTGTCTTAGAGGCAGCAGCAGGCTTTTTGGCCTTCTTACCTTTGTTCCAAGCCTGGTTAGGTCTCCAGACCCGACTTGGACTGGGCAAAATTTCCCTCTTGTTTTGTATTAGAGGAAGATGATACCGCGCTCGCCTTAAAGTTTCGAAAGGCACGAAAATTAGTTTGTTTGGCCCTTGATTTAATAGACCTGTCCTGAGGGAGGGCATGACCTTTTCCTCCCGTGATATCAGAAATGATCTCCTTCAAACCAGGCCCGAATAGGGTCTGTCCCTTAAAGGGAATATTAAGAAGCTTAGACTTTGAAGTAACGCCAGCTGACCATAATTTAAGCCATAGCGCCCTACGCACCTGAATAGCAAAACCAGAATTCTTAGCCGTTAGTTTAGTCAAATGAACAATGGCATCAGAAACAAATGAATTGGCTAGCTTAAGTGCTCTAAGCTTGTCAAGTATATCATCCAATGGGGTCTCTACCTGTAAAGCCTCTTCCAGAGACTCAAACCAGAAGGTCGCCACAGCAGTGACTGGGGCAATGCATGCAAGAGGTTGTAGAATAAAACCTTGTTGAATAAACATTTTCTTAAGGTAACCCTCTAACTTTTTATCCATTGGATCTAAGAAAGCACAACTGTCCTCGACAGGGATAGTAGTACGCTTAGCTAGGGTAGACACTGCTCCCTCCACCTTAGGGACCGTTTGCCATAAATCCCGTTTGGCAGCATCTATTGGAAACAATTTTTTAAAAATTTAAAGAGGGGGAGAAAACGGTACACCTGGTCTATCCCATTCCTTAGTAATAATTTCTGAAAACCTTTTAGGTATTAGAAAAACATCAGTGTAAACTGGCACTGCATAGTATTTATCAAATCTGCACAATTTCTCTGGCACTGCAATGGTGTCACAGTCATTCAGAGTAGCTAAAACCTCCCTGAGCAACACGCGGAGGTGTTCAAGCTTAAATTTAAATGTTTACATATCAGAATCAGGTTGAATCATCTTCCCTGAGTCAGAAACATCACCCACAGAAAGAAGCTCTCCTTCCTCAGCTTCTGCATATTGTGAGGGAGTATCAGACACAGCTACTAAAACGTCAGAGTGCTCTGTATTTCTTCTAACCCCAGAGCTGTCTCGCTTTCCTCGTAACCCAGGTAGTCTGGATAATACCGCTGACAGTGTATTATCCATGACTGCCGCCATGTCTTGTAAAGTAAATGCCATGGGCGCGCTAGATGTACCTGGCGCCTCTTGAGCGGGAATCAAAGGCTCTAAAACGTGGGGCGAGTTAGTCGGCATAACTCCCCCCTTGTCAGATTCCTCTGGTGATAAATCTTTTAAAGACAGAATATGGTCTTTATAACTTAAAGTGAAATCAGTACATTTGGTACACATTCTAAGAGGGGGTTACACCATGGCTTCTAAACATAATGAACAAGGAGTTTCCTCTATGTCAGACATGTTTAAACAGACTAGCAATGAGACCAGCAAGCTTGGAAAACACTTTACAGAAAGTTAACAAGCAAAAAATAAAAACGGTACTGTGCCTTTAAGAAAAATAAAAAAGGTCAGAATTTGAAAAACAGTGGAAAAAAAAAGTAAAACAAACAAAATTTTTACAGTGTGTATAATAGGCTAACAGAGCATTGCACCCACTTGCAAATGGATGATTAACCCCTTAGTTTCAAAAACGTATCAAAAAAACGAAATAGACGTTTTTTAACAGTCACAACAAACTGCCACAGCTCTGCTGTGGCCCTACCTTGCCATACAAACGACTTTAGAAAGCACCAAAACCCTTCAGAGAGGTCCTATAGCATTCAGAAACTGGATGTCTCAGTCTGCAAAAGCCAATGCGCAATTAGGCGCAAAATTAGGCCCCTCCCACTTCCTGTCTACACAGTGAGAGGCCTAACAAACTATCTCTAGGCAAATTTAAGCCAGCCATGTGGAAAAACTGGGCCCCAATAAAGTTTATCACCAAAAGGCATATTAAAAACTTTTAAGCACTCCCAGCAAACGTTTAATATTTCAGTAATTTGAAAAAATAATAAAAGTGTTACCTCTAATAGTAAGCATGATACTAGTCATTATTAAATCACTGTAATCAGGCTTACCTTAAATAAATCCGGTATCAACAGCATTTTCTAGCATATACATTTCTCTAGAAAATTTTTGACTGCACATACCTCATAGCAGGATACCCTGCACGCCATTCCCCAAGCTGAAGTTACCTCTCTCTTCAGTTAAGTGTGAGAACAGCAATGGATCTTAGTTACAACCTGCTAAGATCAGGCAGATTCTTCTTCTATTTTCTGCCTGAGACCAAAATAGTAAAACTCTGGTACCATTTGAAAATAATAAACTCTTGAATTGAAGAAAAACAACTAAATTACACCACATCTCTCTAACTGCTTCCATGCTTGTCGAGAGCTGCAAGAGAATGACTGGAGGTGGCAGTTAGGGGAGGAGCTATATAGACAGCTCTGCTGTGGGTGATCCTCTTGCAGCTTCCTGTTGGGAAGGAGAATATCCCACAAGTAATGGATGATCCGTGGACTGGATACACCTTACAAGAGAAACATAAATTATGCTTACCAGATAATGTCCTTTCCTTCTGTACAGGGAGAGTCCACAGCTACATTCCTTACTTGTGGTAAATACTGAACCTGGCCACCAGGAGGCAAAAACACCCCAGCCAAAGGCTTAAATACTTCCCCCACATCCCTCATCCCCCAGTCATTCTGCCGAGGGAACAAGGAACAGTAGAAGAAATATCAGGGTGAAAAAGGTGCCAGAACAACATATTACTATTTAGGGCCGTCCATTGGAGAACACGAGCGGGAGCTGTGGACTCTCCCTGTACAGAAGGAAAGGAAATTTTCTGGTAAGCATAATTTATGTTTTCCTTCTTAATACAGGGAGAGTCCACAGCTGCATTCCTTACTTGTGGGAAATTATATCCATGCTCTAGAGGACACTGAATGCTAACGGGAGGGCAAAAAGAGAGGTGGCCCCCATCTGAAGGCACCACAGCCTGCAAAACCCTTTCTCCCGAAGGCTGCTTCAATAAATAATAAAAGAAAATATTTTTATTGACTGTTTTACTTTTCATTTTTATTGCAGGGCAGGCCTTAGCACAAGATATTTAGCATAGCCATACAGCCTCTTGATGAAGTCTAGCAGTTTTTTTTTACTTGCTCAGTATTTACGTTTAAAGTATCATTTAAATTGTATAGAGAGAAGTTGTGAGTTATTCTCTGTAAAAGTATAAACAATGTATTTAGTTTGTTTTACTTATCCACAATGTTTTCCTGGTTTTAAATGACATAGGATAAGTTAAGCTATTAAATGTAATGTTGATGCTTACAAAAAGGTGAAAGAAGTTTTGTTGGACATAATTGTGATTGTATCAGGGTGTGTGCTCATCTTGTGCTGTTTTGTTTCCTTCTTAGACTCCTTCTGACTCGAGTGTCTGCTTGCTATGAGGATCCACCTGCTTCCCTTGTCTACTCCATGAACAAACCATCGGACTTGCAGCATGTACCTGCAGATGGACACTTGCAAAGCACCCCTACTGCAAATGGACTATGGTATTGAAGCAGAGTGTCTGAGGGAGGTGGAGCTCTAAGAGGACAAAGACGGTTCTTAAAGTGATCAGAGGCCACCCAGTGATACTTGTGCTGTTCCCATGTCATGCTTCACTGTGGAGAGTGTACAGAGCAGGAAACTGTCAATGCTATTTTGGGATACTAGCTATGCAGGTTGAGAAGTAAAGATGCAGCATTGTTTGGGGGTAGATAGGGGGCTGGTTGGGTCTTTGTGCAGATAGACCAGTAGTTTGGGGATGCTGGTAGGTAGACAGAGAGTATTGGAGAGACCGTACCTATGCGCAGTGACAAATTGTGCCCTATTGGCCTATCTAGTTATTTTAAGTTGTGTCTATATATTATAGCGGTAAATGTGAATACATTTCTCTATAGTATTCTCACATAGATTCATGTTATAACGAATTATTAGGCTTATATTGTTGTTAATATATTTAGTAATTTTCTGTGCCTTTTATATAGTAATCCAATTTTCATAGTATGTTATTCTGGTAGAATAAAAGAGTGGAATGTTATAATATATTTAGCAATACTGACGCCATTTTGTCTTTAGTCATCCATTTTGTTAAGAATGGTTTATTATAGTTTATTATAACAGCTTATTATGTTGTGAAGAAATATGCTGATGTTAGGAATACTTGTATATCAAGAATGGCCTTGTAAATGTCCCTGGCGATGCGCCTGGATGCACAGTTATCTCCATAATTTGTCCAACTGCCTTGCTTTGTGCTGGGTGATGTGCCCAGATATACTTATATCTAACACTCTCCGCTTATGAAAAATACTACTTTTTTCCCAATTATATTTTAATAACCTTCTTTTGTTCTAAGCAATACTGTGTAAGATGATGCAACTATGAGTATGTCATTGTTTAACCCTATATGCTGTAACCACTGTTACACCATATAGGCAGACATCTTCATCTATGTCCCGCCTGAGAGTAAATAGTACAACACCGGGACCATTTAAAAATAACAAACACTTGATTGAAGATAAAATAAAACAGTTTAACACCTCTTCTCTTTACTCTTCCTGCTTAGAGCCAGCAAAGAGAATGACTGGGGTGTGGAGTTAAGGGGGGAGCTATATAGACAGCTCTGCTGTGGTGCTCTCTTTGCTACTTCCTGTCAGGAAGGACAATATCCCACAAGTTAGGGTGAATCTGTGGACTCGGTACATCATGCAAAAGAAATCTGCTTCCCAGTTTTCCACCCCTGGGATTTAGATCGCAGACAGATGGCAAGAGTGAGACTTCGCCCACTGTATTATCTTGGCTACTTCTGTCATCGCTAAGGAACTTCTTGTTCCTCCCTGATGATATATGTAAGCTACCGTCGTTATGTTGTCCGACTGGAATCTGATGAATTGGGCCGAAGCCAACTGAGGCCAAGCCTGAAGCGCATTGAATATTGATCTCAACTCTAGGATATTAATGGGAAGGAGAGACTCCACCTGAGTCCATACACCCTGAGCCCTTAGGGAGTTCCAGACTGCTCCCCATCCTAACAGACTGGCATCCATTGTCACTATCACCCATGAGGGTCTGCGGAAGCATGTCCCCTGGGATAAATGATCCAGCGACAACCACCATAGAAGAGAGTCCCTTGTCTCCTGATCTAGATTTATTCGAGGAGACAAATCTGTATAATCTCCATTCCACTGCCTGAGCATGCTTAGTTGCAGAGGCCTGAGATGAAAACGAGCAAACGGAACGATGTCCAATGCCGCCACCATCAATCCGATTACCTCCATGCACTGAGCCACTGACGGACGAGGATTGGACTGAATGGTTCGACATGTATTCAGAATTTTTAACTTTCTGACCTCCGTCAAAAAAATCTTCATCGTAATAGAGGTGATTACAGTTCCCAGAAAGGGTGCTCTTGTCTGAGGAACTAATTAACTATTTTCCAGGTTTACCTTCCACCCGTGGGCCCTTAGAAAGGAAAGCACAATGTCGGTATGGGACCTTACCAGTGGAAAGGATGATGCCTGAATCAGTATATCATCCAGTTAAGGTGCAACCGCGATGCCCTGCGGCCTTAGAACCGCCAATAAAGACCCCAGAACTTTTGTGAAAATCCTGGGTGCCGTGGCCAGACCGAAAGGAAGAGCGACAAACTGAAAATGTTTGTCCAGAAAGGCAAACCTCAGGAACTTGTGATGATCTCTGTGGATAGGAACATGAAGATATGCATCCTTTAGATCCACCGTTGTCATAAATTGACCCTCCTGGATCAATGGAAGAATGGTACGAATAGTTTCCATCTTGAAAGATGGAACTCTGAGAAACTTGTTTAGACTCTTGAGATCTAAGATAGGTCTGAAAATTCCCTCTTTTTTGGGAACTACAAACAGATTTGAATAAAATCCCTGTCCCTGTTCCTGAATTGGAACGGGACAAATTACTCCCATGGAGGAGAGGTCTCTTACACAGCATAAGAACGCCTCTCTCTTTATCTGGTCTACAGACATTCAAAAAAGAAGAAACATTCCTATGGGGGAAGAATTTCTGAATTCCAGCTTGTATCCCTGAGACACTCTCTCTAATGCCCAGGGATCCTGAACATCTCTCATCCAAGCCTGGATGAAGAAAGACAGTCTGCCCCCTACAATATCCGGTCCCGGATCGGGGGCCAACCCTTCATGCTGACTTGGGAGCAGCAGCAGGCTTCTTGGATTGTTTACCCTTGTTCCAGGACTGAGTTAGTCTCCAGGTAGTCTTGGATTGAGAATAGTTACCTTCCTGTTTAGAGGAAGGGGGGATTCCCTTGAAGTTTAGAAAGGAACGAAAATTACTCTGTCATCCCTCTCTGTTTGAATTTCTTATCCTGAGGGAGGAGATGACCCTTGCATCCCGTGATGTCAGAAATAATTTCCTTCAAGTCAGGTCCGAACAGGGTCTTCCCCTAGTAAGGAATAGCCAAAAGCTTAGACTTAGATGACACATCTGCAGACCAAGATTTCAACCATAATGCTCTGCGTGCTAAGATGGAAAACCATGAACTCTTAGCTGCCAACTTGGTAATCTGCAAGGAAGCATCTGTAATAAAGGAATTAGCTAATTTGAGAGCTTTAATCCTATCTTGTATTTCTTCCAAAGAAGTCTCAGTTTTAAGAAATTCTTCCAAAGCATCAAACCAATAAGCTGCCGCAGTTGTAACCGTAACAATGCAGGCCGCTGGTTGCAATAGCAACCCCTGATGAACATAGATCCTTTTAATGAGACCCTCCAATTTCTTATCCATATTGTCTTTGAAAGCACAACTATCCACGATAGGGATAGTAGTTCGTTTAGCAAAGGTGGAAATAGCTCCCTACACCTTAGGGACCGTTTGCCAAGAGTTCCTAATAGCGTCCGCTATAGGGTACATTTTCTTGAAAACCGGAGAAGGAGAGAATAGAATACCTGGTCTCTCCCACTTCTTAGCAATAATTTCTGAAGTCCTCTTAGGAACTGGAAAAACATCAGAATAAGAAGGGACCTTTAAATATCTGTCCAACTTACTCAATTTCTCTGGAGGAACCACAATTGAATCACAGCCGTCCAGTCACCAAAACCTCCCTCAATAAAAGGCGGAGGTGTTCAAGCTTAAACCTGAAAGAAACCACATCTGCGTTATAATGAATAACAGACATGATCGAACTAAAACATGAAACCTCTACACCTCAGCAGAACTGAGGTGCCTACTGCTTCTGGGAGACTCTAAATGCAACTGCACACAAACCGACAAACTGCAGAAATTCACAGAGCCCCCTGCTCTGTTCCGATGCCTGAACAAAGAGGTCACGTGATCAGCAAAACCGGAACCGTGCAGTTATTTAAAAGTGTACGTTACGATCATACTCCTCCTACTACCAAGAAGCCGAAAACAGCGCAATCCGTTGCCAGTTAGAAATGGTCCCTTTTAAATGCAGTCTCCTAAACACACTGCCACCAATAACCTGATATTGCAGTTTAAACTATAAGCGGCCCCCAGTCTAAGTTTAAGTCCAAAGTCTCAAATAAACACTTAGAAACCTTCAGAGTGTTAAAAATAAAAAAGAGCCTCAGAGAAATATTTCTCCAGATAAGGGATCAACCCTTAGTCCAATATGTTGCACCTGCAAAATGCCCAATGAATCCTGTGTAAAAGATTACAATGTCTCAATATTTTTATGCAGAGTTAAATAAATGATCCACTAAGTGCTAAGTCTTCAAAACCTAGAAAACAAAAAAGCACTTACATGCAGTCTAGCTGTCCAGCAGGGAAACAGCTCACAAGGCATGAAAGGACACATACTCCTTACACAGACCTGTAAAAAAAAAGAAAGAACAGCGTAAACCTACTCTGTCTTTCTATGCTTGGTCAGCAAGATATTAGGAAAACAAAGTAAGGCCCACCTCACACGTTCTTAACTTCTTAAAAGCAACCACTACTCTACTGCAGAGATTGACGTGGACTACAGCTATACCCAAAAATCTTGCTTGAAGCGAAAGAAATCCAATTTTCTTCACACACCAAAATTTCACCTCCTCCATTGACAAAGGCAAAGAGAATGACTGGTGGTTATGGGTAGGAGAGTGACACTTAACAGCTTTGCTGTGGTGCTCTTTGCCTCCTCCTGCTGGCCAGGAGTAATATCCCCACTAGTAATTGATGACGTTGTGGGCTCTACATATCTTAGGAAAGAAATAACTATAACTCTATACTTATCTTACTTGACCTCTCTGCTGCCTTTGACACCATTGACCATCCCCTCTTACAGACAAAGCTCCCTTGGTCTCTGTGACATTGCCCTCTTTTGGTTCCACTCTAACAGGTCCTTTTCTGTCTCATTTGATAACTCCTCTTTATTGCCTCTGTCATTGCCTCTGTCTGTTAGAGTACCTCAAGGTTCTGCCCTCGGTCTTCTACTCTTCTCTATTTATACTTCTTCATAGGTAAATGTGTCAACGGCTATGGCATCAAATATCACCTATATTCTGATGATACTCAGATTTACCTCTCCACCCCTGCTCTCTCTCCTTCTGTTCTTTGTAACATCAGCAACTGCTTATCTGGCATTTTTTCATGGATGGCCTCTCACCACCTAAAAATTAACATGTCCAAGAGCTCCATCTAATTTCCCTTCTAACTCTACTCCAGTTTCTAACTTTTATATAACTGTTATCGGCACCACTATCTCCCAAAGTCCGGTGCCTCAGAGTTACACGTGACTCCAATCTGTCCTTCATATCCTACATCCAATTGCTCTCTTCATCCTGCTGCAACCACCTACACAATTTCATCCGTATCTGAACGCTGACATCACTAAGCAGCAAATCTACTACCTGGTAAATTTCCAACTTGACTTCTGTAATAACCTACTAACTGGCCTCTCCCCCCTTCAATCCATCCTAAATACTTCTGCAAAGCTAATCCACCTTTCCCGATGCTCTGTATCTGCTGCACCTCTGTTCAAGTCCCTTCACTGGCTCCCCATTCACAGCAGAATTAAATTCCCTGACCTAAAAAGCTCTTACCAACACCGCCCCCCATACCTGTCCTCACTAATCAACAAATATACTCCAGCCGCCCCCTAAGATCTAACAATGAGCTGATCCTTGTATTTTCCATCACCTCCTCCCATGCTACAATGTGGCACCAACTGTCTGGAACACACTTCCTCTAGCTGTCAGACTTTCCCTTAATCTGTCTTCTTTTAAATGTTCCCTAAATAAAAAAACTGAATTTATGTTTACCTGATAAATTTCTTTCTCCTACGGTGTATCCGGTCCACGGCTTCATCCTTACTTGTGGGATATTCTCTATCCCTACAGGAAGTGGCAAAGAGAGCACACAGCAAGAGCTGTCCATATAGCTCCCCTCAGGCTCCGCCCTCCCAGTCATTCGACCGACGGTTAGGAGAAAAAGGAGAACCATAGGGTGCAGTGGTGACTGTAGTTTACAAAAAATACATTTAAACCTGACCAAAATGCCAGGGCGGGCCGTGGACCGGATACACCGTAGGAGAAAGAAATTTATCAGGTAAACATAAATTCTGTTTTCTCCTACATTGGTGTATCCGGTCCACGGCTTCATCCTTACTTGTGGGAACCAATACCAAAGCTTTAGGACACGGATGAAGGAGGGGAACAAGTCAGGTAACCTAAACGGAAGGCACCACTGCTTGTAAAACCTTTCTCCCAAAAATAGCCTCCGAAGAAGCAAAAGTATCGAATTTGTAAAATTTCGCAAACGTATGCAGTGAAGACCAAGTCGATGCCTTACAGATCTGTTCAACAGAAGCCTCATTCTTGAAAGCCCATGTGGAAGCCACAGCTCTAGTAGAGTGAGCTGTAATTCGTTCAGGGGGCTGCCTTCTAGCAGTCTCATAAGCCAACCGGATGATGCTTTTCAGCCAGAAGGACAGAGAGGTCGCAGTCGCCTTTTGACCTCTCCTCTTGCCAGAATAGACGACAAACAAGGAGGATGTTTGTCTGAAGTCTTTAGTTGCTTTTAGATAGAACTTTAAAGCACGAACCACATCCAGATTGTGCAACAGACGTTCCTTGTTAGAAACAGAATTTATGTTTACCTGATAAATTACTTTCTCCAACGGTGTGTCCGGTCCACGGCGTCATCCTTACTTGTGGGATATTCTCTTCCCCAACAGGAAATGGCAAAGAGCCCAGCAAAGCTGGTCACATGATTTCTCCTAGGCTCCGCCTTCCCCAGTCATTCGACCGACGTAAAGGAGGAATATTTGCATAGGAGAAATCATATGATACCGTGGTGACTGTAGTTAGAGAAAATAAATCATCGGACCTGACTAAAAAACCAGGGCGGGCCGTGGACCGGACACACCGTTGGAGAAAGTAATTTATCAGGTAAACATAAATTCTGTTTTCTCCAACATAGGTGTGTCCGGTCCACGGCGTCATCCTTACTTGTGGGAACCAATACCAAAGCTTTAGGACACGGATGATGGGAGGGAGCAAATCAGGTCACCTAGATGGAAGGCACCACGGTTTGCAAAACCTTTCTCCCAAAAATAGCCTCAGAAGAAGCAAAAGTATCAAATTTGTAAAATTTGGTAAAAGTGTGCAGTGAAGACCAAGTCGCTGCCTTACATATCTGATCAACAGAAGCCTCGTTCTTGAAGGCCCATGTGGAAGCCAAAGCCCTAGTGGAATGAGCTGTGATTCTTCCAGGAGGCTGCCGTCCAGCAGTCTCATAAGCCAATCTGATGATGCTTTTAAGCCAAAAAGAGAGAGAGGTAGAAGTTGCTTTTTGACCTCTCCTTTTACAAGAATAAACAACAAACAAGGAAGATGTTTGTCTGAAATCCTTTGTAGCCTCTAAATAGAACTTTAGAGCACGAACTACATCCAAATTGTGCAACAAACGTTCCTTCTTTGAAACTGGATTCAGACACAAAGAAGGCACAACTATCTCCTGGTTAATATTTTTGTTAGAAACAACTTTCGGAAGAAAACCAGGTTTAGTACGCAAAACCACCTTATCTGCATGGAACACCAGATAAGGAGGAGAACACTGCAGAGCAGATAACTCTGAAACTCTTCTAGCAGAAGAAATTGCAACCAAAAACAAAACTTTCCAAGATAATAACTTAATATCTACGGAATGTAAGGGTTCAAACGGAACCCCTTGAAGAACTGAAAGAACTAAATTGAGACTCCAAGGAGGAGTCAAAGGTTTGTAAACAGGCTTGATTCTAACCAGAGCCTGAACAAAAGCCTGAACATCTGGCACAGCCGCCAGCTTCTTGTGAAGTAAAACAGATAAAGCAGAAATCTGTCACTTCAAAGAACTTGCAGATAATCCTTTCTCCAAACCCTCTTGTAGAAAGGACAGAATCCTAGGAATTTTTACCCTGTTCCATGGGAATCCTTTCGATTCGCACCAACAGATATATTTCTTCCATACTTTATGGTAAATTTTTCTAGTTACAGGCTTTCTAGCCTGAATAAGAGTATCAATGACAGAATCTGAGAACCCACGCTTTGATAAAATCAAGCGTTCAATCTCCAAGCAGTCAGTTGGAGTGATGCCAGATTCGGATGTTCGAACGGACCTTGAACAAGAAGGTCCCGTCTCAAAGGTAGCTTCCATGGTGGAGCCGATGACATATTCACCAGGTCTGCATACCAAGTTCTGCGTGGCCACGCAGGAGCTATCAAGATCACCGAAGCCCTCTCCTGATTGATCCTGGCTACCAGCCTGGGAATGAGAGGAAACGGTGGGAATACATAAGCTAGGTTGAAGGTCCAGGGCGCTACTAGTGCATCTACTAGAGTCGCCTTGGGATCCCTGGATCTGGACCCGTAGCAAGGAACCTTGAAGTTCTGACGAGACGCCATCAGATCCATGTCTGGAATGCCCCATAATTGAGTTATTTGGGCAAAGATGTCCGGATGGAGTTCCCACTCCCCCGGATGAAAAGTCTGACGACTCAGAAAATCCGCTTCCCAATTTTCCACTCCTGGGATGTGGATAGCAGACAAGTGGCAGGAGTGAAGCTCCGCCCAGTGAATTACCTTGGTCACTTCTTCCATCGCCAGGGAACTCCTTGTTCCCCCCTGATGGTTGATATATGCAACAGTCGTCATGTTGTCTGATTGAAATCTTATGAATTTGGCCTTTGCTAGTTGAGGCCAAGCCTTGAGAGCATTGAATATCTCTCTCAGTTCCAGAATGTTTATCGGGAGAAGAGATTCTTCCCGAGACCATAGACCCTGAGCCTTCAGGTGTTTCCAGACCGCGCCCCAGCCCACCAGGCTGGCGTCGGTCGTTACAATGACCCACTCTGGTCTTCTGAAGCTCATCCCTTGGGACAGGTTGTCCAGGGTCAGCCACCAACGGAGTGAATCTCTGGTCCTCTGATCTACTTGGATCGTCGGGGACAAATCTGTATAATCCCCATTCCATTGTCTGAGCATGCACAGTTGTAATGGTCTTAGATGAATTCGCGCAAAAGGAACTATGTCCATTGCCGCAACCATCAAACCTATTACTTCCATGCACTGCGCTATGGAAGGAAGAAGAACAGAATGAAGTACTTGACAAGAGCTTAGAAGTTTTGATTTTCTGGCTTCTGTCAGAAAAATCTTCATTTCCAAAGAGTCTATTATTGTTCCCAAGAAGGGAACTCTTGTTGACGGGAATAGAGAACTTTTTTCTACGTTCACTTTCCACCCGTGAGATCTGAGAAAGGCTAGGACAATGTCCGTATGAGCCTTTGCTTGTGGCAGAGACGACGCTTGAATCAGTATGTCGTCCAAGTAGGGTACTACTGCAATGCCCCTTGGCCTTAGCACCGCTAGAAGGGACCCTAGTACCTTTGTGAAAATTCTTGGAGCAGTGGCTAGTCCGAATGGAAGTGCCACAAACTGGTAATGCTTGTCCAGAAAGGCGAATCTTAGGAACCGATGATGTTCCTTGTGGATAGGAATATGTAGATACGCATCCTTTAAATCCACCGTGGTCATGAATTGACCTTCCTGGATGGTAGGAAGAATTGTCCGAATGGTTTCCATCTTGAACGATGGGACCTTGAGAAATTTGTTTAGGATCTTGAGATCCAAAATTGGCCTGAATGTTCCCTCTTTTTTGGGAACTATGAACAGATTGGAGTAAAACCCCATCCCTTGTTCTCCTAATGGAACAGGATGAATCACTCCCATTTTTAACAGGTCTTCTACACAATGTAAGAATGCCTGTCTTTTTATTTGGTCTGAAGACAATTGAGACCTGTGGAACCTTCCCCTTGGGGGTAGTTCCTTGAATTCCAGGAGATAACCTTGAGAAACTATTTCTAGCGCCCAAGGATCCTGAACATCTCTTGCCCAAGCCTGAGCGAAGAGAGAGAGTCTGCCCCCCACCAGATCCGGTCCCGGATCGGGGGCCAGCATCTCATGCTGTCTTGGTAGCGGTAGCGGGCTTCTTGGCCTGCTTACCTTTGTTCCAGCCTTGCATCGGTCTCCAGGCTGGCTTGGTCTGAGAAGAATTACCCTCTTGCTTAGAGGATGTAGAATTTGAGGCTGGTCCGTTTCTGCGAAAGGGACGAAAATTTGTTTTATTTTTAGCCTTAAAAGACCTATCCTGAGGAAGGGCGTGGCCCTTTCCCCCAGTGATGTCTGAAATAATCTCTTTCAAGTCAGGGCCAAACAGCGTTTTCCCCTTGAAAGGGATGTTAAGCAATCTGTTCTTGGAGGACACATCCGCTGACCAAGACTTCAGCCAAAGCGCTCTGCGCGCCACAATAGCAAAGCCTGAATTTTTCGCCGCTAATCTAGCTAATTGCAAAGTGGCGTCTAAGGTAAAAGAGTTAGCCAACTTAAGTGCTTGAACTCTGTCCATAACCTCCTCATAAGAGGATGCTTGATTGAGCGACTTTTCTAGTTCCTCGAACCAGAAACACGCTGCTGTAGTGACAGGAACAATGCATGAAATTGGTTGTAGAAGGTAACCTTGCTGAACAAACATCTTTTTAAGCAAACCCTCTAATTTTTTATCCATAGGATCATTGAAAACACAACTATCTTCTATAGGGATAGTGGTGCGTTTGTTTAGAGTAGAAACCGCCCCCTCGACCTTGGGGACTGTCTGCCATAAGTCCTTCCTGGGGTCGACCATAGGAAATCATTTCTTAAATATAGGGGGAGGGACAAAAGGTATGCCGGGCCTTTCCCATTCTTTATTTACAATGTCCGCCACCCGCTTGGGTATAGGAAAAGCTTCGGGGGGCACCGGGACCTCTAGGAACCTGTCCATCTTACATAATTTCTCTGGAATGACCAAATTGTCACAATCATCCAGAGTAGATAACACCTCCTTAAGCAGAGCGCGGAGATGTTCCAATTTAAATTTAAATGTAATAACGTCAGGTTCAGCTTGTTGAGAAATTTTTCCTGAATCTGAAATTTCTCCCTCAGACAAAACCTCCCTAGCCCCTTCAGACTGGTGTAAGGGCATGTCAGAACCATTATCATCAGCGTCCTCATGCTCTTCAGTATCTAAAACAGAGCAGTCGCGCTTTCGCTGATAAGTGGGCATTTTGGCTAAAATGTTTTTAATAGAATTATCCATTACAGCCGTTAATTGTTGCATAGTAAGGAGGATTGGCGCACTAGATGCACTAGGGACCTCCTGAGTGGGCAAGACTGGTGTAGACATAGAAGGAGATGATGCAGTACCATGCTTACTCCCCTCACTTAAGGAATCATTTTGGGCAACATTACTATCAGTGGCATCATTGTCCCTACTTTGTTTGTCACATTCATCACATATATTTAAATGGAGAGGAACCTTGGCTTCCGAACATACAGAACATCGTCTATCTGATAGTTCAGACATGTTAATAGGCATAAACTTGATAACAAAGCACAAAAAACGTTTTAAAATAAAACCGTTACTGTCTCTTTAAATTTTAAACTGAACACACTTTTTTACTGAATATACGCAAAAGTATGAAGGAAATGTTCAAAATTCACCAAAATTTCACCACAGTGTCTTAAAGCCTTAAAAGTATTGCACACCAAATTTGAAAGCTTTAACTCTTAAAATAACGGAACCGGAGCCGTTTTTACATTTAACCCCTATACAGTCCCTGGTATCTGCTTTGCTGAGACCCAACCAAGCCCAGAGGGGAATACGATACCAAATGACGCCTTCAATAAGCTTTTTCAGTGGACCTGAGCTCCTCACACATGCATCTGCATGCCTTGCTTCTCAAAAACAACTGCGCATTAGTGGCGCGAAAATGAGGCTCTGCCTATGACTAAAAAAGGCCCCCAGTGAAAAAGGTGTCCAATACAGTGCCTGCCGTTTTTTTAACAAAATTCCCAAGATTAAAATAACTCTCCAAAGTTATAAACCATTAAATATGCTTATAAAGTAATCGTTTTGGCCCAGAAAAATGTCTACCAGTCTTTAAAGCCCTTGTGAAGCCCTTTTATTCTTATATTGAAAATTAAGAAAATGGCTTACCGGATCCCATAGGGAAAATGACAGCTTCCAGCATTACCAAGTCTTGTTAGAAATGTGTCATACCTCAAGCAGCCAAAGTCTGCTCACTGTTTCCCCCAACTGAAGTTAATTCCTCTCAACAGTCCTGTGTGGAAACAGCCATCGATTTTAGTAACGGTTGCTAAAATCATTTTCCTCTTACAAACAGAAATCTTCATCTCTTTTCTGTTTCAGAGTAAATAGTACATACCAGCACTATTTTAAAATAACAAACTCTTGATAGAAGAATAAAAACTACATTTAAACACCAAAAAACTCTGAGCCATCTCCGTGGAGATGTTGCCTGTGCAACGGCAAAGAGAATGACTGGGGAAGGCGGAGCCTAGGAGGGATCATGTGACCAGCTTTGCTGGGCTCTTTGCCATTTCCTGTTGGGGAAGAGAATATCCCACAAGTAAGGATGACGCCGTGGACCGGACACACCTATGTTGGAGAAAACTGGATTAGGACACAGAGAAGGAACAACTATTTCCTGGTTAATATTCTTATTGGAAACCACTTTTGGAAGAAAACCAGGTTTGGTACGTAAAACGATCTTATCTGTACGGAACACCAGGTAAGGTGAATTACACTGCAACACAGACAATTCAGAAACTCTTCTAGCAGAAGAAATAGCTACCAAAAACAAAACTTTCCAAGATAGTAACTTGATATTTATGGAATGTAGAGGTTCAAACAGAACCCCTTGAAGAACTGAAAGAACTAAATTTAGACTCCATGGAGGAGTCACAGGTCTATAGACAGGCTTGATTCTGACTAAAGCCTGTACAAACGCCTGAACATCTGGCATTGCTGCCAGACGCTTGTGTAACAAAACATACAGAGCAGATATCTGTCCTTTCAAGGAACTAGCTGACAAACCTTTCTCCAATCCTTCTTGGAGAAAAGATAGAATCCTTGGAATCCTAATCTTACTCCATGAGTAACCCTTGGATTCGTACCAACAAAGATATTTCCGCCATATCTTATGGTAAATTTTCCTGGTGACAGGCTTTCTAGCCTGGATCAGGGTATCTATAACCGATTCCGAAAAGCCACGCTTAGCTAGAGTCAAGCGTTCAATCTCCAAGCAGTCAGTTGCAGAGAAACTAGGTTTGGATGTTCGAATGGACCTTGAATTAGAAGGTCTTGCCTCAAAGGTAGCTTCCATGGTGGAACCGATGACATATTCACCAGGTCTGCATACCAAGTCCTGCGTGGCCACGCAGGAGCTATCAGAATTACCGAAGTCTTCTCCTGCTTGATCCTGTCTACTAGCCGGGGGAGAAGGGGAAACAGTGGAAAGACATAAGCTAGATTGAACGACCAAGGCGCTACTAAGGCATCTACCAATGTCGCCTTGGGATCCCCGGACCTGGACCCGTAACGTGGAACTTTGGAGTTCTGACGTGACGCCATCAGATCCAGATCTGGAATGCCCCATAGTTGAGTTAACTGGGCAAAAACCTCCGGGTGAAGTTCCCACTCCCACGGATGGAAAGTCTGACGACTCAGATAATCCGCTTCCCAGTTGTCCACTCCTGGGATGTGAATTGCTGATAGATGGCAGGAGTGATCCTCTGCCCATTTGATGATTTTGGATACCTCCCTCATCGCCAGGAAACTCTTTGTTCCCCCCTGATGATTGATGTACGCTACAGTCGTCATGTTGTCCGACTGAAATCTGATGAATTTGGCCTCCACTAGTTGAGGCCATGCCTAGAGCGCATTGAATATCGCTCTCAATCCCAAAATGTTTATCGGGAGAAGAGATTCTTCCCGAGACCATAGACCCTGAGCCTTCAGGGACTCCCAGACCACGCCCCAGCCTAGGAGGCTGGCGTCGGTCGTGACACTAATCCACTCTGGTCTGCGGAAACTCATTCCCTGAGACAGGTGATCCAGAGACAACCACCAGAGGAGCAAGTCTCTGGTTTTCTGGTCCATTTGAATCTGGGGAGACAAATCTGCATAATCCCCATTCCACTGTTTGAGCATGCACAGTTGCAATGGTCTTTAATGAATTCGAGCAAATGGAATCACGTCCATTGCTGCAACCATAAGTCCTATTACCTCCATGCACTGAGCTATGGAGGGTTGAGGAATGGATTGAAGAGCTCGACAAGTGTTCAGAAGTTTTAACTTCCTGACCTCTGTCAGAAAGATCTTCATTTCTACTGAGTCTATTATTGTTCCCAGGAAGGGAACCCTTGTGAACGGGGACAGAGAACTTTTCTCTATGTTCACCTTCCACCCGTGATACCTTAGAAAGGCTAGAACAATGTATGTATGAGCCTTTGCTTTGTGAAAGGACGACGCTTGTATTAAAATGTCGTCTAGGTAAGGTGCTACTGCAATGCCCCTTGGCCTTAGCACCGCTAGAAGGGACCCTAGCACCTTTGTGAAAATTCTGGGAGCAGTGGCCAACCCGAAGGGAAGAGCCACGAACTGGTAATGCTTGTCCAGAAAGGCAAACCTCAGGAACTGATGGTGATCTTTGTGGATAGGAATATGCAGGTACGCATCCTTTAAGTCCACGGTAGTCATATATTGACCCTCCTGGATCATTGGTAAAATTGTCCGAATGGTTTCCATTGTGATTGATGGAACTCTGAGGAATTTGTTTAGGATCTTTAAGTCCAGAATTGGCCTGAAAGTTCCTTCCTTTTTGGGAACTATAAACGGGTTTGAGAAAAATCCCAGTCCTTGTTCTGCTGTTGGAACTGGGTGTATCACTCCCATCTTTAAAAGGTCTTCTACGCAATGTAAGAATGTCTGTCTCTTTATCTGGTCTAAAGATAAGCGAGACATGTGGGACCTTCCCCTTGGAGGAAGGTCCTTGAATTCTAGAAGATACCCCTGAGAGACAATTTCTAGTGCCCAGGGGTCCGGAACATCTCTTGCCCAGGCCTGAGCAAAGAGAGAAAGTCTGCCCCCTACTAGATCTGGTCCCGGATCGGGGTCTACCCCTTCATGCTGTCTTGGTAGCAGCAGCAGGCTTCTTGGCCTGTTTACTCTTGTACCAGCCTTGTAATGGTTTCCATGCTGGTTTGGGCTGGGGTGCGTTACCCTCTTGCCTATTGGCTGTAGAGGTAGAAGCTGGTCCGTTCCTGAAATTGCGAAAGGAACGAAAATTAGACTTATTTTTAGCTTTGAAAGGTCTATCCTGTGGGAGGGCATGGCCCTTTCCCCCAGTGATATCTGAAATAATTTCTTTCAACTCTGGCCCGAATAGGATCTTACCCTTGAAAGGAATATTAAGCAATTATGTTTTGGACGACACATCCGCCGACCACGATTTTAGCCAAAGCGCTCTACGCGCCACTATTGCGAAACCAGAATTTTTCGCCGCTAATTTAGCTAACTGAAAAGTGGCATCTGTAATGAAATAATTAGCCAACTTCAGGGCATGAATTCTATCCATAACTTCATCATAAGAAGTCTCCTTCTGGAGTGAGTTTTCTAATTCCTCAAACCAAAAAGCAGCTACAGTGGTTACAGGAATAATGCAAGAAATTGGTTGAAGAAGAAAACCTTGTTGAACAAAAAATTTCTTAAGTAAACCTTCTAATTTTTTTATCCATAGGATCTTTGAAAGCGCAACTGTCTTCTATTGGTATAGTCATGCGCTTAGCTAACGTTGACACTGCCCCCTCTACCTTAGGGACCGTCTGCCACGCGTCCCTTCTAGGGTCAACGATTGGGAACATTTTCTTAAATATAGGAGGGGGAACAAAAGGTACACATGGCTTAGTCACGATATCCGCCACCCTCTTAGGTATCGGAAACGCATCAGTGTGTACTGGGACCTCTAAGAATTTGTCAATTTTACACAATTTTTCTGGGATCACCAAAGGATCACAATCACCAAGTGTAGCTAGGACCTCCTTAAGTAGGGCGCGGAGGTGTTCTAGCTTAAATTTAAATGCTATGGTATTAGGCTCTGACTGCTGAGAAACTTTTCCTGTGTCAGAAATTTCTCCCTCAGACAGGCCCTCCCTCACCGCCAAGTCAGATTGATGTGAGGGCACTACAGATAAATTATCCTCTGCGTCTGCTTGCTCATTTTCTGTGTTTAAAACTGAGCAGTCATGCTTCCTAGGAAAAGCTGGCAGTTTGGATAAAAATGCTGAGAGAGAATTATCCATTACTGCCGCTGTTGCATAGTAATCGCAATTGGTGCACTAGATGTACTGGGCATCGCTTGAGCGGGCATAGCTGGTGTTGACACAGAAGGAGAGGATAGCGAGCTATCTTCACTACCTTCAGCTAATGAATCATCTTGGGCTATATCTTTAAGTGTGATTGTACGGTCCTTAAGCTGTTTGGACGCTATGGCACACTTCACACATAAATTTAATGGGGGAACCACCTTGGCCTTTGAACATACAGAACATAAGCTATCTGAAGGATCAGACATGTTTGACAGACTTAAACAGAACTTCAATGCAATAAAAATAATTTTTGACAAAAACGTTACTGTCTCTTTAAATAATAAAAGTGCACACTTTATTACTGAAACATCAAAAAACCATCAAATAAACATCCGATTTTAATGAAATTTTCACCACAGTGTCTTAATGCTTTGAAAAGATTGCACACAAATTTTCAGACCAATTAACCCCTTAATGCCCAAACCGGAGATAATAACAGTTATTAACCGGTTAACACACTACAGTACTATGCCACAGCTTCTCACTGTGGCCTTTACCTTCCTTAGGGATTATTTAGTAGTAGGAAATAAGCCTCTCTGGAGCCTTTTCTGATGCCTCTGGACTCCCCACGTGAAGCTGCATTTACTGCCTATGCAAAACAACTGCGCAATTGAGGCGCGAAAATGAGGCCTCCTCCCTCTTCATTCCAGAGTGGAGGGGCCTTTCTGACTAGATTAGGTGTCCAAATAAGTGCCAGGCGCAAATTAAACCCCAAAAGTGTTTTAAAGTCTGAAAAAACACCTTAATTATAGTGAAAAACATGCTCAAAAGCAATCGATTTTTAAGCCCACAATAGTGTCAACCAGCATAGAGCCCTTAATATAAGCCATCATATTTTATACAGAGTCTAAGAAAAATGGCTTACCTATCCCAGAGGGAATTTCTGACAGTCTTCTAGCATTACATGGTCTTGTTAGAAAAATGACCGATCATACCTGAAGCAGTTAAGCCTGCAAACTGTTCCCCCCAACTGATGTTCTCTGGTTTCAACAGTCCTGCGTGGGAACAGCAATGGATTTTAGTAATGGTGCTAAAATCATATTCCTCTTAGCAGAAATCTTCATCACTTTCTGCTGCAGAGTAAATAGTACAAGCCGGAACTATTTTAAAATAACAAACTCTTGATAGAAGAAATAAAAAACTACAACTAACACCACATACTCTTTACCACCCCCGTGGAGATGCTACTAGTTAGAGCGGCAAAGAGAATGACTGGGGGGGCGGAGCCTGAGGAGAGCTATATGGACAGCTCTTGCTGTGTGCTCTCTTTGCCACTTCCTGTAGGGATAGAGAATATCCCACAAGTAAGGATGAAGCCGTGGACCGGATACACCAATGTAGGAGAAAAATGTGTTCAGGGAAGCCTATCACCCAAATCAGTAACAAATGAATTACACTTGGCTAATAGTTGCCCTCATCTAACTCCGCACTAACATCATTCTCCCCTTTGCAGTCCCCACCTCCTATTTCTCAACCACCTACCCTTCTAGATTGTAAATTCCCATGGGAATAGGGCCCTTAATTCCTCTGTATTTGTTTGAAAAATGTCTTTGTACTTTTATATTTTGTACACAGACAGTGATGCAGAATTTTTTGGAGCTTTATAAATAAAGATTAATAATAATAGGGAGCAGGTATGTACTACTATGAGCTAGCTGAGCTTATAAGCTCAACCAATGACAAGAGGCATATGTGTGTTGCCACCACTCAGCAGCTAGCCTCCAGCAATGTATTTCTGCTTCTATGCCTACCTAGGCATGCTTTTCAACAAAGGAAAGCAAGAGAACCAATAATTCAAATTATTCATATTCAAAGTAAAACCATACAAGTATTAAAATGTAAGTATATAGTTTAATACACTTAGAATAGATAGAATCTTTCCATTTATTTCATGATTCAGACAGAACATACAGGTTTAAACAACATTCCAATTTACTTTTATTATCAGATTGCTTCATTCTATTGGTATCCTTCATAGAAGGAGAATCAATACACTACTGTGAGCTAGCTGATTGCATCAATAAGCCAATGACAATATGTGCAGCAACTCAGCTAGCTCCCAGTAGTGCATTTCTTTTCACTAAGCCTACTTAGGTATTATTTTCAACAAAGGATATCCCTTTAAAGTTTTCTATGATACAATGTGTCCCACTATAACTTAAAATAAGATTAAAAATGGAGCAAATGGTATAAACAACTTTTGTGAAGAATAATACTATGTATTTTTGAAAATGCATTAAAGGAAGCTCATAATTCAAAACCACTACATTTTGTAAATTTAACAATATGACCTAAAAACCTCACCTCCTCATCTATCTTTTCCTCTTCAGCATCAATATTGCGTTCCTTCAGAAACCTCTGTGTTTTTTCTAATTGGAATTTTACAAGCTCCTCAATAGCATCTTTCTCTTCTTTGTCCACAAATTCCTGCACCGCTTCTCCCATGCCTCGTTCAGTGAGGAGAGAGAGCTGCACATTCTGTCAAAACAACAAAGGAGAGAAAAACAATTATAGAAAGATAAACAAAGTGTTCATTGTGCATAGTCAAAGTCTGTGAACTAATATGTGCTAAATGGATTTTCTCTATCATAGAAAATGTATATCAAATTCAGGAGCCAGCTACACGTTGTTTTACAGTAAGGCAATTGAAAACATAACGTTCCTGGGTCAGTAGTGCAGAAATGTCATACTTTAGGAATATATACTTTTTGAACTATAAGCTCTTTAAATAGTGAATAATCTTTGGAATAAAAACAGAAGCCAGGGATAAAATTACAGAAAGCATGGCTCATTGGGTCTACATATTTGTCAAGTCTTGCTCCAGGTAAATTAAATAAAATCAATCTTGGTCGGAAGTAAAAATCTAACATCTAATGTTGTTAGTACAAATCTAACATTTTGCCCTTTAACAAACACAGTGATATGCAGTCAGCCAAAAAAACTTAAAAAGTAATACATTTGTGTTAAGATCATAATAAGAAATTTATTTTTAAACAAATCAGTAGTCGGACGTAAGCATAAAGTTGTAAATATGTTTGTGCTATACACTGCAATGTGTTTGAATATAAATAACAAATCTATAACTTCATTTCTTTCATGGTGGTGAGAGTCAACAATCCATTACTCAACCGGAATTACTCTACTCTACCACTAGGAGGCAAAGATTCCCAAAAAACCAAGAGCTCTATAAAACACCTCCCACCAAATAAATACCTTAATCTAACGTATAGCCAAGCATGTGAGGTAACAAAAGCATGTGCAGGGAAAAAGCATGTGCTCAAAAAAATCTAATCCCAAAAAACAAAGGGTGGGGGGACTCACCACCATGAAATAAATGAATTTATCACGAGATATCATTGTGTTCTCTTTTATACAGATGATGAGAGTCCACAATCCATTACTCATGGGAAAACAAAATTTATGCTTACCTGATAAATTTATTTCTCTTGTGGTGTATCCAGTCCACGGGTTCATCCATTACTTGTGGAATACTCTCCTTCCCAACAGGAAGTTGCAAGAGGACACCCACAGCAGAGCTGTCTATATAGCTCCTCCCCTAACTGCCACCCCCAGTCATTCGACCGAAGACAAGCAAGAAAAAAAGGAGAAACTATAGGGTGCAGTGGTGACTGTAGTTTAAAAATAAAAAACACCTGCCTTAAAATGATAGGGCGGGCCGTGGACTGGATACACCACATGAGAAATAAATTTATCAGGTAAGCATAAATTTTGTTTTCTCTTGTAAAGGTGTATCCAGTCACAGGTTCATCCATTACTTGTGGGATACAAATACCAAAGCTTTAGGACACGGATGAAGGGAGGGACAAGGCAGGAACTTAAACAGAATGCACCACTGCCTTTAAGACCTTTCTCCCAAAAATAGCCTCCGAAGAAGCAAAAGTATCGAATTTGTAGAAAAAGTGTGAAGCGAAGACCAAGTCGCCGCCTTACAAATCTGTTCAACAGAGGCCTCATTTTTAAAAGCCCATGTGGAAGCCACTGCTCTAGTAGAATGAGCTGTAATTCTTTCAGGAGGCTACTGGCCAGCAGTCTCATAAGCTAAGCGGATTATGCTTCTCAGCCAAAAAGAAAGAGAAGTTGCCGAAGCCTTTTGGCCTCTCCGCTGTCCAGAGTAGACAACAAACAAACGAAAATCCTTTGTAGCTTGTAAATAAAACTTTAAAGCACGAACCACATCAAGATTGTGTAAGAGACGTTCCTTCTTTGAGGAAGGATTAGGACATAATGAAGGAACAACAATCTCTTGATTGATGTTCTTATTAGATACTACCTTTGGAAGAAACCCAGGTTTGGTACGCAAAACTACCTTATCTGAATGGAAAATCAGAAAAGGGGAATCCCACTGTAAAGCAGATAACTCTGAAACTCTTCAAGCCAAAGAGATAGTTACTAGAAACAGAAATTTCCAAGATAAAAGTTTAATATCTATGGAATGCAAAGGTTCAAACGGAACCCCTTGAAGAACCTTAAGAACTAAATTTAAACTCCATGGCGGAGGTTTAAACACAGGCTTAATTCTAACTAAAGCCTGACAAAACGCCAGTACGTCTGGAACCTCAGCCAGACGTTTGTGCAAAAGAATAGACAGAGCAGAAATCTGTCCCTTTAAGGAACTAGCAGACAATCCTTTCTCCAATCCCTCTTGGAGAAAGGATAAGATTCTAGGAATCCTGACTTTACTCCATGAGTAACCCTTGGATTCACACCAATTAAGATATTTACACACATATCTTATGATAGACTTCCCTGGTGACAGGCTTTCAAGTCTGAATTAAGGTATCAATGACCGACTCGGAAAAACCACGCTTTGATAGAATCAAGCGTTCAATCTCCAAGCAGTCAGACGCAGAGAAATTAAATGTGGACGTTTGAAAGGACCTTGAAGTAGAAGGTCCTGCCTCAGCAGCAGAGTCCATGGTGGAAAGGATGACATGTCCACCAGATCTGCATACCAAGTCCTGTGTGGCCATGCAGGAGCTATCAAAATCACAGAAGCTCTCTCCTGCTTGATCTTGGCAATCAGACGAGGGAGCAGAGGAAACGGTGGAAACACATAAGCCAGGCTGAAGGACCAAGGCGCTGCTAGAGCATCTATCAGCGCTGCCTTGGGATCCCTGGACCCGTAACGAGGAAGCTTGGCGTTCTGACGAGACACCATGAGATCCAGTTCTGGTTTGCCCTATAGTTGAATCAACTGGACAAATACCTCCGGATGGAGCTCCCACTCCCCCGGATGAAAAGTCTGCCGACTTAAGAAATCCACCTCCCAGTTCTCTACTCCTGGGATATGGATAGCTGAGAGATGGCAAGACTGAACCTCTGCCCATAGATTTATCTTTGAAACCTCCAACATCGCCAGGGGGCTCTTTGTACCCCCCTGATGGTTGATATAGCCTACAGTCGTGATGTTGAACAAAATAGAGAGGGAGAGACCTCACTAAAGACTGCACATATAGCACTCTGAGCCTGGACTCATAGTGGAGAGATTGGGAATGTTAAAATATAACCTTTATTGTATATGTTAAAAATAAACACACTAATTAAAAACAACCTAAGAATTGGAGGCCTCTTCCTTGATCCTCAGTAAGCCTTTGATATATCTAAAGTACTTAGAAGGAAATTGTGTAGGCAGGAAGTTATATGTAAGACCACTATTAAATAAATTTATAAATAATATAGAGGATTAGTATTCCTATATCAGATACGAAATTGTATAAGTATCTTAGTATTGATAGGCTGAAACCCTATCCTTTGATATTGGAGTTGGGTTTAATGCTAGTAGCACTCAGTAAACACAAAATAAAAAAATGTTTGAATGTGTAATATCACTTTATTTATGTGTATAACATCACATTTGTGTTGTACTTAGGTATAGGATAATGTGGTTTTCAGAATATTCAGATTACATGTGGCAATTTGTGAATCTGTTTATACTGATTTTAACATTTGGATTCAAACAAATGATATAAGTCTGCTTAGGTCAGGTAGTATCCACTTTAAATTTATTTGATATCAGAATATTGTTCAGACTTCGCTTTGTAATACAGTCCAGGTGATCTATTTTAGCACATAAATGTTATCAGTATATCATGATGACAAATTATGTCTATATTAGATAGATTATCTGTATCTAGGATACCACATATCCAGTAACTAGAATAGATATAGTAGCTTGTTATTTTATGTTATTAATGTAGCAATAAAGTTACTACATTATTATCTATACACAACACTCCTATAGGAAATACCTGTTATATGAGGTTATTTAAAGGGTACCTCCTCTATTGAGTCAAATACATATGATGTCTATATTTGTAGCTATAAAAGTAATAAGATCTTCTTTCTCCACTTGTTACATATATATTAATGTTATTTATTTCCTCATAAAGGGGTAACAAGAGCGACTATGTTTTGAAATGTAACAAGCAGGTAGCTAAGTATCTATATCGGTATATGTCCGCTCTATTGTATAGCTGTAGCGATGTTGCGATCTTCTTACACCACTTACTGCAGTTATGTTAATATACTTTATTCACTCTTATAGTGGCTTGGTATCTGGCGTAATTAAGTGTTACACTAAAGTTGCTGCATTGTAATCTATGCACAATACTCCTATACAAGATACCTATTATATGGAGTTATTTGTAGAAAACAGACAGGTAGATTCACTATAGTAGGTCAAGTGAGTTTAGTCTTGGCATGCATGTATAGGTAGTATTAGTGTAATTAATTTTTTTAGCCAAGCATTTGTACAGGTGTCTATCCGGTCTATATTTAAAGCTACAGTGATGCTACGATATTATTGCACCATTAACTATAATTATTTTGTTTTGATTAATTCACTCTTATAGTCGTAACAAGAGAGGTTTGGTTTTGTGATATAACAACAAACGCTAGAGAGTTAACAGCTTAAGTAATTCCACTGGTTGTGAGTACAACTTAGCATGAATTGTACCCCCTAGTGTGGTACCCTAAAAATACCTCCTTTCGGATAGCCTATTGCAGGTAAGCCTTTAGTAAATCATGTATAACTAATTACTTTCTATTTTGGTCTAAGTTAACAATAACTGAATGAAAGAGCCAAATGCGACTATTAGTCATTCATTTAAGCTAAATATTTATAAGTCAAATCCCGCCTAAACAGGCCAACAATTCTAGGTAAATTAAAAAATGAATAGAGCTCCCATACGCTCTATAACCCCCTGACCGGTTTCGCCCGTATAAGGCTTTTCAAAAGGTGGCGAGCCGCCGGAAGTTTCAGAATATAAACGGGTTGAGGACCCGGTCCCAATGATGACTCCAATTTTAATAATATATATAAACATAAAAATAAACTCAAACCTATAAAGATTCTGGGTTCGGAATAATTATAGATAATTCCAATCTGAATATAAACTTCACACATTAATAAAGCTAAATATAAGGTAAATATAATGTAAATTATATTGTAAGCCGTTGTTAATTAGAGTATGTCTCTTTACAAATAGAATCTTAACACCTCTAAAACAAGTACACTTAAACCAAAGTAAATGATTCAAAATTTAAAGAACTAAAAAAAGAAAAAAATACAAAGAGAAAATAAACATAACATTGGTATGATATTGTTTTTTAGGAGATTGTATTATTTCACCAAAGTAAAAACAAACAACGAGTGAGAAGATTAAGTCTAAGAAGACCAAATCCTGCTGTTCATTCATGCTGTTATTGTACCTTTTAATGTTCTGCTTATCACAATGTAATAACTTGAGGCTTGTTTATTCAAACAAAATGCATACATATAAGTTAAGATAAAACACAACAAATAACTATGAACATGGAATATTTACATTGGATATGTTACATAATATCACAAGATCATAATTCCCACTTTTTCTTCTCTACACCTTAAACAAGAAGCAGTCAATATTCAACTTATGCTCGTGATCGCTGAGCTCTAATGGCTATTCCTAGCATAGGAAACTACTGATTGGTTGAATTGCCTTGATTGAGAGTTAGACCGTCCAATTAAAATTGGAGTCATCATTGGGACCTGGTCCTCAACCCGTTTATATTCTGAAACTTCCGGCAGCTCGCCGCCTTTGAAAAAGCCCTATACGGGCGAAACCGGTCAGGGGGTTATAGAGCGTATGGGAGCTCTATTCATTTTTTAATTTACCTAGAATTGTTGGCCTGTTTAGGCGGGATTTGACTTATAAATATTTAGCTTAAATGAATGACTAATAGTCGCATTTGGCTCTTTCATTCAGTTATTGTTAACTTAGACCAAAATAGAAAGTGATTAGTTATACATGATTTACAAAAGGTTTACCTGCAATAGGCTACCCCACTAGGGGGTACAATTCATGCTAAGTTGTACTCACAACCAGTGGAATTACTTAAGCTGTTAACTCTCTAGTGTTTGTTGTTATATCACAAAACCAAACCTCTCTCGTTACGACTATAAGAGTGAATTAATCAAAACAAAATAATTATAGTTAATGGTGCAATAATATCGTAGCATCACTGTAGCTTTAAATATAGACCGGATAGACACCTGTACAAATGCTTGGCTAAAAAAAATAATTACACTAATACTACCTATACATGCATGCCAAGACTAAACTCACTTGACCTACTATAGTGAATCTACCTGTCTGTTTTCTACAAATAACTCCATATAATAGGTATCTTGTATAGGAGTATTGTGCATAGATTACAATGCAGCAACTTTAGTGTAACACTTAATTACGCCAGATACCAATTCACTATAAGAGTGAATAAAGTATATTAACATAACTGCAGTAAGTGGTGTAAGAAGATCGCAACATCGCTACAGCTATACAATAGAGCGGACATATACCGATATAGATACTTAGCTACCTGCTTGTTACATTTCAAAACATAATCGCTCTTGTTACCCCTATATGAGGAAATAAATGACATTAATATATATGTAACAAGTGGAGAAAGAAGATCTTATTACTTTTATAGCTACAAATATAGACCGGATATATACCGGTAGAGGTGTTTAGCGAAAGAAATCTATTACACCAAGTTATTTATATGTGCACGCTCACATCATATGTATTTGACTCAATAGAGGAGGTACCCTTTAAATAACCTCATATAACAGGTATTTCCTATAGGAGTGTTGTGCATAGATAATAATGTAGTAACTTTATTGCTACATTAATGACATCAAATAACAAGCTACTATATCTATTCTAGTTACTGGATATGTGGTATCCTAGATACAGATAATCTATCTAATATAGACATAATTTGTCATCATGATATACTGATAACATTTATGTGCTAAAATAGATCACCTGGACTGTATTACAAAGCGAAGTCTGAACAATATTCTGATATCAAATAAATTTAAAGTGGATACTACCTGACCTAAGCAGACTTATATAATTTGTTTGAATCCAAATGTTAAAATTAGTATAAACAGATTCACAAATTGCCACATGTAATCTGAATAGTCTGAAAACCACATTATCCTATACCTAAGTACAACACAAACGTGATGTTATACACATAACTAAAGTGATATTACACATTCAAACATTTTTTATTTTGTGTTTACTGAGTGCTACTAGCATTAAACCCAACTCCAATATCAAAGGATAGGGTTTCAGCCTATCAATACTAAGATACTTATACAATTTCGTATCTGATACTGTATAGGAATACTAATCCTCTATATTATTTATAAATTTATTTAATAGTGGTCTTACGTATAACTTCCCGCCTACACAATTTCCTTCTAAGTACTTTAGATATATCAAAGGCTTACTGAGGATCAAGGAAAAGGCCTCCAATTCTTAGGTTGTTTTTAATTTGAGTGTTTATTTTTAACATATACAATAAAGGTTATATTTTAACATTCCCAATCTCTCCACTATGAGTCCAGGCTCAGAGTGCTATATGTGCAGTCTTTAGTGAGGTCTCTCCCTCTCTATTTTGTTCAGTGTATTGTACAACTGCACAGCACCACCTTTTCTGCTATTATAAGTACAGAGACATTAACATGTTTTTCTGTCGCTGATTGCAATTATAGAAAAGGCGGTGTGGTGCCACTGTATTTGTGTTGTGGTAAATACAGTCGTGATGTTGTCTGACTGAAATCTGATGAACCTGACCGCAGCTAGCTGAGGCCAAGCCTGAAGAGGATTGAATATCGCTCTTAGTTCCAGAATGTTTATTGGAAGGAGGGCTTCCTCCTGAGTCCACGAACTCTGAGCCTTCAGGGAGTTCTAGACTGCGCCTCAGCCCAGAAGGCTGGCATCTGTCGTCACTATAGTCCATTCTGGCCTGCGGAAGCTCATTCCCCTGGACAGATGGACCTGAGATAGCCACCAGAGAAGAGAATCTCTGGTCTCTTGATCTAGATTTAGCAGAGGGGACAAATCTGTGTAATCCCCATTCCACTGATTGAGCAAGCAAAGTTGCAGTGGTCTGAGATGTAGGCGGGCAAACGGAACTATGTCCATTGCCGCTACCATTAAGCCGATTACTTCCATACACTAAGCCACTGACGGCTGAGAAGTGGAATAAAGAGCACGGCAGGAAGTTAGAAGCTTTGACAACCTGACCTCTGTCAGAAAAATCTTCATTTCTACTGAATCTATCAGATTAGGTACCCAGATAGGTAAGGAGCCACCGCTATGCCTCGTGGCCTTACAACCGCCAGTAAGGACCCTAGAACCTTCGTAAAGATTTGTGGTGCCGTGGCTAACCCGAAGGGAAGAGCCACAAACTGGTAATGCCTGTCTAGGAAGGCAAACTTGAGAAACTGATGATGATCTCTGTGTATCGGAATGTGGAGATAAGCATCCTTTAAGTCCACGGTAGTCATATATTGACCCTCCTGGATCAAAGGTAGGATGGTTTGAATAGTCTCCATCTTGAAGGATGGGACCCTGAGAAATTTGTTTAGGATCTTGAGATCCAAGATTGGTCTGAAAGTTCCCTCTTTTTTGGGAACTATAAACAGATTTGAATAGAATCCTTGCCCCTGTTCCTCCCTTGGAACTGGGTGGATCACTCCCATGACCAGAAGGTCTTGAACACAACGTAAGAATGCCTCTCTCTTTATCTGGTTTGCAGATAATTGTGAGAGATGAAATCTCCCTTTTGGAGATGAGGCTTTGAAATCCAGAAGATATCCCTGGGAAACAATCTCCAGAGCCCAGGGATCCTGGACTTCTCGCCTGGGCAAAGAGAGAAAGTCTGCCCCAACTAGAACCGGTCCCGGATCGGGGGCTACTCCTTCATGCTGTTTTAGAGACAGCAGCTTTCCCTTGCTCCAAGCCTGGTTAGTTCTCCAGACTGGCTTGGACTGGGCAAAATTTCCTTCTTGTTTTGCAGTAGAAGAAGAAGTTGAAGCTGCGCCACTCTTGAAGTTTCGAAAGGAATGAAAATTAGTCTGTTTGGTCCTTAATTTGTTGGACCTATCCTGGGGAAGGGCGTGGCCTTTTCCTCCAGTAATATCAGAAATGATCTCCTTCAGTCCAGGCCCGAATAGGGTCTGCCCTTTGAAGGGGATGTTGAGAAGCTTAGACTTTGAAGTAACGTCAGCTGACCAGGATTTAAGCCATAGCGCCCTACGCGCCTGAATGGCAAAACCTGAATTCTTAGAGGTTAGCTTTGTTAAATGAAAAATGGTGTCAGAAATAAATGAATTGGCTAACTTAAGAGCTTTAAGCCTGTCTAGGATATCATCCAACGGGGTCTCCACCTGTAGAGCCTCTTCCAGAGACTCGAACCAGAAAGCCACTGCAGCAGTGACTGGGGAAATGAATGCAAGAGGCTGGAGAATAAAACCTTGTTGTATAAAGATTTTCTTAAGGAAACCCTCTAATTATTTATCCATTGGATCTAGGAAAGCACAACTGTCCTCGACGGGGATAGTTGTACGCTTAGCTAGGGTAGAGACTGCTCCCTCCAGCTTAGGGACCGTCTGCCACGAGTCCCGTGTAGCGGCATCTATGGGAAACATCCTTTAAAAAGCAGGAGGGGGAGAGAACAGTACACCTGGTCTATCCCATTCCTTCGTAATAATTTCTGAAAACCTCTTAGGGATTGGAAAAACATCAGTGTAAACAGGCACTGCAAAGTATTTGTCCATTTTACACAATTTCTCTGGGACTACAATGGTGTCACAGTCATCCAGAGTTGCTAAAACCTCCCTGAGCCACAAGCGGAGGTGTTCAAGTTTAAAGGGCCATTGTACACTCAAAAAAATATAGGCTATTTAAATTAAGCACCAAAAGAAAATAAAGTTTGTAATTGACAAGTATTAGCAATTTTGCTGCTAACTCTCCTAAAAATGATTATAAAGTTTCTAATCCTCTCAGTGAATGAGAATACGAATGTAATCTCCACTAGCTTTAGAGCAAGGCTTTTTCTACACTCCACTGTTTTTTTAAATGGGCAGATGTATTTTACATGTATATCAGCTGAGCATGAGAGATGTGAAGCATTTCATTGTATCTGTAACAGACTGCACATGAGCTAAATCACAGGGATTCTACCCCAGCAGTGTCTTAGTTTTATCTGCACCTCGGCAGCATCCACAACTGTGCATATATCTGACTCCCTCTTTGTCCTAACTACGGCACTCTGAATATTTTCACACACAGCTCTGTAAAACATCTCAGGATCATGTTTCACAGAGCTGTGAGTGGAATATTCCCCTTGTGTCTACTGAATTCTTACCGGGAGGAGAGAGTCAGGGGGGAGTGAGATCGAGCCCAGCCAGTGTAAATAGTCAGGAAGAAACGGCTGAAAGAGGTGAGGGGATTTGTGACAGGATTATCTATTACACAGACAGACAGCCCAAGCATGGGGGCTGGCTGTAAAGGACACTAGATAGGGATTGTAGAAAAAGCCTTGCTCTAAAGCTAGTGGAGATTACGTTCGTATTCTCATTAACTGAGAGGATTAGAAACTTTATAATCATTTTTAGGAGAGTTAGCAGCAAAATTGCTAATACTTGTCAATTACAAACTTTATCTTCTTTTGGTGCTTAATTTAAATAGCCTATATTTTTTGGAGTGTATAATGGCCCTTTAAATTTAAATGCTGTCATTTCAGAGTCAGACTGAAGTAACGCCTTCCCTGAATCAGAAATGTCACCTACAGATAGAAGCTCTCCTGCTTCGGCTTCTGTACATTGTGAGGGTATATCAGACATAGCTACTAAAGCGTCAGAAAGCTCTGTATTTGTTCTAGCCCCAGAGCTGTCTCGCTTTCCTTGTAACCCTGGCAGTTTGGACAATACCTCTGTGAGGGTATGATTCATAACTGCCGCCATGTCTTGTAAGGTAAACGCATTGGACGCGCCAGATGTACTTGGCGTCTCTTGCGTGGGAGATATAGGTTCTGACACATTGGGAGAGCTAGGTGGTTTGACCTCCCTTTTGTCAGTCTGAGAAACCTCTGGTGATAAATCTTTAAAACCCATAATATGGTCTTTATAACTTATAGAAAGGTCAGTGCATTTGGTACACATTCTAAGAGGGGGTTCCAAAATGGCTTCTAAACATAATGAACAAGGAGTTTCCTCTATGTCAGACATGTTTAACAGACTAGTAATGAGACCAGCAAGCTTTAAACACTTTAATAAATGTGAAAAAGCAATTAAACAAAAACGGTACTGTGTCTTTAAGAGAAAACAACTACCACATAAACTGCAAAACAGTGTTAAAAAGTAGTAAACTCTACGAATTTTTTTACAGTGTGTATAAGAGACTAAAGCAGCATTGCACCCACTTGCAAATGGATGATTAACCCCTTAGGCCCCAAACCGGATTAGAAAAACTGTAAAACCGTTAAAAAAACAGTCAAACACACTGCCACAGCTCTGCTGTCGCTCCTACCTGCCCTTAAACATGATTTTTGCAGGATAAAAACCCTCTATAGCGGTCCTAGCTGCCAGAGGACTCCTTTAGGGAAGCTGGATGTCTCAGTCTGAATATCTAAAGTGCGCGAAAATAGACCCAGACCCCTCCCACCATGCACTCAATGTCAGAGGGCCATAAAAAAGTACTCCTAGGAGTGATCTAACAAGCCATATGGAAAACTAGGCCCCAAATAAAGATTTATCACCCTCAGAGAAAAAAACATTTTTCGGTAAGTTATGCAAACATTTTTTACACTAAGTAATATGAGAGTTAACATGAATATTACCCTTATCTTGTAAGCATGATCCCAGTTGTTGTTAAATCACTGTATCAGGCTTACCTCAAATATACCAGGCATTGTCAGCATTTTCTAGACCTTATCATCTCTCAAGAAAAAAATATACTGAACATACCTCAAAGCAGGTGATCTGCAAACCATCCCCCCAAATGAAGTTTTCTTTCCATACTCTTCAGTTATGTGTGAGAACAGCAATGGACCTTAGTTACAAACCGCTAAGATCATCAACCTCCAGGCAGATTCTTCTTCCAATTTCTGCCTGAGAGTAAAACAGTACAACGCTGGTACCGTTTAAAAATAACAAACTCTTGATTGAAGGTAAAAACTACACTAAGTCACCACATATCTCTTGATACTTCCTTTCTTGTCGAGAGTTGCTAGAGAATGACTAGGGGTGGCAGTTAGGGGAGGATCTATATAGACAGCTCTGCTGTGGATGTCCTCTTGCAACTTCCTGTTGGGAAGGCGAATATTCCACAAGTAATTGATGAACCCATGGACTGGATACACCTTTACAAGAGAAATAATACCCATGCTGTGGAGTCCACGAGTAATAACATAAAGGGACGGATTTAAAACAGTTTTTTTTTTTACTGAGAAAATAAATCCACAACCTTTCTACCAAAGGCTACTTCAGAGGAAGCAAAAATATCATAATGGTGGCATTTAATGAAAGTATGCAAAGAAGACCAAAGTGCTGCCTTGTAGATATGATCAACTAAAAGAATAATTCTTAAAGCCCAAGAACTGGCAACTGACCTAGTAGAATGAGCAATCTGCTGCAGTGGAGGCTGACCAGTCTCCAAATAAGCTCTGTGAATCAAACATTTGAACCAAGAGGCTAAAAGGAAATGTATGCTTACCTGATAAATGTATTTCTTTTACGATATGACGAGTCCACGGATTTCATCCTTACTTATGGGATATCGCCTCCTGGTCAGCAGGAGGAGGCAAAGAGCACCACAGCAGAGCTGTATATATATAGCTCCTCCCTTCCCTCCCACTCCAGTCATTCGACCAAAGTCAGGAAGAGAAAGGAAAGCCAAGGAGCAGAGGTGACAGAAGTTTAACAAAAATAAAAACCTGTCTGAAAAATTGACAGGGCGGGCCGTGGACTCGTCATATTGTAAAATAAATAAATTTATCAGGTAAGAATAAATTTACTTTTCTTTTACAAGATTTCATCCTTACTTATGGTATACAATACCAAAGCTATAGGACACGGATGAAAGCGAGGGACAAGACAGGAACCTAAACGGAAGGCACCACTGCATGAAGAACCTTTCTCCCAAAAAAAGCCTCAAACGAGGCAAAAGTGTCAAATTTGGAAAATTTGGAAAAAGTGTGAAGAGACGACCCAGTTGCAGCCTTGCAAATCTGTTCAACAAAAGCATCATTCTTAAATGCCCATGAGGAAGCCACAGCCATAGTAGAATGAGCCGTATTTCTTTCAGGAGGCTGCTGTCCAGCAGTCTCATATGCCAAACGGATGATACTCTTCAGCCAAAAAGAAAGAGAGGTAGCCGTAGCTTTCTGTCCCCTACGTTTTCCAGAAAAAACAACAAATAATGAAGATGATTGACGAAAATCTTTAGTCGCCTGCAAGTAAAACTTCAGGGCACGAACCACGTCCAGGTTATGTAACAGACGCTCCTTCTTAGAAGAAGGATTAGGACACAGTGAAGGAACAACAATTTCCTGATTAATATTCTTATTAGAAACAACCTTAGGAAGGAAACCAGGTTTTGTACGTAAGACCACCTTATCAGAATGGAAAATAAGATGAGGAGAATCACATTGTAAGGCTGAAAGCTCAGAAACTCTGCGATCAGAAGAAATAGCAACCAAAAATAAAACTTTATAAGATAACAACTTAATATCTATGAAATGCATATGTTCAAACGTAACCCCTTGAAAAACATTAAGAACTAAATTCAAACTCCAAGGAGGAGCAATCGGTCTAAACACAGGCCTGATTCTAGTGAGAGCCTAACAAAAAGATTGAACATCTGGAACATCTGACAGACGTTTGTGTAACAGAATAGACAAAGTCGAAATCTGTTCCTTTAAGGAACTAGCTGACAACCCTTTCTCCAATCCTTCTTGGAGAAAAGATAAAATCCTGGGAATCCTAACCCTACTCCATGAGTAGCCCTTGGATTCGCACCAATAAAGATATTTACGCCATATCTTATGGTAAATCTTTCTAGTAACAGGCTTACGTGCCTGAATCAAGGTATCAATGACCGAATCAGAGAACCCTCGCTTAGATAAAATCAAGCGAGACAAAATTCAATCTCCAAGCAGTTAGCTGCAGAGAAACTAGATTCGGTGATGGAAGGGTCCCTGAATAAGAAGGTCCTGCCTCAATGGAAGTTTCCACGGTGGCAGAGAGGACATGTCCACCAGATCGGCATACCAAGTCCTGCGCAGCCAAGCAGGAGCGATTAGAATTACCGAAGCCCTCTCCTGTTTGATCCGTGCAATCACCCGGGGAAGGAGAGCAAACGGTGGAAACACATAAGCTTGGTTGAATGACCAAGGCACTGCCAAGGCATCTATCAGTTAGGCCTGAGGATCCCTCAATCTGGATCCGTATTTTGGGAGCTTGACATTTTGACGAGACGCCATCAGATCCAATTCCAGATTGCCCCACCTGAGAATCAGGGCGACAAAGACCTCCGGATGGAGTTCCCACTCCCCCGGATGAAACGTCTGTCTGCTCAAAAAATCCGCTTCCCAGTTGTCCACTTCTGGGATGTAGATTGCTGACAGATAACAACAGTGAGCCTCCGCCCACCGAATTATCTTGGATACTTCTGTCATTGCTAAGGAACTCCTTGTTCCTCCCTGATGATTGATGTAAGCCACAGTCGTGATGTTGTCCGGCCAATTTCATCCGGTTTCAGTCGAAGCCAACTGAGGCCAAGCCTGAAGCGCATTGAATATTGCTCTTAATTCCAGAATATTGATTGGAAGTAGAGACTCCGACCGGGTCCACACACCCTGAGCCCTCAGGGAATTCCAGACTGCACCCCATCCTAGGAGGCTGGCATTTGTTATCACTATCATCCACGAGGGCCTGCGGAAACACGTCCCCTGGGACAGATTATCCTGCGACAACCACCAAAGAAGAGAGTCTCTTGTCTCTCGATCCAGATCTATCTGAGGAGATAAATTTGCATAATCTACATTCCACTATCTGAGCATGCTCAGTTGTAGAGGTCTGAGATGAAAACAAGCAAACGGAATGATGTTCATTGCCGCTACCATTAATCCAATTACCTCCATGCATTGAGCCACTGAAGGCCGAGGATTGGACTGAAGGGCTCTGCATGTATTTAGAATCTTTAACTTCCTGACCTCCGTCAAGAAGATTTTCATGGATACAGAATCTATTAGAGTTCCCAGGAAAGGAACCCTTGTCTGTGGAATTAGTGAACTTTTTTCAAGAGTCACCTTCCACCTGTGAGTCCTTAGAAAGGATAGAACCATGTCGGTATGAAACTTTGTCAGTTGATAAGACGACGCCTGGATCAGAATATCGTCCAGATAAGGCGCCACTGCAATGCCCCGCGGTCTGAGAACCGCCAGCAGAGACCCTAGAACCTTCATGAAGATCCTGGGTGCCGTGGCCAGCCCGAAGGGTAGAGCCACAAACTGAAAATGTTTGTCCAGAAAGGCAAATCTTAGGAATTGGTGATGATTTTTGTGGATAGGAATGTGAAGGTATGCATCCTTTAAGTCCACGGTAGTCATATATTGACCCTCCTGGATCAAAGGAAGAATTGTCCGAATAGTCTCCATCTTGAAGGATGGGACTCTGAGAAACTTGTTTAGACTCTTGAGATCTAAAATGGGTCGGAACGTTCCCTCTTTTTTGGGAACCACGAAAGATTTGACTAAAACCCCTGCCCCTGTTCCAGAATTGGAACGGGACAAATTACTCCAATAATGGAGAGGTCTTTAAAACAACGTAAGAACGCCTCTCTTTTTATCTGGTCTACAGATAATCGTGAAAGAAGGAACCTTCCCCTTGGGAAGCAATTTTTGAACTCCAGCTGATACCCTTGAGACATGATTTCCAGTGTCAAGGGATCCTGAAGTCTCTTATCCAAGCCTGGGCAAAGAGAGAAAGTCTGCCCCCTACTAGATCCAGTCCCGAATCGGGGACCGCCCCTTCATGCTGTCTTGGGAGCAGCAGCGGGCTTCTTGGGTTGTTTGCCCTTGTTCCAAGCCTGGTTGGGTCTCCAGACGGACTTGGCTTGTGCAAAATTCCCTTCCTGTTTAGCGGAAGAGGCAGAGTTGACTCCCTTGAAATTTAGAAAGGAACGAAAATTACTCTGCCTACCCCTCTGCTTAGAAGTCTTATCCTGAGGTAGGAGATGACCCTTACCTCCCGTAATTTCAGAAATGATCTCCTTCAAGTCAGGCCCGAATAGGGTCTTACCCTTGAAAGGAATAGCCAAAAGCTTGGATTTAGAGGACACATTCGCAGACCAAGATTTTAACCATAAGGCTCTGCGTGCTAAAATGGAAAATCCTGCATTCTTAGCCGCCAATTTGGCGATCTGCAAAGCGGCATCCGTAACAAAAGAATTTGCCAGCTTAAGGGCCTTTATTCTATCCATTATTTCCTCTAAAGAAGTCTCAGTCTTAAGAGACTCTTCTAAAGCATCAAACCAAAATGCAGCCGCAGTTGTGACCGGGACAATGCAGGCCGTCGGTTGTAATAGAAACCCTTGATGAATAAAACATAATTTATGCTTACCTGATAAATTCCTTTCTTCTGTAGTGTGATCAGTCCACGGGTCATCATTACTTGTGGGATATTAACTGCTCCCCTACAGGAAGTGCAAGAGGATTCACCCAGCAGAGTTGCTATATAGCTCCTCCCCTCTACGTCACCTCCAGTCATTCGACCAAGGACCAACGAGAAAGGAGAAGCCAAGGGTGTAGTGGTGACTGGAGTATAATTTAAAAAATATTTACCTGCCTTAAAAAACAGGGCGGGCCGTGGACTGATCACACTACAGAAGAAAGGAATTTATCAGGTAAGCATAAATTATGTTTTCTTCTGTTAAGTGTGATCAGTCCACGGGTCATCATTACTTGTGGGATACCAATACCAAAGCAAAAGTACACGGATGACGGGAGGGATAGGCAGGCTCTTTATACAGAAGGAACCACTGCCTGAAGAACCTTTCTCCCAAAAATAGCCTCCGAGGAAGCAAAAGTGTCAAATTTGTAAAATTTGGAAAAAGTATGAAGCGAAGACCAAGTTGCAGCCTTGCAAATCTGTTCAACAGAGGCCTCATTCTTAAAGGCCCAAGTGGAAGCCACAGCTCTAGTGGAATGAGCTGTAATTCTTTCAGGAGGCTGCTGTCCAGCAGTCTCATAAGCTAAACGAATTATGCTACGAAGCCAAAAAGAGAGAGAGGTAGCAGAAGCTTTTTGACCTCTCCTCTGACCAGAGTAAACGACAAACAGGGAAGACGTTTGTCGAAAATCTTTAGTTGCCTGTAAATAAAATTTAAGGGCACGAACTACATCCAGATTGTGCAAAAGACGTTCCTTCCTCGAAGAAGGATTTGGGCACAAGGATGGAACAACAATCTCCTGATTGATATTCCTGTTAGTGACTACCTTAGGTAAGAACCCAGGCTTAGTACGCAGAACTACCTTATCCGAGTGAAAAATCAAATAAGGAGAATCACAATGTAAGGCTGATAACTCAGAGACTCTTCGAGCCGAGGAAATAGCCATTAAAAATAGAACTTTCCAAGATAACAACTTTATATCAATGGAATGAAGGGGTTCAAACGGAACACCCTGTAAAACGTTAAGAACAAGGTTTAAACTCCATGGTGGAGCCACAGCTTTAAACACAGGTTTAATCCTGGCCAAAGCCTGACAAAAAGCCTGAACGTCTGGAACTTCTGACAGACGCTTGTGTAACAGAATGGACAGAGCTGAGATCTGTCCCTTTAAGGAACTAGCGGATAACCCCTTTTCTAAACCTTTTTGTAGAAAAGACAATATCCTAGGAAACCTAACCTTACTCCAAGAGTAACCTTTGGATTCGCACCAATATAGGTATTTACGCCATATTTTATGGTAAATCTTTCTGGTGACAGGCTTCCTAGCCTGTATTAAGGTATCAATAACTGACTCAGAAAAACCACGCTTTGATAAGATCAAGCGTTCAATTTCCAAGCAGTCAGCTTCAGAGAAGTTAGATTTTGATGTTTGAAAGGACCCTGAATCAGAAGGTCCTGTTTCAGAGGTAACGACCAAGGTGGACAGAATGACATGTCCACCAGATCTGTATACCAAGTCCTGCGTGGCCATGCAGGCGCTATTAGAATCACTGATGCTTTCTCCTGTTTGATTCTGGCAATCAATCGAGGAAGCATCGGGAAAGGTGGAAACACATAAGCCATCCTGAAGGTCCATGGTGCTGTCAAGGCATCTATCAGGACCGCTCCCGGATCCCTGGATCTGGACCCGTAGCGCGGAAGCTTGGCGTTCTGTCGAGACGCCATGAGATCTATCTCTGGTTTGCCCCAACGTGGAAGTATTTGGGCAAAGACCTCTGGATGAAGTTCCCACTCCCCCGGATGAAAAGTCTGACGACTCAAGAAATCCGCCTCCCAGTTCTCCACTCCCGGGATGTGGATTGCAGACAGGTGGCAAGAGTGAGACTCTGCCCAGCGAATTATCTTCGATACTTCCATCATTGCTAGGGAGCTTCTTGTCCCTCCCTGATGGTTGATATAAGCTACAGTCGTGATGTTGTCCGACTGGAACCTGATGAACCCCCGAGTTGCTAACTGGGGCCAAGCCAGAAGAGCATTGAGGACTGCTCTCAATTCCAGAATGTTTATTGGAAGAAGACTCTCCTCCTGATTCCATAGTCCCTGAGCCTTCAGAGAATTCCAGACAGCGCCCCAACCTAGTAGGCTGGCGTCTGTTGTTACAATTGACCAGTCTGGCCTGCTGAATGGCATTCCCCTGGACAGATGTGGCCGATAAAGCCACCATAGAAGAGAATTTCTGGTCTCTTGAATGGAATGAAGGACACGGCATGCATTTTGAAGTTTTGTTAACCTGTCCTCTGTCAGGTAAATCTTCATTTCTACAGAATCTATCAGAGTCCCCAGGAAGGGAACTCTTGTGAGTGGAAAGAGAGAACTTTTCTCTTCGTTCACTTTCCATCCATGCGACCTTAGAAATGCCAGTACTATCTCTGTATGAGATTTGGCAGTTTGAAAGCTTGAGGCTTGTATCAGTATGTCGTCTAAGTACGGAGCTACTGAAATTCCTCGCGGTCTTAGTACCGCCAGAAGAGTGCCCAGAACCTTTGTGAAGATTCTTGGAGCCGTAGCCAGTCCGAATGGAAGAGCTACAAACTGGTAATGCCTGTCTAAAAAGGCAAACCTTAGATAGCGGTAATGACTTCTGTGAATCGGTATGTGAAGGTAAGCATCCTTTAAATCCACTGTGGTCAAGTACTGACCCTCTTGGATCATGGGCAAAATTGTTCGAATAGTTTCCATCTTGAACGATGGAACTCTTAGGAATTTGTTTAGGATCTTTAAATCCAAGATTGGCCTGAAGGTTCCCTCTTTTTGGGAACTACAAACAGATTTGAGTAAAACCCTTGTCCTTGTTCCAACCGCGGAACTGGATGGATCACTCCCATTAATAAAAGATCTTGTACGCAGCGTAGAAACGCTTCCTTCTTTGTTAGGTTTGTTGACAACCTTGACAGATGAAATCTCCCTCTTGGGGGAGAGGATTTGAAGTCCAGAAGGTATCCCTGAGATATGATCTCTAACGCCCAGGGATCCTGAACATCTCTTGCCCAAGCCTGGGCGAAGAGGGAAAGTCTGCCCCCCACTAGATCTGGTCCCGGATCGGGGGCCCTCAATTCATGCTGTCTTAGGGGCAGCAGCAGGTTTTCTGGCCTGTTTGCCCCTGTTCCAGGACTGGTTAGGTTTCCAGCCTTGTCTGTAGCGAGCAACAGCTCCTTCCTGTTTTGGTGCAGAGGAAGTTGATGCTGCTCCTGCTTTGAAATTACGAAAGGAACGAAAATTGGACTGTCTAGCCTTGGCTTTGGCCTTGTCCTGAGGCAGGGCATGACCTTTACCTCCTGTAATGTCATCAATAATCTCTTTCAAGCCGGGCCCGAATAAGGTCTGCCCTTTGAAAGGAATATTAAGCAATTTAGATTTAGACGTAACATCAGCTGACCAGGATTTTAGCCACAGAGCTCTGCGTGCCTGAATGGCGAATCCTGAATTTTTAGCCGCAAGTTTAGTTAAATGTACTACGGCATCTGAAATAAATGAATTAGCTAACTTAAGGAATTTAAGTTTGTGTGTGATGTCATCTAGTGTGGATGATTGAAGTGTCTCTTCCAGAGACTCAAACCAAAATGCTGCTGCAGCCGTGACAGGCGCAATACATGCAAGAGGTTGCAATATAAACCCTTGTTGAACAAACATTTTCTTAAGGTAACCCTCTAATTTTTTATCCATTGGATCTGAAAAAGCACAGCTATCCTCCACTGGGATAGTGGTACGCTTAGCTAAAGTAGAAACTGCTCCCTCCACCTTAGGGACCATTTGCCATAAGTCCCGTGTGGCGGCGTCTATTGGAAACATTTTTCTGAATATAGGAGGGGGTGAGAAAGGCACACCGGGTCTATCCCACTCCTTAGTAACAATGTCAGTAAGTCTCTTAGGTATAGGAAAAACGTCAGTACTCGTCGGTACCGCAAAATATTTATCCAACCTACACATTTTTTCTGGGATTGCAACTGTGTTACAATCATTCAGAGCCGCTAATACCTCCCCTAGTAACACACGGAGGTTCTCAAGCTTAAATTTAAAATTTGAAATGTCTGAGTCCAGTTTATTTGGATCAGAACCGTCACCCACAGAATGAAGCTCTCCGTCTTCACGTTCTGCAAACTGTGACGCAGTATCAGACATGGCCCTTGCATTATCAGCGCACTCTGTTCTCATCCCAGAGTGATCACGTTTACCTCTTAGTTCTGGTAGTTTAGCCAAAACTTCAGTCATAACAGTAGCCATATCTTGTAATGTGATTTGTAATGGCCGCCCAGATGCACTCGGCGCTACAATATCACGCACCTCCTGAGCGGGAGATGCAGGTACTGACACGTGAGGCGAGTTAGTCGGCATAACTCTCCCCTCGTTGTTTGGTGAAATATGTTCAATTTGTACAGATTGACTATTTTTTAAAGTAGCATCAATACATTTAGTACATAAATTTCTATTGGGCTCCACTTTGGCATTAACACATATAGCACAGAGATATTCCTCTGAATCAGACATGTTTAACACACTAGCAAATAAACAGCAACTTGGAAATACTTTTCAAAGTAATTTACAAATAATATGAAAACGAACTGTGCCTTTAAGAAGCACAGAAAATATTATAACAGATAAAATAATTAAGTTATAGCATCAATCTTTGTCAGAATATACAGTTTTAGCAAAGGATTGTTCCCCTCAGCAAATGATAACTAACCCAGGCAGCAGAAAAAAAAAAAAATACACAAATAAACGTTTTTTATATCACAGTCAATACAATCAGCACAGCTCTGCTGTGAATGATTACTTCCCTCAAAAAAGACTCTTGAGATCCCTGAACTCTGTAGAGATGAACCGGATCATGCAGGAAGAAAATGAACCTCTGACTGAGTTTTTCTGATGCATAGTGAAAGCACCAAAATGTCCCCTCCCCCACACACATAACAGTGAGAGGGATCAGTGAACTGCTCTAATTTAAATCAAAACTATTGCCAAGTGGAAAAAAAGTGCCCAAAACATTTTTTCACCCAGTACCTCAGAGAAAAAAACGTTTTTACATGCCAGCAAAAAAACGTTTTACCTCAATAATTAATTGTCATTTAAAAGCTATTGCAAGTCCCTGCAAAATAGGTTAAGTCTATGTATACAGTTTAAAAGCCAGAGAAGTACCATTTCCCAGAAAACTGAAGTGTAAAATATACATACATGACAGCCTGATATCAGCTACATCTACTGCATTCAAGGCTGAGTTTACATTATAACGGTATGGCAGGATTTTCTCATCAATTCCATGTCAGAAAATAATAAACTGCTACATACCTCTTTGCAGATTAATCTGCCTGCTGTCCCCTGATCTGAAGTTTACCTCTCCTCAGATGGCCGAGAAACAGCAATATGATCTTAACTACTCCGGCTAAAATCATAGAAAAACTCAGGTAGATTCTTCTTCAAATTCTACCAGAGAAGGAATAACACACTCCGGTGCTATTATAAAATAACAAACTTTTGATTGAAGATATAAAAACTAAATATATCACCATAGTCCTCTCACACATCCTATCTAGTCGTTGGGTGCAAGAGAATGACTGGAGGTGACGTAGAGGGGAGGAGCTATATAGCAACTCTGCTGGGTGAATCCTCTTGCACTTCCTGTAGGGGAGCAGTTAATATCCCACAAGTAATGATGACCCGTGGACTGATCACACTTAACAGAAGAAATAGCTTCTTTAGAAGACCCTCCAACTTCTTGTCCATAGGGTCTTTGAAAACACAACTGTCCTCAATAGGGATAGTCGTTCGCTTAGCCAGGTTAGATATAGCTCCCTCCACCTTAGGGACCGTTTGCCAAGAATCCCGAACGGTGTCAGCTATAGGGTACATTTTCTTAAAGGTAGGGGAAGGTGAAAATGGAATACCCGGTCTTTCCCATTCCCGTGTAATAATATCCGAAATTCTCTTAGGAACCGGAAAAACATGAGAATAAGAAGGGACCTCTAAGTATTTGTCCATCTTACACAATTTCTCTGGTGGTACTGCAATAGTCACAGTCATCCAGAGTCAGCAAAACCTCCCGCAACAACAGACGGAGGTGTTCAAGCTTAAATCTGAAGGACATTACGTCCGAATCTGTCTGGGGCAATGTACTCCATGAATCAGACAATTCCCCTTCAGATAGAGTCTGCCCTGGGAGTGTATTTCAGAGATCGCCATCAAAGAGTCAGAAGTCGCCTGGACCACCTGGTCCGCTCTTCTACTACGTTTGCCTTGCAACACTGGCAACTTAGACAAAACCTCTGTAAGAGTAGATGACATAACTGCCGCCATATCCTGTAGAGTAAATGAGGCGGACGCAGTTGATGGCGCCTGAGCGGGTGTTAAAGGCTGTGACGCTTGGGGAGAAATTTGTGGCATACCCTGAGTCTCATCAATCTGAGAAGCATACTTAGATATGCTAGTCTTAAAGAAAATCTGCTCTTTAAACTGTAAGGCCCTCTCAGTACAGGAGGGACAAAATGCAAGAGGGGGTTCCACATTGGCAGCTAAGCACATAGAACAAGTCTGTTCCAGTAGGTCAGCCATAATAAAAGAAAAACAAAGAGCAATATTGGTCGTGTCAGATAATATGAAATAACAAAATAAGTACTGTGCCTTTAAATTTTAAAACGATATAAATTTTCCTGCACACTTGTAACAAATAGAAATAGGAAGTTGCTATAACAAAACCTATTTACAATGTTTAGGTTATCATAGTCCTCTTTGTGTTGTGACTAAATTAACCCCTGCACCAAACCACAGCTTCGCTGTGGCGCCTACCTCATAACCAACAAAAGATGCCCTCCGTGACCCGTTGCCTAAGTCTGCTTGCGATCTTGTAGCAACTGAAACCAAGCGGACCTAGGAAGCAATTGGAGCTCCGTCATACTCCTCCGCTGTCGGAAGCCGGAATAGCAAGTGTGCGGCTAAGCACGCGAACGTAAGCCCCGCCCTTCATGGGCGGTATAGACAAACCCCAAAGAAAAAACACTGCGTGGGAAAAATCAATGTCGGGTAGACCCGACTTGCATATAAGCCAATGTGACCCCTCAAAAAAACAGTTGCCACATTAAATATAGGCAATAACCCAATAAGAACCTCTTTTACACAGGATCTTTGTCTAGTAGACTCCCCTCCAGAGTCAGCCTGCAGATAGAGTGCAACTGTTTCTGACCCCTTAATGAAACCGGGTCACATAAGTACACCACCCACTGCTATACCCATAGATAGTATAATAAAGGAAATAGTTAGGGAAATAAAACTTCATGCAAGTTAATTACCCCACCTTTGTTGCAGCAGCTAACGTCCAGTCTGTTCTGAGCTACACTGTCTCCCCAGAAAACAAAAAGACTGTACATACCGTCGTGTTGATCTGAACCTGTACCACACAAAGAAGAGGTCTGTTGTCATCACCTCCTGTAGGTCTGTGGGGACAAATAGGGCCCTGCATCAGCAGGGCAGCACCAGCATGAGGAGTGAAGTGAGAATGTAGAAAACTACTCAGTTCCTATTGCTGAAACATTTGATGCTCTACCATGAGAAAAAATAGTACTCACTGGCACCATTTAAAAACAATAAACTCTTGATTGAAGAATCTAAACTAACACCTCACTTTACCTCTTCCTATCACTAACACAGGCAAAGAGAATGACTGGGGTGGGAGGGAAGGGAGGAGCTATATATACAGCTCTGCTGTGGTGCTCTTTGCCTCCTCCTGCTGACCAGGAGGCGATATCCCATAAGTAAGGATGAAGTCTGTGGACTTGTCATATCTTGTAAAAGAAATAAATAACTTAAATTATGCTTACCTGATCATTTTCTTTTCTTCTGACGGGGAGAGTCCACAGCTGCATTCATTACTTTTGGGAAATACAGAACTTGGTTACCAGGAGGAGGAAAAGACACCCCAGCTAAAAGCTTAAATACCTCCCCCACTTCCCTCATCCCCAGTCATTCTGCCGAGGGAACAAGGTACAGTAGGAGAAATATCAGGGTGAAAAGGGTGCCAGAATAATAAAAAACTAAATTGACGGCCGCCACAAAGCAAAAACATGGGTGGGGAGCTGTGGACTCTCCCCGTCAGAAGAAAAGAAAATTATCATCAGGTAAGCATAATTTAAGTTTTTCTTTTAAACAAGGAGAGTCCACAGCTGCATTCATTACTTTTGGGAAAACAATACCCAAGCTATAGAGGACACTGAATGCAAAACGGGCGGGAACAAGAGGTGGTCCATTCTGAGGGCACCACAGCCTGAAATTTCCCAAACATCCGACAAAAAAACTGCTTCACCAGAAGGAACAAAAATAGAACGGACCAAATAACAGCCCATCAGTTGAGACCAGTAAGGCCCTTGCTACAACCGCTCAGATCACTAGACTCAACTGAGCACAAAGGCCTCCGAGAAGACAAAGTCCTGCAGGCTCCAAGCCCACACTTAAACTCATATAAGAAAGTCCGAAAGGACCTCCAGACAAACAACTAGGGCAAAAAAGGAACCCCAAGTATAGCTCCAAGAGCGCAAACCAAGGTTGCAATGGGAGAAAGACGCATAGAGAACGTACCCTACCGACTGGGCAGTGTGAAGGGAGGAAAAATCCCAGATCCCTAACTGCATGGAGTCCAAGGGATCATTGAAAACAACCCAACCCTGCCCATCTAGAGGGACAAAGGTAGACCCCATCCCTTACACAGAATGCAAAGCCGCACTCAGGATGGAGTGATCGAGTCCATAAGCCGATAAAAAACAGCACCATAAAATCTTATTATGCTCCAGAGGAAACCACAGGCTTCCTTTAAAAGGACTAAGCGAACGCAAGCCGCCAACACTAGTTAACCTAAGGTTAGTAAACTGCACCAGGACACTCACAGAGAAAAAACTTCAAAGAAGTGCAGAGCAAATCCTTCCAAGAAACAAAACCCAAAAGCCAGCAGAGGAAAGCTACATGCTGAGGTAAGGAAACACTGCGAAGCCTTCCACCCAAGGGAGGCCAACAAAACCTATTGATGATACGCGGTCAATACATAATAATACAATAATACATAACTAATACAGCCGGCCCAGTAGAAATTTCCAATTCTCCGGTAAGAGAGAAAAATCCGCCAGAAGGGACATGAGGACGTTCTGGAACCGGAAACACTGGGCCATCCAGATCCAACCTAAGGGATCTGGCCCTAAATGTCCATTCAAAGATACAGTAAGAACAGGGCAAGAAAACCAGACACCCGGAACCGGCTTCAAAACTATTAACCCCAGAGGAAGCAACGGGTTACCCCACCTGGAGAAGACTTTGCACCACGGGTGATGCAATCATGTCAGGAACACCGAGTTCCTGTCATCCTTTTTCTACCTCCTACCTAAAAACTCCTCCAATTTTTCCCTTTAAGTATTTAGTGTACCTTTCCACAAGTGCTTAGTAATTTGTATAAGATGATTACCTGAAGACGTATTTCTGAGTTCCTGAACGCTTAACCTAGTTTAAAGGAAATCTTGCTCTTTCTCAATTTCTCCTGCTGCAATCTACAACTGAAATACAACCCAAACTATTCGGAGGAAGCGCTCTACGTTAGTTTTAAGCCAAGAAAGGACAAAACTAATGGCACTACTATATGATTAAACTTAGGGGTCTCTGTACATAAATACTGGGATTACTTCACATTAATACGCAGAGAGAGGTGCTGTGTACTTTTTAATTTTAGAAAAACAAAGGGTTTCAACTCTAGGGTTGAAAAAGTGTACACTTGGATAGCACTCTTGCCCTAAGAAAAGTGGCTGAGGTTAGAACAAACCAGAAGAGGGGAAAGGGAAACTGTATAGCCCGTAATTGATTAAAAACATAATTTATGTAAGAACTTACCTGATAAATTCATTTCTTTCATATTAGCAAGAGTCCATGAGCTAGTGACGTATGGGATATACATTCCTACCAGGAGGGGCAAAGTTTCCCAAACCTTAAAATGCCTATAAATACACCCCTCACCACACCCACAATTCAGTTTAACGAATAGCCAAGAAGTGGGGTGATAAAGGAGCGAAAGCATAAAAAAAAATAAGGAATTGGAATAATTGTGCTTTATACAAAAAATCATAACCACCACAAAAAAGGGTGGGCCTCATGGACTCTTGTTAATATGAAAGAAATTAATTTATCAGGTAAGTTCTTACATAAATTATGTTTTCTTTCATGTAATTAGTAAGAGTCCATGAGCTAGTGACGTACGGGATAATAAATACCCAAGATGTGGAACTTCCACGCAAGAGTCACTAGAGAGGGAGGGATAAAATAAAAACAGCCAATTCCGCTGAAAAATTAATTCACTACCCAAAACAAAAAAGTTTCAATTTTTATAATGAAAAAAAACTGAAAATATAAGCAGAAGAATCAAACTGAAACAGCTGCCTGAAGTACCATTCTACCAAAACTACTTCTAAGAAGAGAAAATATCAAAATGGTAGAACATAGCAAAAGTATGCAAAGAAGACCAAGTCATTGCTTTGCAAATCTGATCTACAGAAGCTTAATTCTTAAAAAGCCCAAGAAGTAGAAACTTACCTAGTAGAATGAGCCATAATCCTCCGAGGCGGGAATCCACCCGACTCCAAATAAGCATGATGAATCAAAAGTGAAAGCAAGATGCCAAATAAATGGCAGAAGCCTTTTGACCTTCCTAACACCAGAAAAGATAACAAATAGACTAGAAGACTATCTGAAATCTGAATAGCTTCAACATAAGATTTCAAAACTCTTACCATATCCAAAGAATGTAAGAATCTTACCAAAAAAGTCTTAGTAAAAGACAATAATTCCTCCCTAATGTTGATAGAAATCACAACTTTAGGTAAAAATTGAAATGAGGATAGCAAAAACCACCTTATCCTGATGAAAAAATCAGAAAAAGGAGACTCACAAGAAAGAACAGATAATTACAAATTGTTCTAGCTGAAGAGATGTCTAAAAAGAACAATACTTTCCATGAAAGTAAATAATGTCTAGAGAAAACATATGCTCAAATAGAAGAGCCTGTAAAGCCTTTAGAACCAAATTAAAACTCCAAGGAGAAATTGGCTTAATGACAGGTTTGATAAGAACCAAAGCCTGAACAAAATAATGACTAACAGGAAGGAACACTGCCTTACCCTGATGAAAAATCAGAAAAGGAGATCCACAAGAAAGATCAGAAAACTCAGAAACTCTTCTAGCAGAAGAGATAACCAAAAGGAACAATACTTTCCAACAAAGTAATTTTAATGTCCAGAGAACGCAAAGGTTCAAACGGAGGAGCCTGTAAAGCCCTCAGTACCAAATTGAGACTCCAAGGAGGAGATATTGACTTAATGACAGGCTTGATACAAACCAAAGCCTGTACAAAACAATGAATATCAGAATGAATAGCAATCTTTCTGTGAAAAAGAACAGAAAGAGCAGAGATTTGTCCTTTCAAATAACTTGCAGACAAAACCAACCTGAAAAAATGTAAAATTCTAGGAATTCTAAAAGAATGCCAAAAGAATTTATGAGAAGAACACCAAGAAATCAAAGTCTTCCAAACTCGATAATAAATCTTTCTAGAGACAGATTTACAAACCTGTAACATAGTATTAATCACTGAGTCAGAGAAACCTCTATGACTAAGAATCAAAGTTCAATCTCCATATCTTCAAATTAAATGATTTGAGATCCTGATGGAAAAATGGGCCTTGAGATAAAAGGTCTGGTCTTAACGGAAATGTCCAAGGTTGGCAACTGGCCATCCGAATGAGATCCGCATACCAAAACCTGTGAGGCCATGCTGGAACCACCAGCAGTACAAACGAACGCTCCATTAGAATTTTTGAAGAACTAGAGGCGGAAGATATAGACAGAATGATAATTCCAAGGAAGTGTCAATGCATACGCTACTTCCGCCTGAGGATCCCCGGACCTGAAATAGGCCCCTGGGAAATTCCTTGTTAAGACGAGAGGCCAACAGATCTATTTCTGGAAGCCCTCAGATCTGAAAAATTGAAAAACATATCTGGGTAAAGACCATTCTCCCGGTGTTATAAGCTTGTATAATGTGGCTATTCCCAGAGAACCTTAAGTAAAACAGGCTTATTCAAAAGGTTATTACCAAGGGAGATAGCTGGTTTACTTAGTACAAGTTCTTTTTATAACACTTTACAAAATCAAAATAAAGTGAATAAAACAGATGAAATGAAGCCTTTGTATATTTTACACAGTTGTAAAGAGTTGTGTTCTTTAAAGATAGAAGGCAGCAAACAAGCAGCTTATTGGTATTGTCTGAGAAAAGCAGAATTTTATAGCAAAGTCTCTTTATAGTTAAGCTTAGAAATGAGAAACTGATTTGCAGTCTGCAGTGTCCATATATCAAGAGGTATCAGGTTACAGCAGGCAGAGTGTGTGATGCAGAGAGAAGGAGAGAGCCAGATTTAACCAGTTGTGAGCACTTTAACAGTTTGTATGTCAGCAGAACTTTGGATAAGAATATATACAGCTAGAGACAATTGTATATAAAATTAATGATACTTGCGAGTGAGTTTAGAACTGCAGAGAGCGAAGTTGGCACGGAGTCAAAATGGATCACAGCAGGGAAGATGTTCTTATTTCCTGGTAGAGGTAAACACTCAGTAATGGAGCTGGCTGGAAAATCAGACTGCAGAGTTAACACAGACTTGCCAAAGACTGTTCCTTGAAGTGTAAAGCAGCAGGAAATGCTTCTTAGGTTTAGAAGCTGGAGAAATGACAACAAGGATTTCCTTTAACAGGTACAAAAGCAGGATCTGTAGATTTTAGCTTTAGAGCTTGAAGCAGAGTGGGAACTACAAACTTCAATTATCAAGCAAAGCACAGGTGTACTGAACACACCTTTAAAGGGAGGTGAAGGAGTGGGTTGGTTTTAGTTCTTAAAGCTACAGGAATATGACAGATCCCCCCTTTCAGGGGCGCCCCCTTCCTGGCTCCAAACCTGGTTTGTCAGGATGTAGACGATGGAAGGATGTGAGCAATTGGGGAGCATGTAAGTCCCTAAGGGGTATCCAAGAATCCTCCTCATGACCATACCCTTTCCAATGTACTAGATACTCAATTGTTCTACCCCGGCGGCGCGAATCCAGAATTGATTCCACTTCGAATTCCGTTTGATCTTCTATCAGCTGAGGAGAGTCCTCGATGACTTGAGGAATATTAACATCAGATCCTTGATAGGGTTTAAGTAGAGAAACATGGAAGGATGGGTGTATCCTGTAAGATACAGGTAGATCAAGAATCACTGCATTAGAGTTGATCATTCTTTTTATCTTGAACGGACCTATGAACTGGTTAGCCAGTTTTTTGCTTGGTACCTTTAATTTGAGGTTTTTTGTTGAGAGCCAAACTCTATCGCCAACTGAGTATTGAGGTGGAGTTAGATGTTTTTTTATCAAAATAACTCTTTTGGGTACATTTAGATTTCTGTATAGATTAAACTGTAATATAATTATCTGGGCTATCATACCCCAAAGGCCTATTTACATAGATTATTGCATATAACACAATCTATACAAGACTACTTTATCCTAGGTTTTTAATCGTTTATGTTTCCCCCTTCTTTTTCCCCCTTCTCCAATTATTTTAACTAAACTAATAAAAGTTAAGTTTTAAACTCTGGAAGTAAACGCCGCACATGAGGTTAAGACAGTGAGTGCTAAAACCGCATTCTTTTGTGGAAGTGACTCTATCACCTCCACTTTTTGTTTGTATGCTATTGTTGTGCGGTAGCACCCCTCCCTCTAACAGCATAGATTAATTTCATATTAACGAAAAAGTATTGACCACTATAGAAATACTGGGGAGTGTGTCTGAGTGTAGTGCCATTGCTCAAACTCGTTTCCAATTGAGGTAGAAATAAAACCTTTCCTTAGATTATCGTCTAGGTACTCTCTGAGAAATTTTAATTCTTTTTGAGAGAGTGGAAAAATTCGGCCGAACGGTATGATAGACCCAGGTTTAGTATCAATGGGGCAATCATAAGGTCTGTGTGGAGGTAGATTTTCGGCTTCCTTAAGGTCAAATACATCTGAAAAGTCTGCAATGGTATATGAGGGTGTAGAGTTTTGATTTCCACACAGGGAAAACAGGTAGCAGAACAGTATGGGGAAGAGAAAGTTACTGTGTTACTGCTCCAGTCTATTTGAGGGTTGTGTTTTCTTAACCAAGGATAACCCAATATTAAGGGGTGTAGTGAGCTAGGAATGATATCAAACGTAATGTATTCTGTATGACCCATGTTACAAGAGACAAGTAAAGGAACAGTATGGTGTGTGATTGGGCCTTTTAAATAAGTAGAGCCATCAATAACCTTCACATAGATAGGGGTTTGCTTTTGCACACAAGGTATTTTATTAGTATCTACAAGGGTTTTGTCAATGAAGCTTCCATAAGCTCCAGAATCTATCAGCGCCTCAGTCTTGAGAAGATGCTGGTCCCACTGTAAAGACAATGTGAAAGTTAATTGTGATTCATGAATGTTATCAGTATTTGGGTTAACTATAAGAATCTTACCCCTTTTTTGCCGGTTCAGAATAGGGCAGGAAGAGACACTGTGTTCTTTATTCCCACAGTACATACAGAGGTTTGAAATCCTCCTTCTCTGTTTCTCTTCTTGGGATAATGGTCCACGGATGGCCCCAATTTCCATGGGCACAGGGGCTGTGGAGGTCTTTTCAGAATGAGAGGGTGTAAACCTTTTGAGGTAAGTTTCTGGGTGTTGTTTTTCAGCTCTCCTCTCTCTGTATCGTCTGTCCATGGCTATGCATATCTTTATGAGGGATTCCATGGTGTCTGGAGGTTCAATGCGAGAGATCTAATCCTTAAGATGTTCAGAGAGACCTAAATGGAATTGGTTTTTTAGACTTACAGTATTCCACTGTGAATCTGTAGCCCAGAGCTGAAAATCTGCCACATAGTCCTCAACTGGACGTTTGCCTTGCTTCAGGGTGCGCAAATTTGTTTCTGCGGTTAACTGGGTGTTGCAATCCTCATATAAGACAGCCATCTCCTTAAAAAATTCACTGATAGAATTCAAAATAGGATCATCAGTTTCATAAAACTTATCAGCCCACGAATGGGGATCTCCAGTTAGATAAGAGATGGTAGTACAAACCTTGATCTTGTCAGTATAATATGTCCTGGGCTTCATGGAAAACATCAGCATGCATGCATTTCTGAATTCACGAAAGCGTGTTCTTTCACCAGAAAAAATGCGTGGAGGGTTAACCTGTGGTTCAGGGTGATCAGCCTCTTTCCTTGAAAAGAAATCATTCATTAACCTCTTCAGGGTGTGGTTTTCATTTTTAACTTCAGTCAAACCTTGTGCTAAAATTTCAACTTTCTGGTTTAAGGAAGCTATTTCAATTGCCATTGAGGCAGGATCCATGATTTTTTTATATACAAGCTTTAAACTATAATGTATATATGTTAGTAAATTTCTTTATGGCTTGATAATTCTGTTATAAGATTGTATAATGTGGCTATTCCCAGAGAACCTTAAGTAAAACAGGCTTATTCAAAAGGTTATTACCAAGGGAGATAGCTGGTTTACTTAGTACAAGTTCTTTTTATAACACTTTACAAAATCAAAATAAAGTGAATAAAACAGATGAAATGAAGCCTTTGTATATTTTACACAGTTGTAAAGAGTTGTGTTCTTTAAAGATAGAAGGCAGCAAACAAGCAGCTTATTGGTATTGTCTGAGAAAAGCAGAATTTTATAGCAAAGTCTCTTTATAGTTAAGCTTAGAAATGAGAAACTGATTTGCAGTCTGCAGTGTCCATATATCAAGAGGTATCAGGTTACAGCAGGCAGAGTGTGTGATGCAGAGAGAAGGAGAGAGCCAGATTTAACCAGTTGTGAGCACTTTAACAGTTTGTATGTCAGCAGAACTTTGGATAAGAATATATACAGCTAGAGACAATTGTATATAAAATTAATGATACTTGCGAGTGAGTTTAGAACTGCAGAGAGCGAAGTTGGCACTGAGTCAAAATGGATCACAGCAGGGAAGATGTTCTTATTTCCTGGTAGAGGTAAACACTCAGTAATGGAGCTGGCTGGAAAATCAGACTGCAGAGTTAACACAGACTTGCAAGAGTTGCTGCCAAAGACTGTTCCTTGAAGTGTAAAGCAGCAGGAAATGCTTCTTAGGTTTAGAAGCTGGAGAAATGACAACAAGGATTTCCTTTAACAGGTACAAAAGCAGGATCTGTAGATTTTAGCTTTAGAGCTTGAAGCAGAGTGGGAACTACAAACTTCAATTATCAAGCAAAGCACAGGTGTACTGAACACACCTTTAAAGGGAGGTGAAGGAGTGGGTTGGTCTTAGTTCTTAAAGCTACAGGAATATGACACCCTGATGTAAAGCTTGATTAATAGAGATAATCCGCTTCCCAAACCTCTATACCTGGGAAAAGGACCCCAGAATTTAGATAGGAGCTGGATTTAGCCCAAGCAAATATCCGAGATACTTTGTCACAGTCTAAAGACTGATAGTCACACCCTGATGATTGACATACACCACAGATGTGATAATGTCTGAAAAAAACAATAAACGTCTCTTCTTCAAAAGAAACCAACTGAAGAACTCTGGGAATGCACGAAGTTCCAAAATATCAAATGGTAATCTCGCCTCCTGAGATTTCCAAACCCCTTGTGCTGACAGAGAACCTCAGACAGCCTCCCAACCTAAAAGACTCGCATCTATAGAGATCATGGTCCAGGTTGAAAGAATCGAAGAGACCTGTAGAACTAAATGATGGTGATCTTAACCACCGAATCAAAGATAGATAAACATAGAATTCGAAGATTTAAAAAGTGAAATCCTAGAATCCCTGCACCATTATGCAGCATAAAAAACTGGAAAGGTTTTCTATGAAAATGAGCAAAGGAAAATGAATCCAATGCTGCAGCCATAAGACCTAAATTTCCATGCATATATAGCAACTGAAGGAAATAATAGAGACTGAAGGTACCGACAGACGGAACCCAATAAGAAAAAAATCACTTATCTGTTAGAGACAAAGACAGTGACACAATCTATCTGGAAACCTAAAAAAGGTGACCCTTGTGTGAGGAATCAAGAGCTTTTGATAAAAAGATCCTCTAACCATGTCTTGAAAAAACAAAATTGAATCATATGAGATTCCGTAGTCTCAGAAAATAAAAATAATCTGAATGAAAACAGAAATTAAGATATGCATCTATTGTATCTAATGAAAACAAATAATGCAATCACTGACCAAAAAAAGTCAGAATAGACCATACAAATACCAATCTAAAAGATGGTACATTTATATAATAAAAATATTTTCTATCGTTGGAACAATGAATAGTTTGAATAAAACCCCAAAACCCAGATCCTAAAAATGGAACTGGAATAAATACCCCAGAAGATTCCAGATCTGAGCAGCGCTTGATCCTCAACAGGTGATCAACCGCACTTCAACATTACCGAAAATATATGGGACTGAAAGGAAAGTGTTAGCCTTAATGGAATAGCTTTAATATAATAGAGAGAAAAAGACTACTCACAGACGGTTTTACTTCAAATTTTATTCTGTACCCAAAATCTAAGAATTTTGGACCGAATAGAACCAAAAAAACTTCTAAATAAAAACATGTTACTTGGGTAAGAATTTAGAATTTTGTTCTTTAGTAAGAACAACCAAACTAAAATAAGCTTAAAGTTTTAGTCTAAGAACTTAATCTTGAATCCCAGAGTAACAGTTAAGAATTGAATCCAATATGAATCAAATAATTGATTATCTTGGAAAAAAAGAAATAAGGATTTTTTAGAAATCACAAAATTTCTTCTAGCTAAAAACAGCTAAAGACAGATTAAACCTCATTTGTGAAAATATTCAATAAAAATGAAGAAACAAATAAAATTATTAGCATGTTAATCCAGTTAAGGGACCAGAACACACAGGACTTGCATAAACAAAAATACAAGACAACAAGACAAATGCAACAGCACCCAGTCTGAACCTCAAATGAGCAGTAGACTTTGTCCCTTAACAATGCTAAATAATACATAATCTGATACTTGATCTTTAAAGTAAACAGAAAAAATGGAGCAAAAGCAACATCATCCAAATAAATTACAGGTCCAAGAAAAGTACCTGAAAATAAAAATTTTTCCTTAAATAGGATACAACCATTTAAAAAGAAAATAAATACTATTTTGCTATAGAAACAATAGCATAATTTAGCAGGAGTAGAGATAGCCCCATTAAATTGGAGAACCCTCAAAATTGAATTTAACTGCCGGCAAAGAATATAATTTAAAACCTTTGAAAATTGTCAGCCTATTCCATTCCCTAGTATGAAGGAATGGAAAAAAACCTCTGAAGACACAGAAGATAAAATAAGCAGAAATAAAATGTTAGCTAGTTTTGAAAATAACTAGTTACCTCAATATCCAAAATAATCAACACCTTTTCAACAAAAAACAAATGTACTCTAATAAAAATAAAAAAGTAGATTTGTTAGTGTCAATATCTGATGAAGAAAAGTTCTGAAAGAGAAAAAACATCATCAGAGAAGGATAACTCAGTATGTTGTTGGTCATTTGAAACTTCATCAAAAAGAAGTTTGAAAAAGACCTAAAAAAATTTTAATAGAAGGTGCAAAGTCAGACAAAGCCTTAACCTAGAATCAGAAAAATATTCTTATAAATTTTCTAAGTATTTCTTGTACATAAGATGTAAAAAGAAAAGCAATACATAAAGCATAAATACTAATGGATTCTGCATGTAAAAGTTTATCACGATAACTTATTACAAACCATAGCTAAAGATAAAGATTAATAACATTTAAAATAAATGAACCTAGCTTTGGTAGGACTTCTTAGTCAACAGGAATCCCTCAGTATGTTCTGATCCAGGAATACTTTATGGAAAATCTTGCAATATGTAATAGAAAAAAACAACATATAAAGCAAAATTATCAAATTCCTTAAATGACAGTTTCAGGAATGGGGAAAAATGCAAAACAGACAAGCCTCTAGCAACCAGAAGCAACAAAAAAGTGAGACTTAAATAATGTGAAAAAAAGTATGACGCCCACACTTTTTGGCGCAAAAAAAAAAAACGTCTGTAACACACATGCGTAAAAAATGACGCAACCACGTGTAAACTTCCAGCGTCAACTATGGCGCCGGAAATGACAAAATTTTGCGCCAAAAAAGTTTGCGCCAAGAATTACGCAATAAATTGAAGCATTTTCTGCCCCCGCGAGCCTAACAGCCCGCAAGGAAAAAAAGTCAATTAGAAAATTTCTTTAAGGTAAGAAAAAATATTTTATTCATATGCATTTTCCCAAATAATGAAACTGACAGTCTGAAAGAAGGAATACTGATTATCCTGAATCATGGCAAATATAAGTTTAAAGACATATATTTAGAACTTTACGTATAAAGTGCCCAACCATAGCTTAGAGTGTCACAAAAAATAAGACTTACTTACCCCAGGACACTCATCTACATATAGCAGATAGCCAAACCAGTACTGAAATGAGAATCAGTAGAGGTAATGGTATATATAAGAGTATATCGTCGATCTGAAAAGGGAGGTAAGAGATGAATCTCTACGACCGATAACAGAGAACATATGAAATAGATCCCGTAGAAGGAGACCATTGAATTCAAATAGGCAATACTCGCTTCACATCCCTCTGACATTCACTGCACTCTGAGAGGAAAACCGGGCTCCAGCCTGCTGTGAAGCGCATATCAACGTAGAATCTAGCACAAACTTACTTCACCACCTCCACGGGAGGCAAAGTTTGTAAAACTGAATTGTTGGTGTGGTGAGGGGTGTAGTTATAGGCATTTTAAGGTTTGGGAAACTTTGCCCCTCCTGGTAGGAATGTATATCCCATACGTCACTAGCTCATGCTAATTACATGAAAGAAATATAACCTTTATTGGGTATTTATTAAAATAAAATCCACAGACACACAAACATATAATTTATTGTTAAAAACACAGACTGTAAATGAGGTTGTAATGTGTTGCTAATTGAATGTGACACAACAAGTGACTAAATATTCTATCTTGTCCTGGGGCTTAATATTTCCAGGGTATATGATTATAATTTAATCAGGTATATTAAGTTTGTAGATTATTAAAGCAATAATAGTGTTGGAAGTAACTGGGGTTAGACTCCAAATAGACTTAAAGCTATGTAATTAGATGTTGATCAATAGTCTTTAATCTCAACATTTACTAATAATTATTGCCTTGTTCTATATGGTTACTCCTAATAAAACCTGATATTTGTCCACTATTAGAAGCTCTATATACTAGATTTTAAAGGTGTGATATTATTAATATGATTATTATTATCAATAGAGAGAATAAGCAGCCCTCTCAAAGGTTACTATAATCCTTATTAGTAAATGACTCTAGGTGGATAGCTGTTATTCTTTATGGTCATTTATTATAATATCCAAAATTCTAATAGATTACACAGCTTGTACTGCTGAGGTTCTACATGTTGTGGAGATTATGATGGTTTCTACGATATAAGCCCAAATGACTTACTACAATCATAGCGTTATTAAGCTGCTATGTATCACTAATAAGATAGTGTAAGTGTATATACAACAGAGCTTCAGCTGAGAAGCAAAATATTATTCTTGTTATAAAAGCTGCTTAAGTTAACTAAGTCAGTTTTCTATTATTAAGAATTGCAGCTATTATTCAAATAATATACAATTAAGTGGTATTCAGCTGAATACTCTGTAACGATATTGTAGGCTGATATCTGCTGCTTAAATAGTATCAATACTGCAACAATGTAGCATGAAACACAGCACTCACTGCACAGCCAAGAACAGGTTCACCAAACCCAGCATCAATATGAAGAAAACAGAAATGTTCCAGCTGGTGCAAAAAACCTTTTATTGTGCAAACAGGGATAAGATAAAGCAACGTTTCAGGCACACAATTAGCCCTTTCTCAAGCCTCCTGAAACGTTGCTTTATCTTATCCCTGTTTGCACAATAAAAGGTTTTTTGCACCAGCTGGAACATTTCTGTTTTCTTCTTTAAATATTATCAATGCAAGTGTGTCAATAGCACTTGAAAAATATATAATGCTCTATGTTTCATACGTTGAGTATAATATACAGTTGTTGTCAACACTTGGCCGCAACCAAAATAATATTGGCAGAGTAGTTATGTATACTATATGGTGGCTGTCAATACATAGCCACAATAAAAATAATAATGTTAGCAAAAAGGTTTTAAGTTAACGCCGCTTGAGGAATATGATGTCTTTATATTGTTATTATCAGATTTGACACAATGTGTAATAATTATCGGCATACAGCTGCAACATAAATTGTATAACTGAAATATACTAATAATGTATACGCTCAGCGGTATAAACCCCCTTATCTACTTCTTATTTTAAGTATAGTATAAAATTGTTGTCAATACTTGGTCGCAATAAAAATAATATTAGCAAAGTGTTTTTTTATACTATATGATAGTTATCAACACATAGCAGCATCACACATACTGTTAGCAAAATGATTTTATGTTAACGCCGTTTGGGGAGTATACAGGGAGTGCAGAATTATTAGGCAAGTTATATTTTTGAGGATTAATTTTATTATTGAACAACAACCATGTTCTCAATGAACCCAAAAAACTCATTAATATCAAAGCTGAATAGTTTTGGAAGTAGTTTTCAGTTTGTTTTTAGTTATAGCTATTTTAGGGGGATATCTGTGTGTGCAGGTGACTATTACTGTGCATAATTATTAGGCAACTTAACAAAAAACAAATATATACCCATTTCAATTATTTATTTTTACCAGTGAAACCAATATAACATCTCAACATTCACAAATATACATTTCTGACATTCAAAAACAAAACAAAAACAAATCAGTGACCAATATAGCCACCTTTCTTTGCAAGCACACTCAAAAGCCTGCCATCCATGGATTCTGTCAGTGTTTTGATCTGTTCACCATCAACATTGCGTGCAGCAGCAACCACAGCCTCCCAGACACTGTTCAGAGAGGTGTACTGTTTTCCCTCCTTGTAAATCTCACATTTGATGATGGACCACAGGTTCTCAATGGGGTTCAGATCAGGTGAACAAGGAGGCCATGTCATTAGATTTTCTTCTTTTATACCCTTTCTTGCCAGCCACGCTGTGGAGTACTTGGACGCGTGTGATGGAGCATTGTCCTGCATGAAAATCATGTTTTTCTTGAAGGATGCAGACGTTTTCCTGTACCACTGATTGAAGAAGGTGTCTTCCAGAAACTGGCAGTAGGACTGGGAGTTGAGCTTGACTCCATCCTCAACCCGAAAAGGCCCCACAAGCTCATCTTTGATGATACCAGCCCAAACCAGTACTCCACCTCCACCTTGCTGGCGTCTGAGTCGGACTGGAGCTCTCTGCCCTTTACCAATCCAGCCACAGGCCCATCCATCTGGCCCATCAAGACTCACTCTCATTTCATCAGTCCATAAAACCTTAGAAAAATCAGTCTTGAGATATTTCTTAGCCCAGTCTTGACGTTTCAGCTTGTGTGTCTTGTTCAGTGGTGGTCGTCTTTCAGCCTTTCTTACCTTGGCCATGTCTCTGAGTATTGCACACCTTGTGCTTGTGGGCACTCCAGTGATGTTGCAGCTCTGAAATATGGCCAAACTGGTGGCAAGTCGCATCTTGGCAGCTGCACGCTTGACTTTTCTCAGTTCATGGGCAGTTATTTTGCGCCTTGGTTTTTCCACACGCTTCTTGCGACCCTGTTGACTATTTTGAATGAATCGCTTGATTGTTCGATGATCACGCTTCAGAAGCTTTGCAATTTTAAGAGTGCTGCATCCCTCTGCAAGATATCTCACTATTTTTGACTTTTCTGAGCCTGTCAAGTCCTTCTTTTGACCCATTTTGCCAAAGGAAAGGAAGTTGCCTAATAATTATGCACACCTGATATAGGGTGTTGATGTCATTAGACCACATCCCTTCTCATTACAGAGATGCACATCACCTAATATGCTTAATTGGTAGTAGGCTTTTGAGCCTATACAGCTTGGAGTAAGACAACATGCATAAAGAGGATGATGTGGTCAAAATACTAATTTGCCTAATAATTCTGCACTCCCTGTATTGTCTTAATATTGTTATTATCAGAGTTAGACACAATATGTAATAATCGTCGGCATACAGCCGCAACATAAATTGTATTACTGAGATGGTACTATTAACTTATACGCTCAGCGGTATAACACCTCATCTACAAATCTGCAGTTAAAAAGTTGTGCTTAAAGCAAACCAACTAACTAAGCCCTAACATGTTTCGCCACTATCGTGGCTTTCTCAAAGGGTACGGCACGGCGTTCAGCGTGGTCTTTTATAGACTCGCATCCCTCCCCTTATCATGACGTCATAGCCAAACAGAGTAATTGTTTTTGTTGGCCAATCGCAGTAGTTCTCACGCTTGAACAGACTGCTATCCACTATTCTATTGGACAGCTGCCCAAAATAGTTCTGTATTAGTCTGAACTGAGTAAACCTTCAAACATATTGGATCATCCAACTATTACATTATAAGGCAACACAATATTTGTGTATTAATAGAATCTTGGCCAATATCACTTTTTATTATTATCATAATATTCCATAAGATCTCCCTATACTAGGCTATGATTAGAGGATAGCCTTGCCAGAACACTTTCCCTTAATAACATGTACTGATAAAAGTTCACATTGAATAAATATACAATACAGTCAGTGATGATCATCTATTTGAAAATGCCTTTAATATTTCAGCTAGTACCATGATGATTTACAAGACACTCATTAATATACTTTCAAACATATTGGAACATCTAACTATAATATTATAAGGCTATGCAGAAGATGAGTAGTAATATAATTTTGCAAATATCACTTTTATTTTTATCATAATACACCATAAGATGCTCTTATGCCAGTCAGTTATTAAAGGACAGCCTCCCCAGAATACCTCTCCGTAATAGCATGCACAATAATTCTTAATAAACAGGAATTAATAACTATAAGACTATGATCAGCAATGACTCGATAATACTCACAATAATGAGTATTTTTATAACTCAGTTCAGACTAATACAGAACTATTTTGGGCAGCTGTCCAATAGAATAGTGGATAACAGTCTGTTCAAGCGTGAGAACTACTGCGATTGGCCAACAAAAACAATTACTCTGTTTGGCTATGACGTCATGATAAGGGGAGGGATGCAAGTCTATAAAAGACCACGCTGAACGCCGCGCTGTACCCTTTGAGAAAGCCCCGATGGTGGCGAAACATGTTAGGGCTTAGTTAGTTGGTTTGCTTTAAGCACAACTTTTTAACTGCAGATTTGTAGATGAGGTGTTATACCGCTGAGCGTATAAGTTAATAGTACAATCTCAGTAATACAATTTATGTTGCGGCTGTATGCCGACGATTATTACATATTGTGTCTAACTCTGATAATAACAATATTAAGACAATATACTCCCCAAGCGGCGTTAACATAAAATCATTTTGCTAACAGTATGTGTGATGCGGCTATGTGTTGATAACTATCATATAGTATAAAAAACCACTTTGCTAATATTATTTTTATTGCGACCAAGTATTGACAACAATTTTATACTATACTTAATATAAGAAGTGGATAATGGGTTTATACCGCTGAGCGTATACATTATTAGTATATTTCAGTTATACAATTTATGTTGCGGCTGTATGCCGATAATTATTACACATTGTGTCAAATCTGATAATAACAATATAAAGACATCATATTCCTCAAGCGGCGTTAACTTAAAACCTTTTTGATAACATTATTATTTTTATTGTGGCTATATATTGACAGCCACCATATAGTATACATAACTACTCTGCCAATATTATTTTGGTTGCGGCCAAGTGTTGACAACAACTATATATTATACTCAACGTATGAAACATAGCGCATTATATATTTTTCAAGTTCTATTGACACACTTGCATTGATACTATTTAAGCAGCAGTTATCAGCCTACAATATCATTACAGAGTTTCAGCTGAATACCACTTAATTGTATATTATTTGAATAATAGCTGCAATTCTTAATAATAGAAAACTGACTTAGTTAACTTAAGCAGCTTTTATAACAAGAATAATATTTTGCTTCTCAGCTGAAGCTCTGTTGTATATACACTTACACTATCTTATTAGTGATACATAGCAGCTTAATAACGCTATGATTGTAGTAAGTCATTTGGGCTTATATCGTAGAAACCATCATAATCTCCACAACATGTAGAACCTCAGCAGTACAAGCTGTGTAATCTATTAGAATTTTGGATATTATAATAAATGACCATAAAGAATAACAGCTATCCACCTAGAGTCATTTACTAATAAGGATTATAGTTACCTTTGAGAGGGCTGCTTATTCTCTCTATTGATAATAATAATCATATTAATAATATCACACCTTTAAAATCTAGTATATAGAGCTTCTAATAGTGGACAAATATCAGGTTTTATTAGGAGTAACCATATAGAACAAGGCAATAATTATTAGTAAATGTTGAGATTAAAGACTATTGATCAACATCTAATTACATAGCTTTAAGTCTATTTGGAGTCTAACCCCAGTTACTTCCAACACTATTATTGCTTTAATAATCTACAAACTTAATATACCTGATTAAATTATAATCATATACCCTGGAAATCTTAAGCCCCAGGACAAGATAGAATATTTAGTCACTTGTTGTGTCACATTCAATTAGCAACACATTACAACCTCATTTACAGTCTGTGTTTTTAACAATAAATTATATGTTTGTGTGTCTGTGGATTTTATTTTAATAAATACCCAATAAAGGTTATATTTTAATCAATTATGGGCTATACGGTTTCCCTTTCCCCTCTTCTGGTTTGTTCTAACCTCAGCCACTTTTCTTAGGGCTAGAGTGCTATCCAAGTGTACACTTTTTCAACCCTAGAGTTGAAACCCTTTGTTAGTTTTAAGCCGTCTACATTGAAATGATAGCAGCTTTGGCGTGTGCTTCCCTGCTCACTTGTTACCGCTGCAACAATCTCACATCTCTTCAACTGACTAATTCAGGCACAGGCTTCTATGAGGTATATACTGTTACTATTATTGCTTAATACATACCCCTCATCTCTTTCAAGTTTGTATTAAGAGGAAACACGGTTACAATCCGTAACGGACTTCGACTCCGCCTCCTCAAACACCTCTACACCAACCTCAGCCCTCCTGTGAAGTGATGTAATCTGTCACTCATTACCCGATACTTAGTCTCAGAAAGGCTGTTAGTCTGCATTCAGCGGATTTACTGACAAACTGCAACAGAGACTTACTTAAAGGAGTATCTGCCTCATCCTATTGTACTCTGCTTTACGTTTTCCAATCTTGATTCCTACCTTTCCTTCAGTCTCAAAGAAGGTCTAAGATCATTTGCATAAATTCATTTAAACCAACTAATCCTACTAATAAACATAGTAGGTATTTAAGGTGTCAGTGATACAAAACTCCATTTGATACTACCACTAATACTTACAGTCTAAAACGAATAAACATCCATTCAGAGACACTATCTAGATATCCTATCATCCAAAATCTGCAGTTGTGGTCCATAAGATTTTTACATTGTGACGTATTACTAAGCCATTGAAAAGGACCCAGCAGTATTACCACAGATAGTTTAAAATCTGTCCCAGCATGTAGGTCAATTGGGTCAAGGTTTAAGGGACCTTGAAATTGAAAATCAATCTCTTAGGAAAATTATCAGAGATTTTATGTCGCAAAAAAACACAACATCCAGATCCCATATCTGACAATTATTTCTTTTATCTGAATCAATTGTTTCTCTGCCTGAACCATTTTCTGGCAACAGAAAACATTATCGTCAGTTCAAAAATGCATGTCTACTCCTCTTCAATTTAAAACCTAAGACTTACAGTACAGGGAGACTTAAGGTGTTAACTATTATATAATTTTTGAGAGGAGAGCCTAGGGCCTGGGCACATAATGATCCCATCCTTTGATCTTTAGGCGATTTCCTAAACAGCATGGATGAACTATATTCAGATATTAATATCCAACTATCTGCAGAAGCCACCATGCGCAGCCTTAAACAAGGCAAACGTGCAGTCGAGGACTATATCACAGACTTCAAGCAATGTGCCACTGATTCAAAGTGGAATCCAATTCCCTTAAAGAACTAGTTCAGGTTAGGATTGTCTGACCAAATCAAAGATGAGCTTGCACGGACTGATCTACCAAATACTTTAGAATCCCTTATGAAATTGGCGATACAAATAGACCAAAGACTGAGGGAAAGAAGGACTGAACGCTATTATAATGAACAACCATCACGTATGAACCCCCAGTACTTCCCAATCACCAGTAACAACTAAAACCACTGCTGAACCTATGGAGATCAGCCTGGCCAGGGGACCTCTGACACCTGAAGAACGGAATCGTCGTAGAATGAATCAATTATGCATGTATTGTGCCAATCCAAACCATACAGTTAAAGACGGTCCAGTTCTACAGAGATCAAAGAAAAGTAAGTCACATAAAGTTTACGCTTCTCAGACTGTCATAAACAGTCCAGCTTACTGTACCCTTTCTTTGTTTTTACAGTGGGACCAAGCCAACCTCTCCACAGAAGCTATCTTGGACTCAGGAGCCTATGGCAATTTTATTAATAGTGCATTTGTGAAAAAAAATAAAATCCCACTTGTGTTGAAGCATAAAGCAGTCTCAATTTGTGTCATTAACGGTTCCACAATAGCTACAGGACCTATCACTCACCAAACCATACAATTAATACTAAAAATCTCCTCAGGTCATACTGAATATATAGAATTTGACGTTCTACCTTCCCCTCTTTTTCCCATTGTTTTAGGTATATCATGGCTGCAGAAATATCAACCCAGTATAGACTGGAACAGTCTTGAAGTTTCTTTTTCAAGTCTCCATTTTGTACAGATACATGTTTTCCACAACCTTTGCTTCTACAGGTTTCAGACGATAATTTCAAGCTCCCTGATGAGTATCAAGATTTTGCCGATATCTTCAGCAAAAAAAAAGCAGAATCATTGCCCCCACACCGGGTTTACGACTGCACAATAGACATTCAACCTGGGGCTACTATTCCATTACTATTCCGGGCATTTATACCCTCTTAGCCAACCTGAGTTAGACCACCTCAAAACTTATTTGGAAGAAAATTTGCGTAAAGGATTCATTAGACCATCTACATCCTCCACAGGCACAGGAATCTTCTTTGTGAGAAACAAAGACAATTCTTTACAGCACTCACCACCTCCTTTAAAATAGGCCCACAGAGAAACTGCTTTCGTCTCCTTCAACTACGGTCAGGAAAAGGAAGAGAATGAGGCCACACCCGGTCACATGGAATGCCATGCAGGACCGCCCCTGCAGCCGAGAAAAAGCGCGCCAAACTAAACAGGCTGCGCAGTAATTAAAATGAAGGAAGAACCTGACTGTTCACACATTGCCAGAACCACATCTCACACATGTCGCAGCAAAAACACAATAAAGTAATCATGTATAAATCCCCCCCCCCGTTCAATAATCACCTTCCCGAGATATTAACCCTAGATTCTATAAAGATAAAAGGAGTCACACTGTGACCATGTTTTCTTGCATTATCATTACAGGTATAAAATATGAAAAGCTCTACCAGAATCTATGCCGTGGAACAGGAACACGGCCTTTCAAGTTTGACAGTGTTGTAGCATCACTCCTGACATGGACTTGAGTGATTTTAAGCAGGCAGTGAAACTCATCAACACTGATTATTAAAAAGCTGCTAATACAAGTCTGGATGGGTTCGCAGAAAGACTCTCCCTGCATCTCCAGACCCTAATATTAGTCAATGCTCTTACTGAGAGGCTGACAAGACTACTAAAAACTCCAGTCCCATTCCGAAGAGTACTACCCTCCATGAGAGACTACTCCGAATCTTCCGACACTTCTCTGCCATCCTCCTGTGATGAAAGGCAAAGAATGACTGGGGTATGAGGGGAGTGGGGGAAGCATTTAAGCCTCTGGCTGGGGTGTCTTTGCCTCCTCCTCGTGGCCAGGTTATGTATTCCCACAAGAAGTAATGAATGAAGCCGTGGACTCTCCTCGTATTAAGATGGATACAATGAACATCAAGAAGATTAGCAATCTTTTTGTGGAACAAAAACTGAAAGAGCTGAAATCTGCCCTTTCAGAGAACTGGCAGATAAACCCTCATATCCATGCCATCCTGTAAAAACTGAAGAATGCCAAGAAAAAAAAAAAAAAACATGATTTACACACCAAGAAATAAAGGTTTTCCAAACCTTGTGATAAATCTTTCTAGAGACAGGTTTATAAACCTGAATCAGAGTTTCAATCACTCAATCTAAAAAACCTCTATGTCTTAGAATTAAGGGTTAAATTCCCATGCCATCAAGTTTAGAGTCTTGAGATCTGGATAGAAGAAAGGACCTTGAGAAAGAAGGTCTGACCGCAGAGGAAGAAGCCAAGGAGGGCAACTGGACATTTGACCAGATTGACAACCTCGCCTCCCAAGGATTCCAAACCCCCCGTGCTGTCAGAGACCTCCAAACTGAAATACTTGCATCTGTAGTGATCACAGTCAAAGAAGGATGAGCAAAAAAGGCACCCTGAATAATAGACTAATGATCCAACCTCCAAGTTGAAGACTGACTTGTACTTTGAGAGAGCAGAGTATAATCACTGCACTATTGATGCAACATACAAAGCTGAAGAGGTCTCATGTTAAATTGAGCAAATGGAATTGCATCGGAAGCAGCAATCATGAGACCTAGTACTTCTATACACAAAGCCACTAAAGGGAACGAAAGAGACTGAAGCTGCAGATAAGAACTGTGAGGGACTGAAAAAGTAATTTATTACATGTTCATTTCTTACTTTAGTAAATGTCCCTTACTCATTATATTCCTGTATACCTGTAAGTAATGAACAAACATAAAACCCAATTATTTTAGTTTGTGAATCAGAAAGATCATCGATTTTTAAACTATTTTTCAATGTACTTCTATTATCAATTTTGCTTCATTGTCTTGGTATCCTTTGTTGAATGATCAGCAATGCACTACTGGGGCTAGCTGAACACATTGATAAGCCAATGACAAGAGGCATATATGTGCATCCTCCAATCAACATCTAGTTCTCAGCTCCTAAGACTACCTAGGTATGATTTCCAACAAAGGATACCAACGAAAGAAAGTAAATTAGATAATGTAAGTAAATTGAAAAGTTGTTTAAAATTGTTTTATCTGAATCATGAAAGAAAATGTTTAAGTTTCAAGTCCCTTTAATGACAAAGACTGACAAGAAGCCAAACTGATCTAGGACAGAACAGCAGTTTATATATCTGAACAGATGGCAAAAAGAAAATCTGGAGATCATTTCTATGTGATTGTTATTGTTTTTTTAATTTACTGCTGCAGAAAGTTATCTGTCATTGCAGCTGAGCAGATGTCTAAACTACAATAGAACAGAGTGAAATTCAATTATCAGCACTAAACAATGTAACATTATTATTTAGCTGGTGGTTTCAGCAATTCCTTGTTTCACGGTTGTCTAGACGCTCTGCAAAATCTCTGCCACAGTACTTTCCTAAGTACTAGGCTTGATAAGCGGTCATAAAACAGCCTTATTATTCTATCTGAAAAGAAGATCTATACACATACTCATTAGCTATAGAACATGAGGAAATCATTTGTGACTGTTGCAGATTAAAAAAAAAACTGATTCAGATTTTTCATTTTTGATTCAGATAGGGCTTGTAGCATGCACGTGTATTGATAGCAATACGACAGTGGTTTTGCAAGAATGCTTTTGAGCATTAGATGGCAGCGGTGCATGCACAATATATATTATGTCAAATGTATTCTTGCAAAACTGCTGCCATATAGTGCTACAACATGTGCATGCCCCTGAGCCTACCTACCTGCTTTTCAACAAAGGATACTGAGAATAGAGAAAATGAAATGAAAAAAAAAAGTTTTTTACATTTATTAATTGTACTACTACTTTATAGACTTCACATAATTTATTAGTTATTTAAAGGGATGCGATACCCAAAATATGTATTTTATGTTTCAGTTACAGCATACAATTTTACACAACGTTCTATTTGACTTGTATTAGCAATTTTCGCTTCATTCTCTTGGTATCCTTTGTTTAAGGAGCACCAATCCACTACTGGCAGCTAGCTTAACACATTGGGTGAACCAATGACAAGAGCCATATATGTGCAGCTACCAATCAGCAGCTATCTCCCAGTAGTGCATTGCGGCTCCTGAGCCTACCTAGGTATAATTTTAAACAAAGAATACCAAGCGAACAAAGCTAAATTTGATAATAGAAGTAAATTTGTTTAAAATTGCACGCTCTACGTGAATCATGAAAATGTTATTTTGACTGTCCCGTTAAAGTCACAGCCTTTGTAAGACAAGTTGGGCTTTCACTACATTTATTTATACTGCCTACCTTCTCAGCGGTCTGAAAGTATTGCTTTACAAGGTCTTCAACCCTCAAAGTTGTACCATCAGAAGAAGCTTTGCGCTCAATATTTCCAAAGTTAATTGGTGCAATATCTGGAAGTAAAAGTAGAGGTTAAAATAGGAGGTAAAACACACAATTAACAGTATAATTAACAAAACATTAACGCTATAGCAACTGAATATAGCGTAGCAAATATTGCTTTAATTATTGCTTTTAAACCAATTACTGTAAATACTAAAAAAAAAAAAATACCTTTAAAAAACTAAAAGTATCAATGCAGTGATGGAGTAAACATCCAAGAATACCCATCATGCCTAGATACAAATGGTTTAGCAGTGGATGGTTTCAGATTGCAATAGGTTAATCTCGCACATATAAATGAGCATTTCCCTTGCACAGTGAACTAATGGGTTAGTCCAAATGTACTGTAACCTTAAAGGGACAGGATACCCAAATGTTGAAGCACATGAAAGTGATTCATTATAGCTGTAAAAAGCTGAATAGAAAACATCTCTATTAGAAAAAGGAAGATATTTTACCTCAAATTTCCTAAGTATTCACACCCCACTGTAAATAAATTTTAAGCAGCCAGTCAGGATGCTTGTCCAAGGTCTTTCAAGGGAATGTGCATCTGTTATGTGCAGGCACAGTCATGTTATTTTCCTATTTAGCATTGCTGATGCTAACAGAATAACTGTTTACACAGAACTTACTCTGGTGAGCTGAAGACATTTTAAAGTAAAATATCTTAAATTTTTACATAGAGATGCTTAGGTGATATTTTCTTGTCAGATTTTTACAGTTATACTGCATCCGTTTCAAGTGATTTAGCATATGAGTACAATGTCACTTTAAGACGTTTGAAAGCGCTATTATATATATGTCAGTTTCCGTTGAACTTTTCTAGTGAAAACACATTTGCGGCTGCAGGCTTTCAATGCACTGATTGATTTTGAATTGTGATCACTCAATAAAAAATGCTGTCCAATTCGGCAGGAAAGCAAAAAGCTATTTTGGCAGGAAATCGGTGACAGATCAACTCCTATATACGGTAATTAACTACCACAAATTAGAGTATTACCTGGGAATCTGGTTAACAGAGTTAAACGTGTCAGCTGCACCTGTTTATTTATATGCTTTATTGTGATTTATGTTAAATATACAGCACGGGTGTTTGTTCAGATGAAATGCATAGGTGTATTGAGGAGTGTTTGTGTGTTTAACAAATGTAATACGAGTTACAATACTAAGAGCATACAGCTTTTTTGCAACCAACAAGGACAACTCTAAAATGTTTTCAAACAAAGTAAATTCACAATAAAACAGATTTATATGCAGCCTTGAAAATGATATGTTCTACCTATAAGCTACAAAAATGAAAATGATTTATTAAAAAAAACATAATTTATGCTTACCTGATAAATTCCTTTCTTCTGTTGTGTGATCAGTCCACGGGTCATCATTACTTCTGGGATATAACTCCTCCCCAACAGGAAATGCAAGAGGATTCACCCAGCAGAGCTGCATATAGCTCCTCCCCTCTACGTCACTCCCAGTCATTCGACCAAGAATCAACGAGAAAGGAGAAACCAAGGGTGAAGTGGTGACTGGAGTATAATTTAAAAAATATCTACCTGCCTTAAAAAACAGGGCGGGCCGTGGACTGATCACACAACAGAAGAAAGGAATTTATCAGGTAAGCATAAATTATGTTTTCTTCTGTTATGTGTGATCAGTCCACGGGTCATCATTACTTCTGGGATACCAATACCAAAGCAAAAGTACACGGATGACGGGAGGGATAGGCAGGCTCATTATACAGAAGGAACCACTGCCTGAAGAACCTTTCTCCCAAAAATAGCCTCCGAAGAAGCAAAAGTGTCAAATTTGTAAAATTTGGAAAAAGTATGAAGCGAAGACCAAGTTGCAGCCTTGCAAATCTGTTCAACAGAGGCCTCATTCTTAAAGGCCCAAGTGGAAGCCACAGCTCTAGTAGAATGAGCTGTAATTCTTTCAGGAGGCTGCTGTCCAGCAGTCTCATAGGCTAAACGAATTATGCTACGAAGCCAGAAGGAGAGAGAGGTAGCCGAAGCCTTATGACCTCTCCTCTGACCAGAGTACACGACAAACAGGGAAGACGTTTGTCGAAAATCCTTAGTTGCCTGCAAGTAGAACTTGAGGGCACGAACTACATCCAGATTGTGTAGAAGACGTTCCTTCTTTGAAGAAGGATTCGGGCACAGAGAAGGAACCACGATCTCTTGATTGATGTTCCTGTTAGTGACTACCTTAGGTAAGAACCCAGGTTTAGTACGCAGAACTACCTTATCTGAATGAAAAATCAAATAAGGAGAATCACAATGTAAAGCTGATAACTCAGAGACTCTCCGAGCCGAAGAAATAGCCATTAAAAATAACACTTTCCAAGATAACAACTTTATATCAATGGAATGAAGGGGTTCAAACGGAACTCCTTGTAGAACGTTAAGAACAAGGTTTAAACTCCATGGCGGAGCAACAGTTTTAAACACAGGCTTGATTCTAGCTAAAGCCTGACAAAAGGCCTGGACGTCTGGATTTTCTGACAGACGCCTGTGCAACAAGATGGACAGAGCTGAGATCTGTCTCTTTAATGAACTAGCCGATAAACCCTTTTCTAAACCTTCTTGTAGAAAGGACAATATCCTAGGAATCCTAACCTTACTCCAGGAGTAACCTTTGGATTCGCACCAGTATAGGTATTTACGCCATATCTTATGGTAAATCCTTCTGGTAACAGGCTTCCTAGCCTGTATCAGGGTATCAATAACCGACTCAGAAAAACCACGTTTTGATAAAATCAAGCGTTCAATTTCCAAGCAGTCAGCTTCAGAGAAGTTAGATTTTGATGTTTGAATGGACCCTGTATCAGAAGGTCCTGTCTTAGAGGTAGAGACCAAGGCGGACAGGATGACATGTCCACTAGATCTGCATACCAAGTCCTGCGTGGCCACGCAGGCGCTATTAGAATCACTGATGCTCTCTCCTGTTTGATCTTGGCAATCAATCGAGGAAGCAGCGGGAAGGGTGGAAACACATAAGCCATCCCGAAGTTCCAAGGTGCTGTCAAAGCATCTATCAGAACCGCTCCCGGATCCCTGGATCTGGACCCGTAGCGAGGAAGTTTGGCGTTCTGGCGAGACGCCATGAGATCTATCTCTGGTTTGCCCCAACGTCGAAGTATTTGGGCAAAGACCTCCGGATGAAGTTCCCACTCCCCCGGATGAAAAGTCTGGCGACTCAAGAAATCCGCCTCCCAGTTCTCCACTCCCGGGATGTGGATTGCTGACAGGTGGCAAGAGTGAGACTCTGCCCAGCGAATTATCTTTGATACTTCCATCATTGCTAGGGAGCTTCTTGTCCCTCCTTGATGGTTGATGTAAGCTACAGTCGTGATGTTGTCCGACTGAAACCTGAAGCCAGAAGGGCATTGAGAACTGCTCTCAATTCCAGAATGTTTATTGGTAGGAGACTTTCCTCCTGATTCCATTGTCCCTGAGCCTTCAGAGAATTCCAGACAGCGCCCCAACCTAGTAGGCTGGCGTCTGTTGTTACAATTGTCCAGTCCGGCCTGCTGAATGGCATCCCCCTGGACAGATGTGGCCGAGAAAGCCACCATAGAAGAGAGTTTCTGGACTCTTGATCCAGATTCAGAGTAGGGGACAAGTCTGAGTAATCCCCATTCCACTGACTCAGCATGCACAATTGCAGCGGTCTGAGATGTAGACGTGCAAAGGGTACTATGTCCATTGCTGCTACCATTAAGCCGATCACCTCCATGCATTGAGCTACTGACGGGAGTTGAATGGAATGAAGGACACGGCATGCATTTAGAAGCTTTGTTAATCTGTCTTCTGTCAGATAAATCTTCATTTCTACAGAATCTATAAGAGTCCCCAAGAATGGAACTCTTGTGAGAGGAAAGAGAGAACTCTTCTTTTCGTTCACTTTCCATCCATGCGACCTTAGAAATGCCAGAACTAACTCTGTATGAGACTTGGCAGTTTGAAAGCTTGAAGCTTGTATCAGAATGTCGTCTAGGTACGGAGCTACCGAAATTCCTTGCGGTCTTAGTACCGCCAGAAGAGCACCCAGAACCTTTGTGAAGATTCTTGGAGCCGTAGCCAATCCGAATGGAAGAGCTACAAACTGGTAATGCCTGTCTAAGAAGGCAAACCTTAGATACCGGTAATGATCTTTGTGAATCGGTATGTGAAGGTAAGCATCCTTTAAATCCACTGTGGTCATGTACTGACCCTTTTGGATCATGGGTAAGATTGTCCGAATAGTTTCCATTTTGAACGATGGAACTCTTAGGAATTTGTTTAGGATCTTTAAATCCAAGATTGGCCTGAAAGTTCCCTCTTTTTTGGGAACCACAAACAGGTTTGAGTAAAACCCTTGTCCTTGTTCCGACCGCGGAACCGGATGGATCACTCCCCAAAAACGGCCCCTCCCCCTCACACACAGCAGTGAGAGAGAAACGAAACTGTCACAATTAAAACAAGCAGCTGCCAAGTGGAAAAATAATGCCCAAACATTTATTCACTCAGTACCTCAGAAAATGCAAACGATTCTACATTCCAGCAAAAACGTTTAACATAATAAATACCTATTAAAAGGTTTAATGTACTTTTTACAGAGTAATTCCAGTGAAGTACCATCCCCAGAATACTGAAGTGTAGAGTATACATACATGTTATTATAACGGTATGGCAGGATTTTCTCATCAATTCCATTCAGAAAATAAAAACTGCTACATACCTCAATGCAGATTCATCTGCCCGCTGTCCCCTGATCTGAAGCTTTTACCTCCCTCAGATGGCCGAGAAACAGCAATATGATCTTAACTACTCCGGTTAAAATCATAATAAAAAACTCTGGTAGATTCTTCTTCAAACTCTGCCAGAGAGGCAATAACACGCTCCGGTGCTATTGTAAAATAACAAACTTTTGATTGAAGTTATAAAAACTAAGTATAATCACCATAGTCCTCTCACACATCCTATCTAGTCGTTGGGTGCAAGAGAATGACTGGGAGTGACGTAGAGGGGAGGAGCTATATGCAGCTCTGCTGGGTGAATCCTCTTGCATTTCCTGTTGGGGAGGAGTTATATCCCAGAAGTAATGATGACCCGTGGACTGATCACACATAACAGAAGAAACTAGTTTTGTGCAAGTTAATCTACAACGTACAGCTGCACATCATATATCAGTATGAGGCTTCACGGATGGTGACAGCTAATATGCAACTCAATCTGGCACTGCATAAACAGCAGTTCTGTTTATCCCTTTTCATTACCATGTTTAAAGGAAACATAGTTGATTTTGTTTTTTAAACAAAAGGACAGCATTTCAAAAGGTATTACACTGTTTTCTGTATTTTAAAAAACCCGTGTTGAGATCCAAAATAAACTAATGTTTTCCTGTCAGGCTTTCAAAGGTGTATCCCTCTCCACCAATCATCTTTATTAGGCTGATGGCTATGCCTCTTCAATACCGATTAGCATGTTTTGCTGTTAAAGGGACAGTAAAGTCAAAATTACACTTTCGTGATTTAGATAGAGCATGCAATTTTAAACAAGTTTCCAATTTACTTCTTATATCAAATTTGATTTGTTTTCTTGGTATCTTTTATTGAAGAGTAAAACTAGGTAGGCTCATAAGAGCTCAGGAGTGTGCACGTGTCTTTAGTATGATATGGAAGCAGTGTTTTGCAACTTTATTTGTAGTGTTGTTATACAATGTTGCAAAACACTGCTGCCATACAGTACTAAAGACATGCTCTATCTAAATCATGAAAGTTTAATTTTGACTTTACTGACCCTTTAATACGAGTTTTGTTGCATACATAATGCTCGATTTAGCAAGCCCTTCTCCTACCTTCATGCGACTCGGCTGCTTTCCTACCCACTTCTCCACCTAACTTTTTTGGTGTTTACTGTCCTTTTAAGACAGTTTCCAATTTACTTACATTATCAAATTTTGCTCATTATTTTTTATATTCACATTTTCTGAGGCACAAGCTCACGGGGTATATGTATACTAGTCTGTGATTGGCTGATGTCTGTTACATGATACGGGGGGGCAGAAAATGGGAGAAAAAATAAAATTGCCAGAGAAAAAAAAATCTACTGCTTATTTAAATTTCAAAGTAAGTGTTATTGCATTGTCTTTTTATTATGTACTTGTTAATTATGCAATTTTACTGTATTTTAGTGGTCCATTAACCCCTTAATGACCACAATGTACCCTGTATGTCACTGGTCGTTAAGGTTTTTTTCAGGACATAATAGCACAAGTCTAACAAGAACACGCTATTAATGCACTCCCTCCAGTAGGCTTTGTGGAATAGAGCAGTCTCAACGCTGGTGGTAAGACCGCGCTATAAAACAATCAAGTCCGAAAAAATGGCCAGTGACATACAGGGTACGTCGCTGGTCCTTAAGGGGTTAAGATCTGCTCCAGGATGTGGTGCGCGAAATATTAGTTGGGTCCCATATTTATAAAACATAAACGTATGCCAATAATGGCTGGCATATTTGAACAAGGGCTCTTCATTCACAAGTGAGGGAATTTTCCCCACAATAAAACCTGGAAATTACTTCCCCTTTATTCACTGATTTTGTAATAAGCTTAGAACAAACCAATAAAGGACTTTTTTTTTTTTTTTTACATAAAGAAACACTGTACCCATTTTTTATTTACAATGATAAAAAAGGACATTTCAAAATTTATTTTTTGATTATTTTTTTTAGTAGTTTTTTTTTTTAAATGCACCAAAAACAGACAGTTTTGTCTTGTGATAAATGCTTATTTTCCTCTATAGCAACAAATATTTATTTGAGAAAGGTGACTCTAGCAGCCAGAAAAGAACAGCAATGCAGCCATCAGATCTTCGAAGTAATGTTTATGAATGACATTTTATATTTCATTGAAGATTGGCACTCACTTTAAACATTGGAGAAATAATTTAAAGGGATACTGTTGATATAGATATTTTTAACACTGATTGAGGTAAATGGTGCATTTAAAAATTGTATTTTATTGAGAATATTTCCAGTCCGTTTTGAAGAATGCATACTTGTTTGTGTATGTATGTGTATATATATATATATATATATATATATATATATGTAAATTTTCTTTTGCAATCTGAGCCAATCAAAGCATTTATGCAAATTAGACAGGTGCACACTATAACATGAGAAACACACATAAGGCATCATTGGATCCACTTGTGCACAATTATAAGAGGAAGGGACAGTAAACGCAAAACAGAATCCCCCATAACATGTCTAATTACACAAAGTGAGAATATTTTGTGATGTACTTTCATTATTAATTTTACTGCCTTTCCCATGATTGAACTGTGCAAATTGTAGTTTTCCCCACTCCCCTCAGAGAGATTGAAATGCATTTTGTGGACTGTAAAACCTGACACCTCTACATGCTGCACAGCAATTGGTAAAAATGTGCCAAAGTTATTATTATCGGTTATTTGTAGAGAGCCAACAGATTCTGCAGCTATTTAAACATAGGCGGTATACAAGAAAACATTTATAGGGATCAAACAGGTAGAGGGCCCTGCCAAGAGTCGCACTGTTGCAGTCAGCTCTTTAAGAAGGTGATCTACAAACAGCTGGGCTCTTAGGCTTACATGCTAAGGGGGTTCAGGGGATAGCAATGGAGGAGAGGAACCGGTATTAGGAAAGGTTAGTGTAGGTTGTATGTATCCCTGAACAGTAGAGTCTTTAGGGAGCGCTTGAAGCTTTTAAAACTAGGGGAGAGACTTGTAGAGTGAGGCAGAGAGTTCCACAAGATGGGAGCCAGTCTGGAGAAGTCCTGTAAACGAGAATGTGAGGAGGTAACAAGAGAGGAGGAGAGTAGGATAAAGTTCCTTTATCTCTGACTCTAATTAGCCACAGGCAATTCGATAAGGGACAGCCTAGTCAGAATTAAAAACTCATGGTTCAGATAGGGCATGCAATTTTAAACAACTTACCAATTTACTTTGAGTTTGCTTTGTTCTCTTGGTATTGTTTGTTGAAAGCTAAACCTAGGTAGGCTCATATGCTAATTTTGCCATTGAAGGTTGCATCTTATCTCAAATGCATTTGACATTTTTTCACAGCCAGAGGGTGTTAGCTCATGTGTGCCATATAGATAACATTGGGCTCATGCCCGTGGAGTTACTTATGAGAGGGCACTGAATGCAAGTCTGTCAAAATAACTGAAATAAGGGGGCAGTCTGCAGAGGCTTAGATACAAGGTAATTACAGAGGTAAAAAGTATATTAATATAACTGTTGGTTATGCAAAACTGGGAAATGGGTAATAAAGGGATTATCCATCTTTTCTTTTTAGACAATAAAAAATCTGGAGTAGACTGTCCCCTTAAGAGAGGTGTTTTGTAAGGGGTGTTTAAGTGGGCTGCAAAACTTTTACGAACAAAAATTAGTTTGAATTATTTTAAAATGTTGTGAAAGCAGCAATTAATTTCTGATGCACAGATTATAATAAAAAAAAAAAAAAAAAACTTAAATATCCCTTTAAAACAGCTGGGCATGCAGCTTGCTATCATGTTAAGTAATATCACTGCCCAGCTAGGCAGGAGCAATACAGAAATATACAAGATATTATTCAAAATGTAACCTTAAGGCTAGTTTACTTATTTAGGTTTTTTCATTATAGCAAATTCATTTTATGCATAGATACAATGTCCTTCAGCAAATGTTCCTGCACACACTGTCTTTTTATATTGCTCCTATGAGGGAAATGATTTTATACATTTTAGAATGTCTATTAAATAAGAATTTAAACTTATGCCTTTATGTCTAAGTAAACATGCAAATATTTTTCATTGTCAGATTCTTTTGCCAATCTTTTTTCAGTATAAGATAAGTATAGTGGCAAATTGCAGACCATGTGGACATGATTGTCTATGAGGGTTGAGAATAGGGAACTAATCCTGAAACAAGCAGATGTGTTTTGGATTCAAAGGCGTTGGTGACTTTACAGCCACATGGCCCTAATAGTGAAATGTTGCATAATAAAGGATACAAATGAAATATATCATATGAAAGAATATATTATATACAGTTTTCGCAATGTCTTGTTGGTCAATTTCCTTCATAGCAACAGATATTCATTAGAGCAAGGTGACTCTAGCAGCGCAACCACAAATAAACAGCAATGCAGCCATCAGATGTTCGAAGTAATGTTTATGAATGACATTTCACATGGCATTGAAGTTTAGCACTCGCTTTAAACCGTTCAAAGGAGAACTGGAACTGAGAGAAGAAAGAATACACTTTGGAAGCACTCCCAGGTCACCAATAAATAATATTGATATAATAAGATCAATAATGAGATCCAAGGATTGAGGATAGGGAGCCACAAACTTGACTAAGGTTAAAATATAACTTTTATTGGGGTCAACAATTAAAATAGGAAAAATCAAAACTTTAAAAACAGACTCAAGCACCGACTGTAGTCAGCTAGGCTTAGTGTGACAATATCAGGTTAAACGGAGATACCTCCTACAGATACTCTTGTGTTCGATTGTCTTACAAATGATTTACCTACTAACAGTCAGTGGGTGAAAATATTCACACTGATAATTAATAATTGGTCTGTGCAGGTCTATGACACAGAGTATCTCTGATTGAAAGTCGCTAGTATTGAGAAATTAAAAGGTAATACAGAACTGTATATAGGGTGAATAATGCCCAACTAACGTTTGATAAGTGTGTTACCCAGGTGCAATTGAGGAATCTACCTCAGAATATCGTCATGTATGTATTTGCACTGATAATGATAACAGATGTGAATCACTGCTAAAGTATGCCAATAATGGTTCAATATTGTGGGGTATCTAATCCAGAATGTCTGGGCATGTGAATTAACATTGATAATAATAGTAACCACTATAGGTCACTACTAAATTACACTACTGCTGATACAATATTAAAAGGTAACGATTTGTACATTTAGTTTGGATGACTTTGTTTGGGTTGTTATAATAGAGTAATTGCTGATAATTGCAAATCTATCTCCAAGCAAAGACATATACCCTTGGTTAGAAGTAACTAAATGTAACTCTCTTAATTATAAACAAACTTTGTGGTTATACAAATGAAATAATGCCATCACAATTGTTATCTGCAGCAGCAGTATTGTGAATTGTCAGTGTATATGTGTAATATCGTAACCAAAGATGAAACGTGTACTGTGTACTTTGGTTATACACTGGATGATCTCCACCGAGTATATAGGTATTCGATATGTTAGCTTTTGTTAAAATTCAAGATTAACCCAATGGCAAGCTTATCGAGCAAAGATTCCTTATATGTTAATTTTAAATTAGCAGCAGCGCCGTGCAAACTGCCATGAGTGTGCTAGCAATTAGGAGTACCCAATAAATACATGAGGTACTTCTCAGCAGAAATCAGGTATCGGTGTATAAATTTGATTGTATCAAAGCAAACAGCAGTTAGTTAATAAACATATGCTCACGCCAGCGTAGTGTTAAATACACATAAGTTAGACTAAATGTCGTAACTATTACAAATATGACTATATCCTTGGGTTTAGGTAAAGAGTTGAATACTTTGACCGTTTGTTTATCTGGATTGGGTAACTTCAAGTCACTTGCTTTAGTAAACTTGGTTTAAAATGAATACCTGTGTGTCATAGACCCACGAATTACACCTTTAGTTGAATGTGACTATATACAGCTTGCTTGATTATAAATAGCTTTTGTAACTATTCTGATGAAGTAATACCACCACACTTGGTATCCAAAGTAGCAATATTACAAATGGTCAGTGTTCCCATAAAATTATACATCCGTAAGTGCACCATATGTCCATACTATCATTGGTACGCTGTATAATCCCCACCAAGTATAAAGATATACTAGATATTGCCTAAACGATTGTCAGAGTAAATCGAGTGGTAAGTATATAAAACGGAGATTCTATAGTGCTGATCAAAAAGTTTAACGGCAATACCGGGCAAGCGACTGTGTGTTTATATTAGCCACTAAGTGTAACCCATTAATATAACCGGGGCTTTTCAATAGAACTCTGTTGTTGGTGTGTCCACTTTGTTATAAACAAGCAGGACAGCTGGTAATTGCTGATTATGTGTTTATTCCAGTGCAGTGTTCTGTGTAAATAAAGCACATTGGATATGTTAAATGTTACAAACACAACTTCCTCGTTAAGTTAAGTGAAGGGCTAGATACTTTATTATAATAAATGTTAATATTGTCCCTTTTTACAACAGTTTAAATTCATATATTTATTTGTTATACTTGTAACTCAAAAAGAAAGATATATGCGGTTGATTCGCTTGCTCAATTGCCAAACGGATTATGGGTGTTATACTTGTTCGCTTGCTCAATTGCACAGGAGGTTAAAGGTGTCTGTATTAGCACACACATGCGTGCCGGTAAGCAGAATGTTTGGCAGTTATAAGCTATCTCAAATGCACTATTATGTATCGATAATGAACAAGACAGTTAGTGCATTATCGTGTGCCAACATCTGCTGCTTTCTGTATATTTGGCACTCTTATGCACCTCAGTTTGAACAAACTGTTTTGTGTAGAGTTAGGTATACTAACTGTTATGATCTATAACTGCTTATAAGAGAGATGAGCTCTCTAGCATTCTCTTTCACTAGGTTAGTTAAGTAAAAATAGATATTGCCAATAGCTATTCACTTGCCAAACATGAATTGTTACTTAATCATTAATAAACATCAGTGAAGTCTGGATTAGTACGGTAGAAGACTACAGTAATTGAATCGGAAGCTTAAGGCTTAAAGCTTTCAAAGGAGAAGCCTACACTTGCTGGATATAAAGGGACACTAAACCCATTTTTTTATTTCATGATTCAGATAGAGAATACAATTTAAAAACAACATTACAATTTACTTCGATCTAATTTGCTTCATTGTTTAGATATCATTTGTTGATGAAACAGCAATGCACATGGGTGGGCCAATCACATGAGGCATCTATGTGCAGCCACCATTCAGCAGCTACTAAGCCTATCTAGATATGCTTTTAAGCAAAAGTATATCAAGATATTGAAGCAAAAACATAATTTATGCTTACCTGATAAATTTATTTCTCTTGTAGTGTATCCAGTCCACGGATCATCCATTACTTGTGGGATATTCTCCTTCCCAACAGGAAGTTGCAAGAGGATCACCCACAGCAGAGCTGCTATATAGCTCCTCCCCTCACTGCCATATCCAGTCATTCGACCGAAACAAGCCGAGAAAGGAGAAACCATAGGGTGCAGTGGTGACTGTAGTTTAATTAAAATTTAGACCTGCCTGAAAAGGACAGGGCGGGCCGTGGACTGGATACACTACAAGAGAAATAAATTTATCAGGTAAGCATAAATTATGTTTTCTCTTGTTAAGTGTATCCAGTCCACGGATCATCCATTACTTGTGGGATACCAATACCAAAGCTAAAGTACACGGATGATGGGAGGGACAAGGCAGGAACTTAAACGGAAGGAACCACTGCCTGTAGAACCTTTCTCCCAAAAACAGCCTCCGAAGAAGCAAAAGTATCAAATTTGGAAAAAGTATGAAGCGAAGACCAAGTTGCAGCCTTGCAAATCTGTTCAACAGAGGCCTCATTTTTAAAGGCCCAGGTGGAAGCCACAGCTCTAGTAGAATGAGCTGTAATCCTTTCAGGAGGCTGCTGTCCAGCAGTCTCATAGGCTAAACGGATTATACTCCGAAGCCAAAAAGAAAGAGAGGTTGCCGAGGCCTTCTGACCTCTCCTCTGTCCAGAGTAAACAACAAACAGGTTAGATGTTTGGTGAAAATCTTTAGTAGCCTGTAAGTAAAACTTCAAGGCACGGACTACGTCTAGATTATGCAAAAGACATTCCTTCTTTGAAGAAGGATTAGGACATAATGATGGAACAACAATCTCTTGATTGATATTCTTGTTAGAAACCACCTTAGGTAAAAACCCAGGTTTTGTATGCAGAACAACTTTATCTGAATGAAAGATCAGATAAGGAGAATCACAATGTAAGGCAGATAACTCCGAGACTCTTCGAGCCGAGGAAATAGCCATCAGAAAAAGAACTTTCCATGAAAGAAGTTTGATATCAATAGAATGAAGGGGTTCAAACGGAACCCCTTGAAGAACTTTAAGAACCAAGTTTAAGCTCCATGGAGGAGCAACAGGTTTAAACACAGGTTTAATTCTAACTAAAGCCTGACAAAATGCCTGAACGTCTGGAACTTCTGCCAGACGCTTGTGTAAAAGAATAGACAGAGCAGAAATCTGTCCCTTTAAAGAACTAGCTGATAATCCTTTGTCCAAACCCTCTTGGAGGAAGGACAATATCCTAGGAATCCTAACCCTACTCCATGAGTAATTATTGGATTCACACCAATGAAGATATTTACGCCATATCTTGTGGTAAATTTTCCTGGTGACAGGCATTCGTCCCTGTATTAAGGTATCAATTACTGACTCGGAGAAGCCACGCGTTTGATAGGATCAAGCGTTCAATCTCCATGCAGTCAGTCTCAGAGAAAGTAGATTCGGATGATTGAAAGGACCTTGTATTAGAAGGTCTTGTCTCAGAGGCAGAGTCCATGGTGGAAAGGATGACATGTCCACTAGGTCTGCATACCAGGTCCTGCGTGGCCACGCAGGTGCTATCAATATCACCGATGCTCTTTCCTGTTTGATTTTGGCAATCAGACGAGGGAGCAGAGGAAACGGTGGAAACACATAAGCCAGGTTGAAGAACCAAGGCGCTGCTAGAGCATCTATCAGTGCCGCTTCTGGGTCCCTGGACCTGGATCCGTAACAAGGAAGCTTGGCGTTCTGGTGAGACGCAATGAGATCCAATTCTGGTTTGCCCCAACGGAGAACCAATTGAGCAAACACCTCCGGATGGAGTTCCCATTCCCCCGGATGAAAAGTTCGACGACTTAGAAAATTCGCCTCCCAGTTCTCTACACCTGGGATATGGATCGCTGACAGGTGGCAAGAGTGAGTCTCTGCCCAGCGAATTATCTTGGAGACTTCTGACATCGCTAGGGAACTCCTGGTTCCCCCTTGATGGTTGATGTAAGCCACAGTCGTGATGTTGTCCGACTGAAATCTGATGAACCTCAGTGTTGCTAGCTGAGGCCAAGCCAGAAGAGCATTGAATATTGCTCTTAACTCCAGAATATTTATTGGGAGGAGTTTCTCCTCCTGAGTCCATGAACCCTGAGCCTTCAGGGAGTTCCAGACTGCACTGCAACCTAGAAGGCAGCATCTGTTGTTACAATTGTCCAATCTGGTCTGCGAAAGGTCATACCCTTGGACAGATGGGCCCGAGATAACCACCAGAGAAGAGAATCTCCGGTTTCCTGATCCAGATTTAGTAGAGGGGACAAATCTGTGTAATCCCCATTCCACTGACTGAGCATGCATAATTGCAGCGGTCTGAGATGCAGGCGCGCGAATGGCACTATGTCCATCGCCGCTACCATCAAGCCGATTACTTCCATGCACTGAGCCACCGTGGGGCGCGGAATGGAGTGAAGAACACGGCAAGCATTTAGAAGTTTTGATAACCTGGACTCCGTCAGGTAAATTTTAATTTCTACAGAATCTATTTGAGTCCCTAGGAAGGAAACCCTTGTGAGAGGAGATAGAGAACTCTTTTCTTCGTTCACTTTCCACCCATGCGACCTCAGGAATGCCAGAACTATCTCTGTATGAGATTTGGCAATTTGAAAGCTTGACGCCTGTATCAGGATGTCGTCCAGGTAAGGAGCCACCGCTAAGCCTCGCGGTCTTAGGATCGCCAGAAGTGAGCCCAGAACCTTTGTAAAAATTCTTGGGGCTGTAGCCAACCCGAATGGAAGTGCTACAAATTGGTAATGCCTGTGTAGAAAGGAAAACCTCAGGAACTGATGATGATTCTTGTGAATCGGAATGTGAAGGTAGGCATCCTTTAAGTCCACTGTGGTCATGTACTGACCCTCTTGGATCATGGGTAAAATGGTTCGAATAGTTTCCATCTTGAATGACGGAACTCTGAGGAATTTGTTTAGGATCTTTAAATCCAAAATTGGTCTGAAGGTTCCCTCTTTTTTGGGAACCACAAACAGATTTGAATAAAACCCCTGTCCTTGTTCCGTCCGCGGAACTGGATGGATCACTCCCATTACAAGGAGATCTTGTACGCAGCTTAGGAATGCCTCTTTCTTTATCTGGTTTGCAGATAATCTTGAAAGGTGAAATCTCCCTTGTGGAGGAGAAGCTTTGAAGTCCAGAAGATATCCCTGAGATATGATCTCCAACGCTCAGGGATCCTGAACATCTCTTGCCCACGCCTGGGCGAAGAGAGAGTCTGCCCCCTACTAGATCCGTTGTCGGATAGGGGGCCGCTCCTTCATGCTGTCTTAGAGGCAGCAGCAGGCTTTCTGGCCTGCTTGCCCTTGTTCCAGGACTGGTTAGGTTTCCAGGCCTGCTTGGATTGAGCAAAAGTTCCCTCTTGTTTTGAAGCAGAGGAAGTTGATGCTGCACCTGCCTTGAAATTTCGAAAGGCACGAAAATTAGACTGTTTGGCCTTTGATTTGGCCCTGTCCTGAGGAAGGGTATGACCCTTACCTCCAGTAATGTCAGCAATAATTTATTTCAAACCAGGCCCAAATAAGGTCTGCCCCTTGAAAGGAATGTTGAGTAATTTAGACTTTGAAGTCACATCAGCTGACCAGGATTTGAGCCATAGCGCCCTACGCGCCTGGATGGCGAATCCGGAATTCTTAGCCGTTAGTTTAGTCAAATGAACAATGGTATCAGAAACAAATGAGTTAGCTAGCTTAAGAGTTCTAAGCTTGTCAACAATTTCAGTCAATGGAGCTGTATTGATGGCCTCTTCCAGGGCCTCAAACCAGAATGCCGCCGCAGCAGTGACAGGCGCAATGCATGCAAGGGGCTGTAAAATAAAACCTTGTTGAATAAACATTTTCTTAAGGTAATTTTTTATCCATTGGATCTGAAAAAGCACAACTGTCCTCAACCGGGATAGTGGTACGCTTTGCTAAAGTAGAAACTGCTCCCTCCACCTTAGTGACTGTCTGCCATAAGTCCCGTGTAGTGGCATCTATTGGAAACATTTTTCTAAATATAGGAGGTGGGGAAAAGGGCACACCGGGCCTATCCCAATCCTTACTAAAAATTTCTGTAAGCCTTTTAGGTATTGGAAAAACATCAGTACTCACCGGCACTGCATAGTATTTATCCAGCCTACACAATTTCTCTGGCACTGCAATTGTGTCACAGTCATTCAGAGCAGCTAATACCTCCCCAAGCAATACACAGAGGTTCTCAAGCTTAAATTTAAAATTAGAAATCTCTGAATCAGGTCTCCCCAATTCAGAGACGTCACTCACAGACTGAAGCTCTCCGTCCTCAGGTTCTGCATATTGTGACGCAGTATCAGACATGGCTCTTACAGCATCTACGCGCTCTGTATCTCGTCTAACCCCAGAGCTATCGCGCTTGCCTCTCAATTCAGGCAATCTGGATAATACCTCTGACAGGGTATTATTCATGATTGCAGCCATGTCTTGCAAAGTAATTGCTATGGGCGTCCCTAATGTACTTGGCGCCATATTAGCGTGCGTCCCTTGAGCGGGAGGCGAAGGGTCCGACACGTGGGGAGAGTTAGTCCGCATAACTTCCCCCTCGACAGACCCCTCTGGTGACAATTCTTTTATAGATAAAGACTGATCTTTACTGTTTAAGGTGAAATCAATACATTTAGTAAACATTCTCCTATGGGGCTCCACCATGGCTTTTAAACATAATGAACAAGTATCCTCTGTTTCAGACATGTTTGTACAGACTAGCAATGAGACTAGCAAGCTTGGAAAACACTTTAAAGCAAGTTAACAAGCAATATAAAAAACGTTACTGTGCCTTTAAGAGAAACAAATTTTGACAAAATTTGAAATAACAGTGAAAAAACATAATTTATGCTTACCTGATAAATTCCTTTCTTCTGTAGTGTGATCAGTCCACGGGTCATCATTACTTCTGGGATATTAACTGCTCCCCTACAGGAAGTGCAAGAGGATTCACCCAGCAGAGCTGCATATAGCTCCTCCCCTCTACGTCACTCCCAGTCATTCGACCAAGGACCAACGAGAAAGGAAAAGCCAAGGGTGAAGTGGTGACTGGAGTATAAATTAAAAAATATTTACCTGCCTTAAAAACAGGGCGGGCCGTGGACTGATCACACTACAGAAGAAAGGAATTTATCAGGTAAGCATAAATTATGTTTTCTTCTGTTAAGTGTGATCAGTCCACGGGTCATCATTACTTCTGGGATACCAATACCAAAGCAAAAGTACACGGATGACGGGAGGGATAGGCAGACTCTTTATACAGAAGGAACCACTGCCTGAAGAACCTTTCTCCCAAAAATAGCCTCCGATGAAGCAAAGGTGTCAAATTTGTAAAATTTGGAAAAAGTATGAAGCGAAGACCAAGTTGCAGCCTTGCAAATCTGTTCAACAGAGGCCTCATTCTTGAAGGCCCAAGTGGAAGCCACAGCTCTAGTAGAATGAGCTGTAATTCTTTCAGGGGGCTGCTGTCCAGCAGTCTCATAAGCTAAACGAATTATGCTACGAAGCCAAAAAGAAAGAGAGGTAGCGGAAGCTTTTTGACCTCTCCTCTGCCCAGAGTAAATGACAAACAGAGAAGACGTTTGTCGGAATTCCTTAGTTGCCTGCAAGTAAAATTTTAGAGCCCGGACTACATCCAGGTTGTGCAGTAGACGTTCCTTCTTTGAAGAAGGATTTGGGCATAAAGAAGGAACAACAATCTCTTGATTGATATTCCTGTTAGTAACTACCTTAGGTAAGAACCCAGGTTTAGTACGCAGGACTACCTTATCCGAATGAAAAATCAAATAAGGAGAATCACAATGTAAGGCTGATAATTCAGAGACTCTTCGAGCCGAGGAAATAGCCATTAAAAATAGAACTTTCCAAGATAACAACTTTATATCAATGGAATGAAGGGGTTCAAACGGAACGCCCTGTAAAACATTAAGAACAAGGTTTAAACTCCATGGTGGAGCAACAGTTTTAAACACAGGCTTAATCCTGGCCAAAGCCTGACAAAAAGCCTGGACGTCAGGAACTTCTGACAGACGTTTGTGTAACAGAATGGACAGAGCTGAGATCTGTCCCTTTAATGAACTAGCAGATAAACCCTTTTCTAAACCTTCTTGTAGAAAAGACAATATCCTAGGAATCCTAACCTTACTCCAAGAGTAACCTTTGGATTCACACCAATGTAGGTATTTACGCCATATCTTATGGTAAATCTTTCTGGTAACAGGTTTCCTAGTCTGTATTAAGGTACTAATAACTGACTCAGAAAACCCACGTCTTGATAAAATTAAGCGTTCAATTTCCAAGCAGTCAGCTTCAGAGAAGTTAGATTTTGATGTTTGAAGGGACCCTGTATCAGAAGGTCCTGTTTCAGAGGTAGAGACCAAGGCGGACAGGATGACATGTCCACCAGGTCTGCATACCAAGTCCTGCGTGGCCACGCAGGTGCTATTAGAATCACTGATGCTCTCTCTTGTTTGATTCTGGCTATCAATCGAGGAAGCAACGGGAAGGGTGGAAACACGTAAGCCATCCTGAAGTCCCAAGGTGCTGTCAGAGCATCTATCAGGACTGCTCCTGGATCCCTGGATCTGGACCCGTAACGAGGAAGCTTGGCGTTCTGTCGAGACGCCATGAGATCTATCTCTGGTTTGCCCCAACGTCGAAGTATTTGGGCAAAGACCTCCGGATGAAGTTCCCACTCCCCCGGATGAAAAGTCTGACGACTTAAGAAATCCGCCTCCCAGTTCTCCACTCCCGGGATGTGGATTGCTGACAGGTGGCAAGAGTGAGACTCTGCCCAGCGAATTATCTTTGATACTTCCATCATAGCTAGGGAGCTTCTTGTCCCTCCCTGATGGTTGATGTAAGCTACAGTCGTGATGTTGTCCGACTGAAACCTGATGAACCCCCGAGTTGTCAACTGGGGCCAAGCCAGGAGGGCATTGAGAACTGCTCTCAATTCCAGAATGTTTATTGGCAGGAGACTCTCCTCCTGACTCCATAGTCCCTGAGCCTTCAGGGAATTCCAGACGGCACCCCAACCTAGAAGGCTGGCGTCTGTTGTTACAATTGTCCAGTCTGGTCTGCTGAATGGCATCCCCCTGGACAGATGTGGCCGAGAAAGCCACCATAGAAGAGAATTTCTGGTCTCTTGATCCAGATTCAGAGTAGGGGATAAGTCTGAGTAATCCCCATTCCACTGACCTAGCATGCACAGTTGCAGTGGTCTGAGGTGTAAGCGTGCAAAGGGTACTATGTCCATTGCCGCTACCATTAAGCCGATTACCTCCATACATTGAGCCACTGACGGGTGTTGAATGGAATGAAGAGTGCGGCAAGCACTTTGAAGTCTTGATAGCCTGTCCTCTGTCAGGTAAATCTTCATTTCTACAGAATCTATAAGAGTCCCCAGGAAGGGAACTCTTGTGAGTGGAACGAGTGAACTTTTCTTTTCGTTCACCTTCCATCCATGTGACCTTAGAAATGCCAGCACTAACTCTGTATGAGATTTGGCAGTTTGAAAGCTTGAAGCTTGTATCAGAATGTCGTCTAGGTATGGAGCTACCGAGATTCCCCGCGGTCTTAGTACCGCCAGAAGAGCACCCAGAACCTTTGTGAAGATTCTTGGCGCTGTAGCCAATCCGAATGGAAGAGCCACAAACTGGTAATGCCTGTCTAGGAAGGCAAACCTTAGGTACCGGTAATGATCTTTGTGAATCGGTATGTGCGGGTAAGCATCTTTTAAATCTACAGTGGTCATGTACTGACCCTCTTGGATCATAGGTAAAATTGTCCGAATAGTCTCCATCTTGAACGATGGAACTCTTAGGAATTTGTTTAGGATCTTTAAGTCCAGGATTGGTCTGAAAGTTCCCTCTTTTTTGGGAACCACAAACAGATTTGAGTAAAACCCCTGTCCCTGTTCCGATCGTGGAACTGGATGGATTACTCCCATTAACAAGAGCTCTTGTACGCAGCGTAGAAAAGCCTCTTTCTTTGTCTGGATTGTTGACAATCTTGACAGATGAAATCTCTCTCTTGGAGGAGAGTATTTGAAGTCCAGAAGGTATCCCTGAGATATTATCTCTAGCGCCCAGGGATCCTGAACATCTCTTGCCCAAGCCTGGGCGAAGAGAGAAAGTCTGCCCCCCACTAGATCCGATCCCGGATCGGGGGCCCTCAATTCATGCTGTTTTGGGGGCAGCAGCAGGTTTCCTAGTCTGCTTGCCCTTGTTCCAGGACTGGTTAGGTTTCCAGCCTTGTCTGTAGCGAGCAACAGCTCCTTCCTGTTTTGGTGCAGAGGAAGTTGATGCTGCTCCTGCTTTGAAATTACGAAAGGAACGAAAACTAGACTGTCTAGTCTTGGCTTTGGCTTTGTCCTGAGGCAGGGCATGGCCTTTACCTCCTGTAATGTCAGCGATAATCTCTTTCAACCCGGGCCCGAATAAGGTCTGCCCTTTGAAAGGTATATTAAGCAATTTAGACTTAGAAGTAACATCAGCTGACCAGGATTTTAGCCACAGCGCCCTGCGTGCCTGAATGGCGAATCCTGAATTCTTCGCCGTAAGTTTAGTAAGATGTACTACGGCCTCCGAAATGAATGAATTAGCTAGTTTAAGGACTCTAAGCCTGTCTGTAATGTCGTCCAGAGTAGCTGAACCAATGTTCTCTTCCAGAGACTCAATCCAGAATGCCGCTGCAGCCGTGATCGGCGCAATGCATGCAAGGGGTTGCAATATAAAACTTTGTTGAACAAACATTTTCTTAAGGTAACCCTCTAACTTTTTATCCATTGGATCTGAAAAAGCACAGCTATCCTCCACCGGGATAGTGGTACGCTTAGCTAAAGTAGAAACTGCTCCCTCCACCTTAGGGACCGTTTGCCATAAGTCCCTTGTGGTGGCGTCTATTGGAAACATTTTTCTAAATATCGGAGGGGGTGAGAACGGCACACCGGGTCTATCCCACTCCTTAGTAACAATTTCAGTAAGTCTCTTAGGTATAGGAAAAACCTCAGTACTCGTCGGTACCGCAAAATATTTATCCAACCTACACATTTTCTCTGGTATTGCAACTGTGTTACAATCATTCAGAGCCGCTAACACCTCCCCTAGTAATACACGGAGGTTTTACAGTTTAAATTTAAAATTTGAAATATCTGAATCCAGTCTGTTTGGATCAGAACCGTCACCCACAGAATGAAGTTCTCCGTCCTCATGTTCTGCCACCTGTGACGCAGTGTCTGACATGGCCCTAATATTATCAGCGCACTCTGTTCTCACCCCAGAGTGATCACGCTTACCTTTTAGTTCTGGTAATTTAGCCAAAACTTCAGTCATAACAGTAGCCATATCCTGTAATGTGATTTGTAATGGCCGCCCAGCTGTACTCGGCGCTACAATATCACGCACCTCCCTCTGAGCGGGAGATGTAGGTACTGACACGTGAGGCGAGTTAGTCGGCATAACTCTCCCCTCGTTGTTTGGTGAAATTTGTTCAATTTGTACAGATTGATTTTTATTTAAAGTAGCATCAATACAGTTAGTACATAAATTTCTATTGGGCTCCACTTTGGCATTGCAACAAATGACACAGGTATCATCTTCTGAATCAGACATGTTTAACACACTAGCAAATAAACTTGCAACTTGGAAATAGAATTCAAATAGAATAATATTAAAACGTACTGTGCCTTTAAGAAGCACAGAAGATCTATGACAGTTAAAAATTAATAAATTGAAACAGTTATAGCCTCAATCCTTGTAAACAACACAACTTTAGCAAAGGTTTAATCCCATTAGCAAAGATAACAATTTCTGAAAGCAGGAAACAAATTACAGAATAAAAGTTTTTATTTCAGTCAAACTATAATTCTCACAGCTCTGCTGAGAGAAATTACCTCCCTCAAAATAAGTTTTGAAGACCCCTGAGCTCTGTAGAGATGAACCAGATCATGCAGGGAATACAATGAGTTGCTGACTGAAATATTTGATGCATAGTAAAAGCGCCCCTCCCCCACACACACAGCAGTGAGGGAGAACAGAAACTGACAGAAAAAACAGATTTAAGCAACTGCCAAGTGGAAAAATGGTGCCCAAACATTTATTCACTCAGTACCTCAGCAAATGAAAACGATTTTACATTCCAGCAAAAACGTTAAACATAATCTCTAGTTATTAAACAGCTTTATGTCTTTCTTACAGTGTAATTCTAGTGAAGTACCATTCTCCCAGAATACTGAAGTGTAAAGTATACATACATGACATTATATCGGTATGGCAGGATTTTCTCATCAATTCCATTGTCAGAAAATAAAAACTGCTACATACCTCTATGCAGATTCATCTGCCCGCTGTCCCCTGATCTGAAGTTTACCTCACTCCTCAGATGGCCGAGAACAGCAATATGATCTTAACTACTCCGGCTAAAATCATAGCAAAACTCTGGTAGATTCTTCCTCAAACTCTGCCAGAGAGGTAATAACACACTCCGGTGCTATTTTAAAATAACAAACTTTTGATTGAAGATATAAAACTAAGTATAATCACCATAGTCCTCTCACACTACCTATCTAGTTGCTGGGTGCAAGAGAATGACTGGGAGTGACGTAGAGGGGAGGAGCTATATGCAGCTCTGCTGGGTGAATCCTCTTGCACTTCCTGTAGGGGAGCAGTTAATATCCCAGAAGTAATGATGACCCGTGGACTGATCACACTTAACAGAAGAAAAGGCAGTTACACTAACAAAATTTTTACAGTGTATGTAACAAGTCAGCAGAGCATTGCACCCACTTGCAAATGGATGATTAACCCCTTAATACCAAAAACTGTATAATAAATGACAAAAACGTTTTTTAAACACAGTCACAACAACTACCACAGTCTACTGTGGTTGCTACCCTCCTCAAACACGACTTTGAAGCCTTTTGAGCCCTTCAGAGATGTCCTATATCATGCAGAAGGAAGCTGAGTGTCTCAGTCTGTAATTCTAGCTGTCAGCCCCTCCCACTCATATTACAACAGTGGAAAGCCTCAGGAAACTGTTTCTAGGCAAAATTCAAGCCAGCCATGTGGAAAAAAACTAGGCCCCAATAAGTTTTGTCACCAAACATATATAAAAACGATTAACATGCCAGCAAACGTTTTATATTACACTTTTATAAGAATATGTATCTCTGTTAATAAGCCTGATACCAGTCGCTATCACTGCATTTAAGGCTTAACTTACATTAATCCGGTATCAGCAGCATTTTTCTAGCAAATTCCATCCCTAGAAATATGTTAACTGCACATACCTTATTGCAGGAAAACCTGCACGCCATTCCCCCTCTGAAGTTACCTCACTCCTCAGAATATGTGAGAACGGCAGTGGATCTTAGTTACTTCTGCTAAGATCATAGAAATCACAGGCAGATTCTTCTTCTAATGCTGCCTGAGATGAAACAGTACACTCCGGTACCATTTAAAAATAACAAACTTTTGATTGAAGTTAAAAAACTAACTATAATACACCACTCTCCTCTTACTACGTCCATCTTTGTTGAGAGTTGCAAGAGAATGACTGGATATGGTAGTGAGGGGAGGAGCTATATAGCAGCTCTGCTGTGGGTGATCCTCTTGCAACTTCCTGTTGGGAAGGAGAATATCCCACAAGTAATGGATGATCCGTGGACTGGATACACTTAACAAGAGAAATAGAGAATAAACCAAGTGTGCGCTTGAATTTAAAGGGACACTGAACCCAATTTTTTTCTTTTGTGATTCAGATAGTGCATGACATTTTAAGCAACTTTCTAATTTACTCCTATTATCAAATTTTCTTTATTCTCTTGATATCTTTATTTGAAATGCAAGAATGTAAGTTTAGATGCCGGCCCATTTTTGGTGAACAACCTGGGTTGTTCTCGCTGACTGGTAAATTAATCCACCAATAAAAAAGTGCTGTCCAGAGATCTGAACAAAAAAAAAAAAACAGAATTTATGCTTACCTGATAAATTACTTTCTCTTACGGTGTATTCAGTCCACAGATTCATCCTTACTTGTGGGATATTCTCAATCCCTACAGGAAGTGGCAAAGAGAGCACACAGCAAAGCTGTCCATATAGCTCCCCTCAGGCTCCGCCCCCCCAGTCATTCGACTGACGGTTAGGAGAAAAAGGAGAACCATAGGGTGCAGTGGTGACTGTAGTTATTATAAATTAAATTTGAACCTGACTTAAATGTCAGGGCGGGCAGTGGACTGAATACACCGTAAGAGAAAGTAATTTATCAGGTAAGCATAAATTCTGTTTTCTCTTACTTGGTGTATTCAGTCCACAGATTCATCCTTACTTGTGGGATACCAATACTAAAGCAATAGGACACGGATGAAGGGAGGGAACAAGTCAGGTAACCTAAACGGAAGGCACCACTGCTTGCAAAACCTCTCTCCCAAAAATAGCCTCCGAAGAAGCAAAAATATTGAATTTGTAAAATTTGGCAAATGTATGCAGTGAGACCAAGTCACTGCCTTACAAATCTGTTCAACAGAAGCCTCATTATTGAAAGCCCATGTGGAAGCCACAGCTCTAGTGGAATGAGCTGTAATTCGTTCAGGAGGCTGCTGTCCCGCAGTCTCATAAAACAAACGGATGATGCTTTTCAGCCAAAAGGAAAGAGAGGTAGCAGACGCTTTCTGACCTCTCCTCTTACCAGAATAGACAACAAACAAGGATGATGTTTGTCTGAAATCTTTAGTTGCTTTTAAATAGAATTTTAAAGCACAAACCACGTCAAGATTGTGTAAAAGTTGGTCCTTTTTAGAAACTGGATTAGGACACAGAGAAGGAACAATGATTTCCTGGTTAATATTCTTATTAGAAACCACTTTTGGAAGGAAACCAGGTTAGGTGCGCAAAACAACCTTATCTGCATGGAACACCAGATAGGGTGAATTACACTGCAAAGCAGACAATTCAGAAACTCTTCGAGCAGAAGAAATGGCTACTAAAAACAAAACTTTCCAAGATAAAAACTTAATATCTATGGAATGCAAAGGTTCAAACGGAACCCCTTGAAGAACTGAAAAAACTAAATTTAGACTCCATAGAGGAGCCACAGGCTTGTAAACAGGCTTGATTCTGACTATGGCCTGTGCAAACACCTGAACGTCTGGTACAGCAGCCAGGCGCTTATGTAACAGAATAGACAGAGCAGATATCTGTCCCTTTAAGGAACTAGTTGACAGACCTTTCTCCAATCCTTCTTGGAGAAAAGACCATATCCATGGAATCCTAATCTTACTCCACGAGTAACCCTTGGATTCACACCAACAAAGATATTTCCGTCATATCTTATGGTAAATTTTCCTGGTGACAGGCTTTCTGGCCTGTATCAGAGTGTCTATAACTGATTCAGAGAAAACTAGATTTGGATGCTTGAAAGGACCTTGAATTAGAAGATCCTGCCTCGATGGCAGTTTCCATGGTGGGACCGATGACATGTCCACTAGGTCTGCATACCAAGTCCTGCGTGGCCACGCAGGCGCTATCAGAATTACTGAAGCCTTTTCCTGTTTGATTCTGGCTACTAGCCGAAGGAGAAGAGGAAACGGTGGAAAGACATAAGCTAGACTGAACGACCAAGGCGCTATTAATGCATCCATCAACGCCGCCTTGGGATCCCCGGATCTGGATCCGTAAAGGGGAAGTTTGGTGTTCTGACGGGACGCCATCAGATCCAATGCTGGAATGCCCCATAGCTGAGTTAGCTGAGCAAAAACCTCCGGGTGGAGTTCCCACTCCCCCGGATGGAAAGTCTGACGACTTAGAAAATCCGCCTCCCAGTTGTCTACCCCTGGGATGTGAATTGCAGAAAGATGGCAGGAGTGATCCTCCGCCCATTTGATGATCTTGGATACTTCCTTCGTCGCTAGGGAACTTTTTGTTCCTCCCTGATTGATGTACGCTACAGTCGTGATGTTGTCCGACTGAAAGCTGATGAATTTGGCCTCCGCTAGTTGAAATCTAACACCACATACTCTTTACCACCCCCGTGGAGATGCTACTTGTTAGAGCGGCAAAGAGAATGACTGGGGGGGGGCGGAGCCTGAGGGGAGCTATATGGACAGCTTTGCTGTGTGCTCTCTTTGCCACTTACTGTAGGGATTGAGAATATCCCACAAGTAAGGATGAATCCGTGGACTGAATACACCAAGTAAGAGAAAAAAGCTTAGATGCCTTCATTTTCAAATAAAGATAGTAAGAGATGAAGAAAAATTGATAATAGGAGTAAATTAGAAAGTTGCTTAAAAATGCATGCTCTATCTGAATCACGAAACAAAAAATGTGGGTTCAGTGTCCCTTTAAATCCAGCCAATGTGGCTTCTCCTTTTATATGATTACAACTTGCTGCAGGTTGCTATTTTGTCCCATCATCTGTGCGAATGTGCATTATCCTTTTGAGAACCTACACAAATATCTGTTATATTTCTTCATTTTTTTTTACCCTATGTTTACCTACTTGGGGCAAAAAAAAAAAAAAAAAAGGAAGAAAGAAAGTCTGAAAATATAACAACACATTTAGGGTGTTTTTCAAACTGATTGGTCAGTTTCCCAGATCGATGGGAACTGTGTTAAAACCAATAGAAACATCTGAACTGCTTTGCAATATTTACTAGATATTTGTCAAAAGATTAGAATTCAGTTCATTGTAAGGTATTTAGTTTTAATGTATTTTTTTCTCTTCCTCTTCTTGCCTACTCACAACAAAGTATAAAATGCCCAAATCATAATTTAAATTGAATAAATCATAACAAGATGTGTGGCATCATAAATAACTAAACTCGCCTTTCTTGTCTTTTTGTTCTTTATGTCTGAAGAAGTGTATTATATCCTTGGGGTTGGCAGTTCGTTCAACAAACTTCTGGCTGAATCGTAGAGTGTTGAAAGGCTCAAAACCACCGGTATAGTCAACCTATAAAAAGAAGATAAATAGTGTTTGTTTTATTAAAAAGATGGCCATATATGTCAAAAATAAATTTCTAAAATAGTGTCAAAAAATGTTTAAAGGAACAGTCAACACCAGAATGATTGTTGTTTAAAAAGATAGATAATCCCTTTATTACCCATTTCCCAGTTTTGCATAACCAACAGTTATAATAATACACTTTTTTACCTCTGTGTTTACCTTGTATCTATGCCTCTGCAAACTGCCCCCTTATTTCAGTTCTTTTGACAGACTTGCATTTTAGCCAATCAGTGCTTACCTCTAGGTAACTTCACGTGCGTTAACTCAATGTTATCTATATGACACACGTGAACTAATGCCCTCTAGTGATGAAAAACTGTCAAAAGGCATTCACATAAGAGGCGGCCTTCAAAGTCTAAAAAATTTGCATATGAGCCTACCTAGGTTTAGCTTTCAACTAAGAATACCAAAAGAACAAAGCAAAATTGGTGAGAAAAGTAAATTGGAAAGTTGTTTAAAATTACATGTCTTATCTGAATCATAAAAGTTTATTTTGGACCCGACTGTCCCTTTAAACATCTTTTAATCCAGGACCGTTGGTTTAGTCTTATAATAAGCAACGTTGTCTTGACATGCTGAAAAAAAGTGATGTTACCGGTACAAAACCCTTTATCCAAACTGGCTGGAACCAGAAAAGGTTTGGATATTGGATTTTGGAATATCTGTATATCTGCATTTGTAAAATGGCACAAAGTGTAAACAACAATATCCTATGTCATTTAGGCAATGCTTAAATATTAAAATACAGGTTATACATGCAACTTAAAGGTAGTTTTAGATAATTTGTATTACATTTCTATACATAGTAACCTCAGAAAGATAGTACAGTACTGTAATCAGAAAGGTATTACTGACCATCATTTTCATTTTTGAACAAAATCTTCTCTGACTGTGTCTTCAGTTTGGCTTTGAAATATTGGTAATAGTTTTATTTTTAAAAAACTAATTAAAAAGTCTGGATTTCTGAGTAATTATGGATTTTGGAATTTCCGGATGTGGATAAAAAAAATCAATGATTTTTTTACAAATTTAAATCAGATTTGATTCTTATTTAAATCAGATTGAGAATAGGCAACTCCCTTCTCCCCTCAAAAAAAAAAAAAAAAAAAAAAACTAATAAAAAACAAAAACCGGAAGAAGCCATCAACATCACAAAACTAAATACATTAGTGTGTCTCCGCGTATCCTTCTACTGAGAGAAAGCACTCATTTCAATTAAAGAAACAATTCAGACCCCAAAGCACTTCAGCTTGCTTACAGGTAAATACTATGTTGTGGTGGAAGAACAGAACAGGATGTCATAATTTAGATAAAGGTTATTAAAGGGATATGAAATACACATTTTTTTCCTTTCATGATTCAGATAGAGCATGCAATTTTCAGCAACTTTCTAATTTACTCCTATTACCAATTTTTCTTTGTTCTCTTGGCATCTTTATTTGACAAGCAGGAATTTAAGCTTAGGAGCCGGCAAATTTTTGGTTTAGCACCTGGGTAGCCCTTGCTGATTGGTGGCTAAATGTAAAAATAATTAGAAAAATCTTTATTCTAACAATGAAACCTTTGTGTAGATCATGAACCATGATTTAAATTGAGTATTACTGACTAATGATTTAAATTGTGATTTAAAATCAATTTGATTTAAATTAAATCCACTCTGGTTATTATTATTATTAAAAATACATACAGTATTAGCCAACAACCTGTATGAAGACAGAGAACAAAGAATTTGCAACAGAAAAGCCACTCCTAATGCTATCAAACTTGAACAAATAGCCAGGCTTCTTTAGTAAACTGACCTGTATTAAAAACAAAGGAAATAAGCTACTTAACCAACAGATAATAGGCCAGATAACAAGTGGCACGCTATACATATTTTTTTCACGTGCTCACTAACTTCACTCAAACTAAAATTTTAACATGGACAGTTTGAGCACGTTGTACATGGTAAAAGTAAAAAAGTTCTTCTCCCCGTAAAATAAAATGGGGAGCACTGTTAAAAAAAAAAAAAAAAATTGCTCACTCGCTAACCTGACACCGCACTAGACCAACAGCACTAAAGCCAAAGGTAGTTATTAAAACTTTACATTCCAATGTTTTTGATAAAAGAAAATGTTCTTTTTATTTTTAAATATTTATATATATATATATTTGATAATTTTTTGTAAAATATATATCTATACCTATATATATATATATATATATATATATAGTAAAGCAGGTATGGATCCCACGGACGGACTCCGTGTTGCAGCCAGGATCCAAATGAAGCAGGCACACAGGTTTTTTCAAAAGCACTCCGGTTTATTGGCAAAATTGTTTACCAAACGTTTCAGCTCACACACGAGCCTGTGTCAATGGTGTACAAAACCAAATGTGAAAACTTAAACACAAACACACCTTAAATACCCACCCAGCCCAAGTGATAGACCAATCAGAGAATGTAACCGCGGCACACCCACTCTCACAGACCTAAACAGCTTTTTGCCGGGCTCAATGTGGGCGTCACGTGACGTCATCACGTTACCGCCGTCCTGTGTGTAACCAAGGAAAACATGCGTAACCATGGAGACAATGCATAAACAAAGGTATTGCGCGGGTGCGCTGGCGGGTAAGACTCTGATGGGAAACAATATATCAATTACTCAAACAGTGATTTAAATACCCCTACATAAAAATACAATACTGGAATAGGTATCTATCTATATGCAACATTGAGACAGACCTAATATGAAGCTTATAAGACAAATAGCGCTACCGAAACCCAAAGTATAAAAAACTAATGACACAGCCCTCTATACTCATGGTATCAAGGCATGTGGGGAGGTAGCAGGTGAGGGCGAAGAGACAATCTAAAGCACCCATATATATTCAAGCAGGTATACATTGCATCATGCCAGTGGAGTAGGTAGAACTTAAGTCCTGGATGACTCCCAATAGTTCACATTTCATTTGTGTTTATACCAACAGCCAAAGTCTATGTTGACATTCAGGCCTCGAGGGGCAACTGTGTCCAATGTGAAGATCCAACGGGATTCCATTCTTAGTAGTGCCAGTCCTCTATCACCACCACGTCTGTTGTGGGGCACATGATCAATCAGCATCACTCGTAACGAGGAAACAGAGTGTCCCGCAGTTGCAAAATGTCGCACAACCGGTTGTTCTGATCGTCCTTTTTCTATTGCTTGACGAATTGCTGTTTTGTGGTTAGCCAAACGTTCTTTGAACGCTGTCACTGTTTTGCCTATGTAGAATTTGGAACATGGGCAAATAATGGAATACACCACATATTCCGATGTACAGGATAATCTATGTCTTATTTTGTAAGGCAAAAAGCTGTTTAGGTCTGTGAGAGTGGGTGTGCTGCGGTTACATTCTCTGATTGGTCTATCACTTGGGCTGGGTGGGTATTTAAGGTGTGTTTGTGTTTAAGTTTTCACATTTGGTTGTGTACACCATTGACAAAGGCTCGTGTGTGAGCCGAAACGTTTGGTAAACAATTTTGCCAATAAACCGGAGTACTTTTGAAAAAACCTGTGTGCCTGCTTCATTTGGATCCTGGCTGCAACACAGAGTCCGTCCATGGGATCCATACCTGCTTTACGGTTTGTTTCTCCCTAGTGAGAGCACCAGGTAGCTGACATACTCGTGAGTGCCGTTCACCTCTGAAATTTTGTATACATTCCTTTGATACGTGCACCCGTTCTGATATTGTGGGGTGAGACTCCCCCTCTTGAAATTATCTATAGTGACTGTGGATACTTTTCAAAACCGACTTTGCTATTTTGCAACAAGACAACCTTTTGATACATTGCATCATTTTTGACTGAGACGGGTATGGAAACACCACCTACTACCCAAGAAGTGCCCAACATTGAGGATCCTTATAGCAATATAGAGGACTTTGCCTTTACGGAGGCAGATGCGGCTCGCATCCGTTGTGAGGCGGACCTGCAGGAGTTGGAGGAGACAAAAGGTGAGACACCAAACAATATTTATCACAAACTACTACACCTTGAAAAGAAAGAGGTAGACTTTCACCTTCATGCTGTGTACTTATCTAAGTACCATAAATTGAAATTTATTCCCAGGGGATTTCGAGTAAAGAATATCCCCACCCTAGGCAGGAACAACATAGAGTTTTGCAGAAGGTGGTGTGGGATTTTAAGTAAATGTTCACATGATCTGATGTTATTAGTTATTGAGGAGGTAACTAGACTCAAAGCTAATATTAAAAAAGAAATTGACACTGTTAAAGACACCTTGTTAACTGTACTCACATCTGACAGTTCTACAGACTGGATCACAAAATTAAGAACAGAAAATTAAGGTAGAAAAATACAAACAGGACTTACTAACCTTTAAGAATAAAAAATTTGTTACGGTTGAGAACGACTATAGAGAGAAAAAAGTATACAGCTGGTTATTTGGGAAGGACTCTACTTGGGGTGGACGCAGGAGAACACCTTTTAACAAAAACAGACGAATCAATCTCACCGCAGTAGACAGCAGTGGGGGGGACTCCTCAGAAGGTGAAACTCAGAATACTACTAACAGCACTGCCAGCGGGGTACTCACAAGATCTGCACAGAAACCCCCTTTAGCCGTAGGCCCCGAGGCGGCAGCATCAGGAGGGGGCGGGGCAAAACGAAAAAACCAGCCACGACAGAAAAAGACACAATGATTTATAATCTGAGTAAATGACCTCTTACGGGTGACGAAATAAGAATCCTTAATAGAGGATTGTCTTTTGTACCTACTCCCCACTGTGACCTTTTTGATTTGATGGTAGACATGGGTAGATTTCAACGACAGTTGAAGCTTAAAGACTTCTTTAAAGACAAAGAGAATCAGACCCCAAAACAATTTAAAGCAAGTAGCACCTTTTAACCGACAATTACACATCCGTCGATAAAAACATTCCATCATATCTGTACAACAACCCTTACTGAAATACACAAAGATATGCCTCTGCCAAGAGACAACATTACAACTGCTGAAAGATGGGCAATTAAGTCTCTGTCCACTGACAAAGACATAGTCATAAGGCCAGCGGATAAGGGTGGGGCCACAGTGATACTCGACTATGTACAGTATAGAGGTGAGGCTTTTAAACAACTCCGTGACCATAATACCTACCGCAAACTACAATCTAATCCTACCAAAATTTTTAAAAGAGAAATTGATGAATTCTTGGGCAAGGCATATCAAGCTGGGGTAATTGATGATGATGTGTTGGGTTTTCTTTCAGTTGATCATCCAATCTGCCCAATACTATATCTACTGCCCAAGATCCATAAGTCCCTCGAAGATCCCCCTGGCAGACCTATTGTGTCTGCCAGGGGATCATTGATGCAGCCGTTAGCAGAATTCATTGATTTCTACTTACAACCAGTGGTACAAAACACTCAGTCCCATCTCAAAGATTCCTCTGAACTTATTAAACTACTGAAAGATTTTGATAGTCTGGCCCCTACTGACACTTTAGTCACTATGGACGTAGTAAGTTTATACACGGTGATACCCCACGGGCATGGTATCAACATGGTACGACAAATCCTGATTGACAACCCACTATACACTGGTCCACCTGTGGAATTTCTGCTGCATCTGATGGAGTTCTGCCTGGAGAAAAAAAAATTCGATTTGAAAACGAGTACTTCCTACAAGTTATGGGCACTGCGATGGGGTCAAATATGGCCCCATCGTATGCAAATATTTATATGGCGATGTATGAAAAATACAATATCTTCTCCAGACAGAACCCCATCAAGATGTATCGCAGATACATTGACGATGTCTTCTTGATTTGGGGTGATACCCCTGAAAAACTTATTGAGTGGGTTGAAGGATTGAACACCCTTAACTCCACGATTAGATTTAAAATGGAACATAATGACAATCAGATTCATTTTCTTGACCTGGAAATTTTCAGGGTAAAAACACCTAATGGTGATAAACTGCACACCACCTTGTTCAATAAACCCACAGATAAAAATTCTATACTTCATTACCAGAGTTTCCACCCTAGATTTCAGAGAGATGGTGTTAGCTCCTCACAACTCCTGCGGGTCGTCAGGAACAACACGGATGATTCCCGAAAAGAGAGACAACTTGAAGAAATGTCACAAAAATTTCTGAGCAGAGGATATCCACCTATGCTAATAGATCAACAAAAGAGTGAAGCAACAAAACTCACCCAGAATGACACTATCCCGAAACGGACAGTAACGGAACAACCCAAACGAATGAACTTTGTAACCACTTACACTCCGGGATCTGGGATGCTCCAGAATATGATAAAGAAGAATTGGATGATGCTCTCCAAGGACACTAGTCTACCTTTTGTGGATGCTCCGGTACCCCGGGTGGTATACAAGCGAGCAAGTAACCTCAGAGATCTACTAGTACTCAGTGATCCCACACACTGCTATGAAAAACAGACATGGCTCACAAGAGGGAAACCAGGATGTTACAAATGTGGCAATTGTGTCACTTGCAATAATCTCATTGCTGGGACATCTTTTCAACACCCCCATAACAATAAAATATACAAAATAAGACATAGATTATCCTGTACATCGGAATATGTGGTGTATGCCATTATTTGCCCATGTTCCAAATTCTACATAGGCAAAACAGTGACAGCGTTCAAAGAACGTTTGGCTAACCACAAAACAGCAATTCGTCAAGCGATAGAAAAAGGACGATCAGAAAAACCGGTTGCGCGACATTTTGCAACTGCGGGACACTCTGTTTCCTCGTTACGAGTGATGCTGATTGATCATGTGCCCCACAACAGACGTGGTGGTGATAGAGGACTGGCACTACTAAGAATGGAATCCCGTTGGATCTTCACATTGGACACAGTTGCCCCTCGAGGCCTGAATGTCATCATAGACTTTGGCTGTTGGTATAAACACAAATGAGATGTGAACTATTGGGAGTCATCCAGGACTTAAGTTCTACCTACTCCACTGGCATGATGCAATGTATACCTGCTTGAATATATATGGGGGCTTTAGATTGTCTCTTCGCCCTCACCTGCTACCTCCCCACATGCCTTGATACCATGAGTATAGAGGGCTGTGTCATTAGTTTTTTATACTTTGGGTTTCGGTAGCGCTATTTGTCTTATAAGCTTCATATTAGGTCTGTCTCAATGTTGCATATAGATAGATACCTATTCCAGTATTATATTTTTATGTAGGGGTATTTAAATCACTGTTTGAGTAATTGATATATTGTTTCCCATCAGAGTCTTACCCGCCAGCGCACCCGCGCAATACCTTTGTTTATGCATTGTCTCCATGGTTACGCATGTTTTCCTTGGTTACACACAGGACGGCGGTAACGTGATGACGTCACGTGACGCCCACATTGAGCCCGGCAAAAAGCTGTTTAGGTCTGTGAAAGTGGGTGTGCCGCGGTTACATTCTCTGATTGGTCTATCACTTGGGCTGGGTGGGTATTTAAGGTGTGTTTGTGTTTAAGTTTTCACATTTGGTTTTGTACACCACTGACAAAGGCTCGTGTGTGAGCCGAAACGTTTGGTAAACAATTTTGCCAATAAACCGGAGTGCTTTTGAAAAAACCTGTGTGCCTGCTTCATTTGGATCCTGGCTGCAACACGGAGTCCGTCCGTGGGATCCATACCTGCTTTACTGTTTGTTTCTCCCTAGTGAGAGCACCAGGTAGCTGACATACTCGTGAGTGCCATTCACCTCTGCAATTTTTATATATATATATATATATATATATATATATATATATATATATATATATATATATATATATATATATATATATATATATATATAAATATAACAATCAGAAAGAGAGCACTCGCCGTGTTGAATAATCCATATTTATTTAGACATGTAAACGTTTTCGGGGAGTGACCCCGTCATCAGACAAGTGACAAAACAAGTTTTGTCACTTGTCTGATGACGGGGTCACTCCACGAAAACGTTTACACGTCTAAATATATATGGATTGTTCAACACGGCGAGTGCTCTCTTTCTAATTGTTCACTGGATATAGGAATGGTATGTAGTGGACAGCGCCAAATAATAACAAAGTACTAGGCTCAACTTCTTCATTTGCCATATGGATCCTTTTTAGTTCTGGCTGTCCTTTATAAATCAGAAACTTTCTGGATACATAGGATTCTACATAGGACTTCATTTAGGACTTTTATTCCTCAAAGCATTTTATTTCGCTATCACTAATTTTGTGCCCATAAGGCAGTCTCTATTTATGTGTTTACAGTTAAGATTTTCTAACATTATTTGTATTTTTTAATGCGGTTTTTAAGTTTCATTGCATATTAGATCTAACAGCTGTTTTGATAACACAAATTTGTGTCGGATTGGCCAATCCACTTATACATTGTTGTCATAATTTGTAAATTATTATTATTATTATTTTGTCGTCCAGAGGTTTATTTATAGGAGTGCCGTCTCCTTCTTGTTTAAAAATAACCATTGTATACATTTTTTATTCACTGAATCTTTCGCACACCAATTGTTTTCTTTTGCTGGATACTAACCATATCCTTTATACATATTCCATGAACCCAGAGACAGAACTTTTCTTCACTTTCTGCGATGAGTTTTTTTTAGTGAATAATTTTCTGCAAGTCATTTTTAAATACAATTAAATTTTAAATTAGACGGTTACACTAAGGCACCAGTTTAATTGCAATGTGTTGGTTAACTGAAGAATAAAGCAATTTGTCACGTGTTATAATATAGTGCAGTAGTTGAAAATTTCATTGCAAATTAGCTGCATTCAAAAAAAGAAAATTTTAAACTGTCTCTTGAATAAATCTGTTTCCTTTTCTCTTGGTCTAACATATAAATGTAGTAATAAAAAAGATGCAATGCTGGGGGGCGGAGCCAACTACCGCACTGATCAGACGCCATTCCAGAGAGCTCCTACATAAAAAGTTTAACTTTTAGCTTCTAAAGTTTATATAGGGGACCCCTTTCACCTTTACTGGTGCCCAGCTATTTTGGTGACAGCCTCCTAACTAATTTACTGACAGCCGCTGCTTTATTGTGACTTTAATAGGAGGCACCGGGCAACTTACACCTGACCGCCTAGCACAGCCGCCTCAACCCACGCAAACGGCATTGTCTGCAGAACCAGGCTGACATAGGTGCACTACTCTGCTCCGGAGGGTCGGGGATCCGCTCCGGAGCTCAAAAGGACTCATTTCAACTCCAGATCATAGAGCAGACAAGGAGCTCACACGCCGGAACTGTCCGGGGGAAATCTGTAAGTAGCGGTTGGCAACCGCTTGTAGACAGCGCTACACAAGTTCAGCACAACCAGCATTACCACCTATACACATAGCTGGGGCTAGAGACTCACCCGAGGCGGCTAAAAACTCCAGGGCTCACTATCAGAAGGGACACAGTGGTTTTGGCGAGGCGCCATCTTTCATATCCTCCCCGCTAACAAGGTGTGACACAATATACTGGCCTAACATTGATTCACACTGTGGATGAAGCACTAACAGGGGCTTATTAATAAGGGACTTTATACCTCAAAAGAGACACACAAGTATACCCTGAATTTTATTTTAAATTATAATACAGCTCCACTACAGCTTGTGATTCTGCTTCCCACGTGGAGACTCACCCTCATAACAGTTTGCTCTCTCACACTGCCGGGGGCTCTGTCACTGTAGCTGCAATTATCAGACTATCAGGGAGGCTTTGCAACTCAACAGATTTACCAAGATTAGCCCTTACATAAATGTTTTAATACAGCACGCAGTGCTGATAGCAGGCTTCGGCTACTCCAGACACTCAGCAGGTTTGCAAAGGCGTGCGCCATCACAGCAAAGCCAAAGGGCCTACAGACAATCTTCAAAATTAAAGTGCGCCACAGCCTCTTAGGCGCGAACCGCCGCCATCTTGCGGCCTGCCTACCCGGACCTAGCAGCGGATCAGACATTGCAGAGCAGACCGGGTAAGAATACTATACACACATAAGGACACTTATATGTTAAGACCCTGCTGTCTACACAACCGAGATAACTGAGCCTGACATCTAGCTACTAACCTCGGTAGGCCCTGTCAAAGCTTATAAGACTGTTACCTACACCTGAGGCCTACCGTTAGCCACCAGCACATTTATTATTGTCAGACCACCAGCAATTTACCTCAGTCTCATAGCTGCCCTAAAGGTCGCATTTGAAACCTTTTTATCTCAGCAATAGAAAGGGCCCACTTCTGACATATCTATACACAAGCCTTTTGTGAATACCTCTATACGCTCTATTCACAGCATTATTAGACTGAGGTTGATTCTGAAGCACGCTTTCAATTTAAGTCAACTACAGATTGCAGGGCCAGAGTGGACCACAATAGACTCTCTCTACACTCTCCTGGCGCACACAACACAAGCGCAGTGACAAAGGGACTTAACAGACATCTGCACCCTAATTAATACTGCACTATCTATGCTCTGTAGGATATTAAAGAATCAGTCTCCATATGATGTAAAGCAAGACATTCTATTAATATACAATTTACTGCTACACCTCTCCCTGTTTGATGTTAATATGCTGAATATGGCTGCCTAACTTAAAATTGACGTCAGGGGGACTATGTCACAATTTTCTACAATCTACTCTTTATAGTTGCTACTCTACATTTTGGTGCAATATCTGACTAGATTCCAGCTATCTATTCTCCTGCGGCTGAGGACAGGAAACTGAGCATGTCCCAAAACTCTAGAAGAAAACCAAGGCTATCTCAACCACCCAAGAAGACAGTAGCTGACCACTTTAAAGGCCATTTGTCTCAAACATACAGAGACTCTGCTTCTGTCATGGATGACAGCGAATCTGACAACAGTATTAATTCTCAAGCTCCCACACCAGACGCAATGTCTACATCTATTGTTGATGCTCTCACCAAGCGCATGAACCTTCTTCAAGACACGTTAACTAAAGAAATAAAGGGTTCTACAGCTGAGCTGCGCAGAGAAATTGCGTCACTGGGAGAAAGGACGGACACCCTAGAACGCAAGCAAGAAGATCTTGCGGTAGATCAGGCCCATCTCCTGGCATATTCCCAGAGCTTGGCAACCCAGTTATCAGACTTGGAGATAAAATTGGCTGATATGGAGGACAGGTCCAGACGGAATAATTTGAGATTCCGAGGAATATCTGAAGATATTGGCTCACAAGATCTGGAACCCTATGTTTTAGAGTTTTGCAAGGCTATACTGCCTGAAACTGACCCGACAAGTTTTCTACTAGACAGGGTCCACAGGGTGGCAAGACCACGGTCGGTTTCTCAAGATAAGCCGAGAGATGTCCTCGCTAGGATACATTTTTTCACTCATAAGGAGAAGATACTAAAAGAATTGGCCAATAAACCACAACTACCAGCTAAATTTCAGCAGCTCTCGGTATTTCCAGACATCTCAAGCTTCACTCTACAAAGAAGAAGGACCTTTAGGAACATTACCCAAATCCTAAGAGCAGAAAATATTAGGTATAGATGGGGATACCCGACGAAATTGGTAGTTTCAAATAAAGGCGAAACCCATACCATTCTTACCATCCAGGAGGGATTTGACTTGTTAAAAGAGTGGGGTCTGGTAACGTCTGAACCCAGAACAAGAAGGGACTCAATGCCTAATACTTCTGGCCTAGATACATCCCCTCAGGCCTTTCAACCTAAATTACGTGCTGGAGCCCTAGATTTCACACCTGGGCCACAAAAACCATCTATAGGAGGACAAATTTCCTCGGCTGCTGCTCTCCTGAGAGACAAAAAATGATATGATAGCACTTTTTTCAAATGATTTATATGTCATTATAAGTCCTGTTGTATGTACCTATGTTTCTGTTTAGATACCTGTTTCAGGTTGTAGAGGAGGAGATTCGTGATTTCCTGTTGGAAACGGAAAATCTGTCCTGAGGTGTATTGCCTTTGTCCACTAAACATTTCTTTTTCGGACAATGAGGGTCGCGAATATCTCCCCTTCTCCAATCTATTTATGCTGTAAGAGATTTAATAGACATATCATAAGTGCTGATTAAAGCCAAATCTAGATCCAGCTGAAGCGCATTTGCTGTTCCTCTAGGGGATGGAAAATGCCATGTTTGCGTACACTTAAATGATACATATGTTATTGTTAATTTTGTTTGATGTATTTTTATCTCTGTTTAGATATCTACCTCATGTTGAAGAGGAGGAGATTCGAGATTCCCTGTAGATAACAGAAAATCCGTCCTGAGGCGTTTTGCCTCTATATATTAAACATCTCTTTTTTAGAGGATCAGGATCGTGACTATCCCCCCTTCTTCAAATAGGTTATGTTGCAAACTGTTTCACAGGTATAAGGGAAGTATCATTTACAGCTACGTTTAGATCCACCTAGAATTCTAAGCTGCAAACTGTTTGCCAGACATATAGTAGAAATTGTTTTCACGTTGTGGAGGAGGAGATGCGGGATTTCCTGTTGGAAGCAGCGGTCCTGCCCTGTGGCGGCTTACCCCTGCCCATTAAACATCTTTTTCTTTTTTAGATGATGAGGGTCGTGAATATCTCCCCTTCTACAATGTGTTTATGCCGAAAGTGGTTTACTAGACGTATCATAAGAGTTGATTAAAGCCAAATCTAGATCCAACTAAAACTTAGTTGCTATTCCTCTGAGGGACGGAAGATGCTCTGTTTTCACTCCCTCAAATGATACATGTGTTATCGCAAATCTGGCTGGATATAACTGTGCTTCTATTTAAATCACTTAAAACTACACCTAGATTCACCTAGAATTCTATGCTGCACATTGTTCACTAGGCATATAATAAGAATTGTTTTAAATTAGAACTAGATCTAACTGAAATTGCATATATGGAAATGACATACAACAGACTAATTGCACTAAATGTAGACCCCTGTTACTATGTTAGTTAATTTAAGTTATGATTGTTATCCTGTAGTTCACACTCCCCCATGACTAGTCAATCTATTTATACAGGTTGATATACTTGTACCGCCCCCCCCCCCCCCTCATATACGCAAATTATATTTGTGATATCCCCTCCTAAGGGGACAGGAGAAGTTAGTCTAATCCTTAGATAAGCTTCTCCATTTGGTGATCCGACGGGTCATCATACTTGTGAATACACTTATACCCCGAGCAAATACGCCTGAGTAGACTTGGTTTGATGCTGACGATATAGATTGTACTTTCTATACTATATAAAGAATCCCTGACTAACTGTACTTCCTATTTCAGGTAACAATTATTTTTTCTCTCGAACTTGGTCTCTTGAGACCTTTCTGAACAGTGACCAGAACTTCTTAATCTAAGATTACCGGGAGTCATCTCTGGGTGTGCACCTTCGGGCGGGGTAAGTTTTGTGCTTTAACTCTATTTCTCTTTCCACTATCTTTTTCTCTCTCACCTTCCCAGTTTCCTAAGCCTGCAAAAATGTCGATCCCCAATAATATCTCTTTTGCAACACTAAATGCCAAGGGTCTCAATTCACAAGATAAACGAAGTATGCTTACAAACACTATGAAGGCTCTCAAAATACATATTATCTTCCTACAAGAGACACATTGGCTGGCGTCCTCCCAGGCCCCGTACAGAACGCCAGACTATCCCACTGTGATTCTAGCCTCCCACTCTGAAAAATCTAGAGGGGTAGCTATTGCCATACATAAAACCATGCAATATGAACATATCTATGAGGAGAAAGACTCTGAGGGTAGATATCTCTTACTCACCTGTAAGCTTAACGGTATTCTATTCACATTGGTAAATATATATGCCCCTAACCAATCACAACCCAAATTCTTGAAAAAGGTACTGTCTAAAATAGAAAAATACAAGGCTGGAACTCTGATTCTAGGGGGTGATTTCAATATGGTGTGGGACCCCTTAGTCGACAAGAAAGTTCAGAGGGGGAAAGAAATTGATACATATACTATAACTACTGCCAACAGATTCCGTCAGCACATAATCCAGCACAATCTATATGACATTTGGAGGGCATACCACCACAGTGACAGAGATTACACATACTTCTCTAGACCCCATCACTCTTACTCGAGACTAGACCACTTTTTCACGGATTCATGGACACTTGACAGAGTTTTAATGTCGCATATAAAGGTCTGTGCTTGGTCGGACCATGATATTCTCACGTTTACCCTCTCCACTGACCAAACAATTATGTCTAGGCCTAGATGGAAACTACCTAAGCAGGCCCTGCAAGATAAATCTTTTAGGACTTCTCTCCAAAACTCTATTAGAGAATTCTTACAGCTAAACGAAACTCCGGGTATGCCATCTCAAACAGTTTGGGCCGCCCTGAAAGCATATGTGAGAGGGATCTGTATTCGGAGACAGGCAAAACTTAGACATCAGATGAAAGCCCCTTTGGGCCTTCTTATGACAGAGTTACGACGGACTGAACAAGAAAATAAGACCTCCCCGTCGAGCCCTCTAGCTGATAAAATCAAAACTCTTAGAACGCAAATAGCAGATAGGGAGCTAGAGAGGGTAAAGGAAGCCCATACTCGATTCAAAAAGTTGCTATATTGTCAGGGTAATAAAGCCTCAACGCTCTTAGCACACAAACTGAGAGGTAGAACCGCGGCAGCTAGAATACTATCACTCAAACAGGGGACCAAATCGGTCTCCTCGCCTAAAGAAATTGGACAAACCTTTGCGGCCTACTATTCTGATTTGTATCATCTCCACCCTTCAATGGCTGGTGAAGAATCCCCTATTCCAGAAGTGAAAGATTTCTTACAAGGTCTTAATCTACCCGCACTATCAGAGGAAGATAAAGAAACACTTAAGGCCCCATTCTCTCTAACCGAAATAAACTTAGCTATCAAGCATACCCAAAATAATAAAGCCCCGGGCCCTGATGGGTACCCGGCATCCTTCTATAAGCTCTTTAAATCTGATCTGAATAAGATCCTCCTCAAGGTTTTTTTGGAGGCTCGGGAGTCAGGTCTGTTTACTAATGAATACCTGCAGGCAATTATTCTACCTATCCCCAAGCCAAATAAAGACCCAACACAGTGTACTAGTTACAGACCAATCTCATTGATTAATGGTGATGTGAAACTCTATGCCAAACTTTGGGCCAACCGCCTTAATACCCTACTCCCGAAGGTAGTACACTCAGACCAGGTTGGATTCACCTTTGGTAGAGAAGGACCGGATAATTCTCGAAAAATGCTTAATATCCTCACAGAGGCGTCTCGTCTAAAAATTCCCATGCTGGCCCTGTCTTTAGACGCAGAAAAAGCGTTTGACAGGGTCAGATGGGATTACTTATGGTGCACATTAGCCCAATTTGGCATGCCAGACGAAGTAATAACAGCTATCCGCGCCTTATACTCCTGCCCATCTGCGGTTGTTAAGGGCTTGGGTTTTGCCTCTCCGGAAATTTATATCACTAACGGTACTAGGCAGGGGTGTCCCCTATCGCCCTTAATTTTCACATTAGCCATTGAACCTTTGGCCCAAGCCATTAGAAACTCACGTACAATACGGGGAGTGCAGTTCTCCGGCCGAACAGCAAAAATAGCATTGTTCGCGGATGACGTGACATTATTCCTCACAAACCCATTAGGCTCCCTACCTGCCCTTCTTGACCTTATTTCCAAATTTGGTGCCCATAGTTATTATAAGGTCAACTTCTCAAAGACCGAGGCTTTGCCTGTTGGTCTTCCTGCCTTCGAACTAGATGTTCTGCGAACCTCATACTCCTTTCAATGGTCACACTCCACCATCAGACACTTAGGGATTCAACTTGGTGCAGATCGGAGAACAGTACTGTCTATAAACTACTCAGACATTATTAAAGAAGTTGCCGAACTCACCACCTCATGGAACTTTAAAGAGATCTCTTGGCTGGGCCGCATAGCATCTTTTAAGATGACGATCCTACCTAAAATCCTGTATTATTTTCGCTGCATACCTCTCAATGTTCCTAGTGCCCTTATAGATAAGCTCCAATCTCTTGGTCAAAAGTATATCTGGGATAAATCTAAGCCTCGTATAGCAGCAAAGATACTTCAGAAAAAGTATGAACAAGGAGGCGTAGCTATGCCTAGTATTCGCGGATACTATGAGGCCGCTAGGCTCTCTCATATCTTAGCTTGGGCAGATAAGGGTGAACCACAAGGATGGAAGACCATAGAGGCCCATGATCTCCCTACAGGTCTGAGTTTAGCCGATTTACCATGGATTCCTACCTACCGGCTGGATACGCTGGGAGTAAAGAATGTCATTATCAGAGACAACTTGAAAATTTGGCACAACCTCAGGAACCTACCAGAGGTTGCCCCACACCCATCTCCTATCCAGTCTTTGCCTGCCTTACTTGCAGCCCTACCGGACACACACGTACAGCGCTGGGGTGTTTGGGATCTGAAAATAATCTCCCAGCTATATCCCTCGGACACTTTGGTGGGCCCGAGCAATATAGGATCTGTCATTCCAAACCCCCCTATATGGCTTAAATTCGAGTACTCTAGACTATACGCCTTCCTGGTCTCTTGGGGATTCCCTAAAGGCCCTAATAGACCTCTGACTGCCTGGGAGAAATTGTGGCAACTCCCTGTCAGGACCCCTAAACTTATCTCATTCCACTATAGCTTATTACATTCGTCCACAAACAGGGACAGACCTTGGCAACTTAGAGCATGGGAGGGAGACTTGTCCAGACCAATCACTGACAAAGATCTACACATGGCTATGACACTAACTAAGAAGACAGTGCACTGTGCGAACACTCTAGAATCATATATGAAACTGTTTCTGAAATGGTACTACACCCCCTCTAGACTCTCACAGATGTTTCCTGCAACTTCCCCTCTCTGTTGGAGAGACTGCGAATCAAGAGGGTCCGATATTCATATATGGTGGGAATGTCCTAAATTAAAACATCTGTGGACGCAGGTGTCCTCCCTCTGCTCTAACCTTGGGCTGAATAGATCACTTACCCCTGATATGGCTTTGCTGCATGTATTCCCGAGACACATTCAGGCTCCCCTGTCTAAATTGTTAATTTTTGTTCTCGCTGCCACTAAGTTGGCGATAGCGAGAGCTTGGAAACAGACACAACCCCCGGACATTGCAGTTATTATCTCCATAATACAGACATATGCCAAAATGGAACAGAGTTTCTACCTCAATATAGATAAAGAAGATCTCTACTGGCAGATCTGGGAACCTTGGTTCTATTACCAAGAAAATTATAGGCAGGCGGATAGACCTTGACTCTTGTAACAAACCCACCCGCCTACTCTCTTTCATCTGCAATCACTGATCTATGCTTTCACATCTCCTTCCTCCATTCCCCTAACCCCCACCCCCTTTCCCTACACTGTGCAACCTATTTCCCCTACCCCTGCTCCTATTTTCTGCTGTCCCTACTTCTTGTGGGGCGATTTGCCCCGCCTGGAGGTGCGCGCTGGAATTGATCTGTCGGATCACTGAGAGAAGTAAGATAATGATTTTCATTAGACTGACTTGCTGTAATTACCATAATGCTGAGTTAATACCTATAATTATTATTTCCTGCCAATCATCATAATTAAGGTCGGTCAAACTGTAATGTCCCTTTTTCTATGTTTGTGTACACTGAAAAACCCTTGCGGGTATATGATATGACCTGTGTTTGCTTATGATGACATTCTCACCGTGATTCCAGAAAGACCTATGTATATGCAAGAAACTGTATAACATGTTGTTGTTATTCACAAGTTAATCCTAAAATAAAAATTCTTTTTGAAAAAAAAAAAAAAAAAAAAGATGCAATGCTCATACTAACGTCTTACATTCAGAATAAACAGCTTTGCAGACTGGGAAAGGCTAGGGTGCAGGTTTGATTTTTTTTTTTTTTTCTCTGAAAGCAAGTCAACAAGCAATGCGCTTCGGCTTTGCAGCGCTACTGCATATTTGACTGCTCACTTCAAACAGCACTTTGCGCTGGATGCACTGTGCTAAGGAAAACTTACACAGTGCAGCCAGACCACAGCTCTGATTGAAGAGAACTGTCTAATGTGGAGCAGCACTACAAAGTTCAAGCACTAACAGTGTATGCATGTGTCCTGTTCTTTCTGCAGACATGCTGCAGTTTCTGCGATGACATCTCAGATCACTGTATGTTCTGCCTTGGGGTCCATGAACATTGAGCACATACTCATTTTTTATAATAATATTGGATACAAACTTTTCTATTATCACGCAGTTACATTAGTGTAACGCTCTTATTTTCACGCAGTTGCATTAGAGTAATGTTTTTTATTTACAGTTACAATAAGCATTGATTCTAAGCACACTATTCAATAACTTTCACGCCTAATCCTTATCCGTCACGCTAACCATCTTATTCCATGTTCTGCATCTCACACATCTAAGTATTTTGCACATTGGAAGTGTATTCTTCAGTAACGTTTTCCTACAACATTTTATCTTTTCCTGCTATTTACACACAACAAGTGTTCTTTTATAATTCTTAGTTACCGTTCTTACACTGATACATCGTATCTCTGCTATCCACACTTCTCACATTGATACACTGTATCACTATATCTATTGGTTTTTCAAAATTTCACTCATTTGTTTTATTGTTTTATTAGATGCCCTTCTAGTGGACTCACTTGTTCACAGATACCATAAGATATTTTATATTGCATTTTAGGCTTTTTAAATTGTGCTTTGCGCATATAAAGTGACTTGCACATATGTTTTTCTAATTTGTGTTTGGTAACCTGACTATATATATATATATATATATTATGTTTATTTGAAATCATCTATAATTGTATCAAATATATCTTCAAACATATATTTTAGAGTGATTCATTTCTTATCCAACCAGTGGTTAACTCATTAATCAAACATCCATTGATTATTGGAATAATCCCTTTTTTCCTCTCACATTATTGCTATCTGCATAACCTATATGGATAAACCTTAACCCTAACCTGTTTAGCCGAAGAGCTATCTAGAAAGATAAGGTTAAGTCATTATCATTTTTAACCACATAACAAGTACTATAGCCTCTTTGTTTGGCGCTGCTTCAAAATCTTTCCATTTCTTGCTGTTCACTGGATATACTTGGGATTAGGGCTGCACGATTAATCGCGGATGTGGTTTTAAACCGCGATTAATCGCTGCGGTTTTAAAACCGAGAGAGAATTTTTTTTAAAAAAAAATCCTCAGATTGTCCTAAAAACAGAGGCGGAGAGGGAGGATGAGTGGCAGACCAGTGTGCGGCCGTGGGCAGACCTGAGAATGCCCGCGAAATGGCCATTTTGGAAGAGATTGAAGAGTGTGTGGGAGTCATCTGGGAGTAGTCTGGGGGTGGTCAAGCAGTGGTGTGGCAGTGGGACAGCTCAAAGTTGTGAGCAATAAAGTGAGTATTGTACAAATACTTTATAGTGCCTCACTGACTTATTTTTTTTTAACTTCTTTTGTGGTTTGTATTTTTATGCTCCAAGAGTGCACTGGACATTGAGAAACATGTACAGTAAGATTCTGTAGTGTATTGTTAAATAAAGGGACTTTATACTATCTATGTAACCACAGCACAGGTAGCACTAGCTAATTTTATTTTAACTATTTTGTGGTTTGTATTTTTATGCTCCAAGAGTGTATTGGATATTGAGAAACATGTACAGTAATATGCTGTAGTGTTAAATAAACGTTTTAATGAAAAATGAAGGTGTTATAGCAATTTTTAATAAAATCGCGATTAAATCGCAATCGCAGGTTTTTTTAAAAAAAATCACAATTTTTTTTTTCCATCCATATCGCCCAGCCCTACTTGGGATGCACCCCGGATTATCAATATAAGTGAGTGCTGGACTTTGGCATTTCTATATTTTATATATTTATATATATATATATATATATATATATATATATATATATATATATATATATATATATATATATATATATATATTTATATATATATATATATATATATATATATATATACATACACACATACACACATACCCCCCTAACATTTTTGTAAATATTTTATTATATCTTTTCATGTGACAACACTGAAGTTACAATGTAAAGTAGTGAGTGTACAGCCTGTATAACAGTGTAAATTTGCTGCCCCCTCAAAATAACTCAACACACAGCCATTAATGTCTAAACCGCTGACAACAAAAGTGAGTACACCCCTAAGTGGAAGTATCCAAACTGGGCCCAAAGTGTTAACATTTTATGTGGCCACCATTACTTTCCAGCACTGCCTTAACCCTCTTGGGCATGGAGTTTACCAGAGAACATCCTCCATGACAACACCACAGAGCTGGTGGATGTTAGAGACCTTGCGCTCCCCCACCTTCCGTTTGAGGATGCCCCAATAAGGCTTAGGTCTGGAGACATGCTTGGCCAGTCCATGCAACAAACCTCACACAAGATGAGGCTTCTTGAGAAATATGTAATTTTGTAGCTGGATGTTAAAACAAATATATAAACGTTTGGAACATAGCTGTGAGTATAATAACCAGGAGGTATTTTAGCTGTATGGTTACAAAGGAATATTGCAACCATAAAACAAGGAGTTTAAATGAACTATGAAGTGCAGCAAAAAGGTTTAGACTAAAGTGTAGAATATAAAGCTTTTGGTAATAAAGACGGAAAGTCTCTTAACAATGGTTAGGGAATGCTGCACAGAATTAATCATTTGGGCTTGCAGCTTTTAGGTGTGTTACTTATGAAACAAAGGAGGAACAAAAGTAATATATATGGGATAGTGTCACTCCTAAAGGGTCTTGTCTATTATATAGTATATATGTGCGTCGCTTAAAGGAGCAGTGCTTAAGCATAGGCGCTGAATTGCAATTATAAGGGCATAGCCACCAAGGGGTGAATGTGTCCAAAAAACATAATTTATGCTTACCTGATAAATTTATCCATTACTTGTGGGATATTCTCCTCCCCAACAGGGAGCTGCAAGAGGATCACCCACAGCAGAGCTGTCTATATAGCTCCTCCCCCAACTGCCACTCCCCAGTCATTCGACCGAAGACAAGCAAGAGAAAGGAGAAACCATAGGGTGCAGTGGTGACTGTAGTTTAAAAATAAAAAACACCTGCCTTGAAATGACAGGGCGGGCCGTGGACTGGATACACCACAAGAGAAATAAATTTATCAGGTAAGCATAAATTATGTTTTCTCTTGTAAGGTGTATCCAGTCCACGGATCATCCATTACTTGTGGGATACCAATACCAAAGCTATAGGACACTGATGAAGGGAGGGACAAGGCAGGCGCTTAAACGGAAGGCACCACTGCCTGTAAGACCTTTCTCCCAAAAATAGCCTCCGAAGAAGCAAAAGTATCAAATTTGTAGAATTTAGAAAAAGTATGAAGCGAAGACCAAGTCGCCGCCTTACAAATCTGTTCAACAGAAGCCTCATTCTTAAAAGCCCATGTGGAAGCTACCGCTCTAGTAGAATGAGCCGTAATTCTTTCAGGAGGCTGCTGGCCAGCAGTCTCATAAGCTAAGCGGATTATACTTCTTAGCCAAAAAGGGAGAGAAGTTGCCGAAGCCTTTTGGCCTCTCCTCTGTCCAGAGTAGACAACAAACAATGCAGATATTTGACGAAGATCTTTAGTAGCTTGTAAATAAAACTTTAAAGCACGAACCACGTCAAGATTGTGTAATAGACGTTCCTTCTTCGAAGAAGGATTAGGACACAGTGACGGAACAACAATCTCCTGATTGATATTCTTATTAGATACCACCTTAGGTAGAAAACCAGGTTTGGTACGTAACACTACCTTATCTGCATGGAAAATGAGATAAGGGGAATCACATTGTAAAGCAGATAACTCCGAAACTCTTCGAGCTGAAACAGAAATTTCCAAGATAAGAGCTTAATATCTATGGAACTAAATTTAAACTCCATGGTGGAGCAACAGGTTTAAACACAGGCTTGATTCTAACCAGAGCCTGACAAAATGCCTGAACATCTGGAACCTCAGCCAGACATTTGTGCAAAAGGATAGACAGAGCAGAAATCTGTCCCTTTAAGGAACTAGCTGATAAGCCCTTCTCCAATCCTTCTTGGAGAAAGGATAATATCCTAGGAATCCTGACTTTACTCCATGAGTAACCCTTGGATTCACACCAATGAAGATATTTACACCATATCTTATGATAGATTTTCCTGGTGACAGGCTTTCGCGCCTGTATTAAGGTATCAATGACCGACTCGGAGAAACCACGCTTTGACAAAATCAAGCGTTCAATCTCCAAGCAGTCAGACGCAGAGAAATCAGATTTGGATGATTGAAAGGACCCTGAAGTAGAAGGTCCTGTCTCAGCGGCAGAGTCCATGGTGGAAAGGATGACATGTCCACCAGATCTGCATACCAAGTCCTGTGTGGCCACGCAGGTGCTATCAAAATCACCGAAGCTCTCTTCTGCTTGATCTTGGCAATCAGACGAGGGAGCAGAGGAAACGGTGGAAACACATAAGCCAGTTTGAAGGACCAAGGCGCTGCTAGAGCATCTCTCAGTGCTGCCTTGGGATCCCTGGACCTTGATCCATAACAAGGAAGCTTGGCGTTCTGACGAGACACCATGAGATCCAGTTCTGGTTTGCCCCAAAGTTGAATCAACTGTGCCAACACCTCCGGATGGAGCTCCCACTCCCCCGGATGAAAAGTTTGTCGACTTAGAAAAGCCGCCTCCCAGTTCTCTACTCCTGGGATATGGATAGCTGATAGATGGCAAGAGTGAATCTCTGCCCATAGAATTATCTTTGAAACCTCCAACATTGCTAGGGAACTCCTTGTTCCCCCTTGATGGTTGATGTAAGCTACAGTCGTGATGTTGTCCGACTGAAATCTGATGAACCTGACCGCAGCTAGCTGAGGCCAAGCCTGAAGAGCATTGAATATCGCTCTTAGTTCCAGAATGTTTATCGAAAGGAGTGCCTCCTCCTGAGTCTACAATCCCTGAGCCTTCAGGGAGTTCCAGACTGCACCCCAGCCCAGAAGGCTGGAATCTGTTGTAACTATTGTCCAATCTGGCCTGCGGAAGGTCATACCTTTGGACAGATGGACCCGAGATAGCCACCAGAGAAGAGAATCCCTGGTCTCTTGATCCAGATTTAGTAGAGGGGACAAATCTGTGTAATCCCCATTCCACTGACCGAGCATGCAGAGTTGCAGCGGTCTGAGATGTAGGCGAGCAAATGGCACTATGTCCATTGCCTCTACCATTAAGCCGATTACTTCCATACACTGAGCCACTGAAGGGCGAGAAGTAGAATAAAGAACACGGCAGGAATTTAGAAGTTTTGACAACCTGGCCTCTGTCAGGTAAATCTTCATTTCTACAGAATCTATCAGAGTTCCCAGGAAGGAAACTCTTGTGAGAGGGGACAGAGAACTCTTTTCTTCGTTCACTTTCCACCCATGAGACCTCAGAAATGCCAGAACAATGTCCGTATGTGACTTGGCAATTTGAAAATTCAATGCCTGTATCAGAATATCATCTAGTTAAGGGGCTACTGCTATACCCTGCGGCCTTAGGACCGCCAGAAGTGACCCCAGAACCTTTGTAAAGATTCTTGGTGCCGTAGATAACCCGAAGGGAAGAGCTACAAACTGGTAATGCCTGTCTAGGAAGGCGAACCTGAGAAACCGATGATGATCTCTGTGTATCGGAATGTGAAGATAAGCATCCTTTAAGCCCATGGTAGTCATATATTGACCCTCCTGGATCATAGGTAGGATGGTTCGAATAGTCTCCATTTCAAGGATGGGACCCTGAGAAATTTGTTTAGGCTCTTGAGATCTAAGATTGGTCTGAAGGTTCCCTCTTTCTTGGGAACCACAAACAGATTTGAATAGAATCCTTGCCCCTGTTCCTCCCTTGGAACTGGGTGGATCCCTCCCATAACTTGAACACAATGTAAGAATGCCTCTCTCTTTATCTGGTTTGCAGATAATTGTGAGAGGTGAAATCTTCCTTTTGGGGAAGAAGCTTTGAAGTCCAGAAGATACCCCTGGGACACAATTTCCAACACCCAGGGATCCTGGACATCTCTTGCCCAAGCCTGGGGGAAGAGAGAAAGTCTGCCCCCTACTAGATCCATTACCGGATCGGGGGCTAATCCTTCATGCTGTCTTAGAGGCAGCAGCAGGCTTTTTGGACTGCCTTCCTTTGTTCCAAGCCTGGTTAGGTCTCCAGACCGGCTTGGACTGGGCAAAATTTCCCTCTTGTTTAGTATTAAAGGAAGTTGATGCTGCGCTAGTCTTGAAGTTTCGAAAGGCATGAAAATTAGTCTGTTTGGTCCTTAATTTGTTGGACCTATCCTGAGGAAGGGCGTGACCTTTTCCTCCAGTAATATCAGAAATTATCTCCTTCAGTCCGGGCCCGAATAGGGTCTGTCCCTTGAAGGGAATATTGAGAAGCTTAGACTTTGAAGTAACGTCAGCTGACCAGGATTTAAGCCATAACGCCCTACGCGCTTGAATAGCAAAACCTGAGTTCTTAGCCGTTAGTTTGGTTAAATGAACAACGGCGTCAGAAACAAATGAATTGGCTAGCTTAAGAGCTTTAAGCTTGTCAACTATATCATCCAATGGGGTTTCTACCTGTAGAGCCTCTTCCAGAGACTCAAACCAGAAGGCCACAGCAGCAGTGACAGGGGCAATGCATGCAAGAGGCTGGAGAATAAAACAATGTTGAATAAACATTTTCTTAAGGTAACCCTCTAACTTTTAATCCATTGGATCTAGGAAAGCACAACTGTCCTTGACTGGGATAGTTGTACGCTTCGCTAGGGTAGAGACTGCTCCCTCCACCTTAGGGACCGTTTGCCATAAGTCCCGTGTAGCGGCATCTATGGGAAACATCCTTTTAAAAATAGGAGGGGGAGAGAACGGTACACCTGGTCTATCCCATTCCTTAGTAATAATTTCTGAAAACCTCTTAGGTATTGGAAAAACATCAGTGTAAACAGGCACTGCATAGTATTTATCCAATCTACACAATTCTGGGACCATAATGGTGTCACAGTCATTCAGAGCAGCTAAAACCTCCCTGAGCAACACGCAGAGGTGTTCAAGCTTAAATTTAAATGTAGACATATCAGAATAAGGTTGAATTATCTTCTCTGAGTCAGAAAAATAACCCACAGATAGAAGCTCTCCTTCCTCAGCATCTGCATATTGTGAGGGAATATCAGACATAGCTACCTAAAGCGTCAGAGTGCTCTGTATTTTTCCTAGTCCCAGAGCTGTCTCGCTTTCCTTGTAACCCTGGAAGTTTGGACAATACCGCTGTAAGGGTATGACTGCCGCCAAGTCTTGTAAGGTAAACGCTATAGGCGCGCAAGATGTACTTGGCGCCTCTAGAGCGGGCGTCCCTTGAGCGGGCGTCATAGGTTCTGACACGTGGGGAGAGTTAGTCGGCATAACTTCCCCCTTGTCAGTTTCCTCTGGTGATAAATCTTTTAAAGCCAGAATATGATCTTTATAGCTTATAGTAAAATCAGTGCATTTGGTACACATTCTAAGAGGGGGTTCCACAATGGCTTCTAAACATAATGAACAATGAGTTTCCTCTATGTCAGACATGTTTAAACAGACTAGTAATGAGACCAGCAAGCTTGTAAAACACTTTAATAACTGTGAACAAGCAAAAAATAAAAATGGTACTGTGCCTTTAAGAGAAAAAAAAACTATCACAGAAACTGCAAAACCAGTGAAAAAAGCAGTAAATTTTACGATTTTTTTACAGTGTGTATAATAGGCTGAAAGAGCATTGCACCCACTTGCAAATTGATGTTTAACCCCTTAGTTTCAAAACCGGATCAAAAAACCATATAAACATTTTTAAACAGTCACAACCAACTGCCACAGCTTTACTGTACCCTACCTGCCCATAAAACGACTTTGGAAGGCACAAAAACCCTTTAGCGAGGTCCTATATGTTTAGGGGACTCATTCAGGGAAGCTGGAAGTCTCAAGCTGCAAAAACTACTGCACAATTTAAGCCTGAAATTAGGCCCCTCCCAACCTGTACTCACAGTGAGAGGGCCATAAAAAACTATCCCTAGGCAAAATCTAGTCAGCCATGTGGAAAAACTGGGCCCCAGAATAAAGTTTTATCACCATTTGTAATAAACGTTTATATACATCAAGCAAACGTTATATCTATTCAGTAATGAGAGTAAATAACAAAAATATTACCCTTTACAGCAAGCATGATACCAGTCGTTATTAAATCACTGTAATCAGGCTTACCTTAAATCAGTGCTTTCCAAACTGTGTGTCGGGACACACTAGTGTGTCGGCAGCAGTGTGTAGGTGTGTCCCTGCTTCAGCACACATTTTTTTAAATATAATTTTTTAAAACATTTCTTTTTGGTTTCTGACTTTCCTCCTGCTGGCTAATTGATACCTAGGTGGTCACAGATCATCTTAACCTATTGGCGCAGCTCAGTGGGAACTGAAGCTATTGCCATTGGCGGCTTTGACAGCACATTGGCTCCTGACTGCAGGTGTAGTCTCCTTAATTGGCTCGTGACTGCATGTGTAGTCAGTTAGTGGGACAGCAGTGTGTTTGCAGCATGGGCAGTAGTCAATCGGACTAACAGAGCTCTGAGGGCGGCAGCTTAAACGCTGAGCTGAAGTCAGAAGTCAGTGGGGGTTTTTTTGCAGCTAGCTCCCAGTAGTGCATTGCTGCTCCTGCTCTTGATATATGGATAGGAAGGGGAAGCTTAAAAATGCTTGATGATGAAATGTGAGTGTCTTTATCTAATATTCCACTAAATATTCAGAAACCGTGTTCATCCCATCAACCTCATACATCCCATTAAAATAGTAAGTAGCTATTGGTGTTATTAAACTTTTTTTCCATTCTTGCGCATACATACTGTTACTTGTAAATACATTTCGTTATTATATAATTTATGTATGTGTCCGTATCTCTTAAAACAAGTTAGTTTAACCTCCTGTTTGCCAGTACAACTGAATTACTGTGTCGGAAAATGATGTAGGTCTAAATAGTGTGTCCCCAACATGAAAAGTTTGGAAAGCTCTGCCTTAAATAAATCAGGTACTGTCAGCATTTTCTAGCTTATCCTCTCTCTAGAAAAAGTTTAACTGCACATACCTCAGAGCAGGTAGCCCTGCACGCCATTCCCCCAAGCTGAAGTTACTCATCTCTTCAGTTATGTGTGAGAACAGCAGTGGATCTTAGTTACAACCTGCTAAGATCATCAAAAACCACAGGCAGACTTTTCTTCAACTTTCTACCTGAGGCTAAAATAGTACAACTCCGGTACCATTTGAAAATAATAAACTTTTGATTGAAGATAAACTACATTAATGCACCACATCTCTCTAGCAACTACCCATGTCGAGAGCTGCAAGAGAATGACTGGGGAGTGGCAGTTGGGGGAGGAGCTATATAGACAGCTCTGCTGTGGGTGATCCTCTTGCAGCTTCCTGTTGGGGAGGAGAATATCCCACAAGTAATGGATGATCCGTGGACTGGATACACCTTACAAGAGAAAAGTATGCTTTTATGCACTTTTTAAATTGTGAGCTTCATGATGAAAGGAAAAACAAAATTTATGCTTACCTGATAAATTCCTTTCTTCTGTTGTGTGATCAGTCCACGGGTCATCATTACTTCTGGGATATAACTCCTCCCCAACAGGAAATGCAAGAGGATTCACCCAGCAGAGCTGCATATAGCTCCTCCCCTCTACGTCAGTCCCAGTCATTCGACCAAGAATCAACGAGAAAGGAGTAACCAAGGGTGAAGTGGTGACTGGAGTATAATTTAAAAAATATTTACCTGCCTTAAAAACAGGGCGGGCCGTGGACTGATCACACAACAGAAGAAAGGAATTTATCAGGTAAGCATAAATTTTGTTTTCTTCTGTTATGTGTGATCAGTCCACGGGTCATCATTACTTCTGGGATACCAATACCAAAGCAAAAGTACACGGATGACGGGAGGGATAGGCAGGCTCATTATACAGAAGGAACCACTGCCTGAAGAACCTTTCTCCCAAAAATAGCCTCCGAAGAAGCAAAAGTGTCAAATTTGTAAAATTTGGAAAAAGTATGAAGCGAAGACCAAGTTGCAGCCTTGCAAATCTGTTCAACAGAGGCCTCATTCTTAAAGGCCCAAGTGGAAGCCACAGCTCTAGTGGAGTGAGCTGTAATTCTTTCAGGAGGCTGCTGTCCAGCAGTCTCATAGGCTAAACGTATTATGCTACGAAGCCAAAAAGAGAGAGAGGTAGCAGAAGCTTTTTGACCTCTCCTCTGTCCAGAATAAACGACAAACAGGGAAGAAGTTTGACGAAAATCTTTAGTTGCCTGCAAGTAGAACTTGAGGGCACGAACTACATCCAGATTGTGTAGAAGACGTTCCTTCTTTGAAGAAGGATTTGGACACAAGGATGGAACAACAATCTCTTGATTGATATTCCTGTTAGTGACTACCTTAGGTAAGAACCCAGGTTTAGTACGCAGAACTACCTTGTCTGAGTGAAAAATCAGATAAGGAGAATCACAATGTAATGCTGATAACTCAGAGACTCTTCGAGCCGAGGAAATAGCCATTAAAAACAGAACTTTCCAAGATAACAATTTTATATCAATGGAATGAAGGGGTTCAAACGGAACACCCTGTAAAACGTTAAGAACTAAGTTTAAACTCCATGGTGGAGCAACCGCTTTAAACACAGGCTTGATCCTAGCTAAAGCCTGACAAAAGGCCTGGACGTCTGGATTTTCTGACAGACGCCTGTGTAACAAGATGGACAGAGCTGAAATCTGTCCCTTTAATGAACTAGTCGATAAACCCTTTTCTAAGCCTTCTTGTAGAAAGGACAATATCCTAGGGATCCTAACCTTACTCCAGGAGTAACGTTTGGATTCGCACCAGTATAGGTATTTACGCCATATTTTATGGTAAATCTTTCTGGTAACAGGCTTCCTAGCCTGTATCAGGGTATCAATAACCGACTCAGAAAAACCACGTTTTGATAAAATCAAGCGTTCAATTTCCAAGCAGTCAGCTTCAGAGAAGTTAGATTTTGATGTTTGAACGGACCCTGTATCAGAAGGTCCTGTCTTAGAGGTAGAGACCAAGGCGGACAGGATGACATGCCCACTAGATCTGCATACCAAGTCCTGCGTGGCCATGCAGGTGCTATTAGGATCACTGATGCTCTCTCCTGTTTGATTTTGGCAATCAATCGAGGAAGCAGCGGAAAGGGTGGAAACACATAAGCCATCCCGAAGTTCCAAGGTGCTGTCAAAGCATCTATCAGAACCGCTCCCGGATCCCTGGATCTGGACCCGTAGAGAGGAAGTTTGGCGTTCTGGCGAGACGCCATGAGATCTATCTCTGGTCTGCCCCAACGTCGAAGTATTTGGGCAAAGACCTCCGGATGAAGTTCCCACTCCCCCGGATGAAAAGTCTGGCGACTCAAGAAATCCGCCTCCCAGTTCTCCACTCCTGGGATGTGGATTGCTGACAGGTGGCAAGAGTGAGACTCTGCCCAGCGAATTATCTTTGATACTTCCATCATTGCTAGGGAGCTTCTTGTCCCCCCCTGATGGTTGATGTAAGCTACAGTCGTGATATTGTCCGACTGAAACCTGATGAACCCCCGAGTTGTTAATTGGGGCCAAGCCAGAAGAGCATTGAGAACTGCTCTCAATTCCAGAATGTTTATTGGAAGGAGACTCTCCTCCTGATTCCATAATCCCTGAGCCTTCAGAGAATTCCAGACAGCGCCCCAACCTAGTAGGCTGGCGTCTGTAGTTACAATTGTCCAGTCTGGCCTGCTGAATGGCATCCCCCTGGACAGGTGTGGCCGATGAAGCCACCATAGAAGAGAATTTCTGGTCTCTTGATTCAGATTCAGAGTAGGGGACAAATCTGAGTAATCCCCATTCCACTGACTTAGCATGCATAATTGTAGCGGTCTGAGGTGTAGGCGTGCAAAAGGTACTATGTCCATTGCCGCTACCATTAAGCCGATCACCTCCATGCATTGAGCTACTGACGGGTGTTGAATAGAATGAAGGACACGGCATGCATCTTGAAGCTTTGTTAACCTGTCTTCTGTCAGGTAAATCTTCATTTCTACAGAATCTATAAGAGTCCCCAAGAATGGAACTCTTGTGAGAGGAAAGAGAGAACTCTTCTTTTCGTTCACTTTCCATCCATGCGACCTTAGAAATGCCAGAACTAACTCTGTATGAGACTTGGCAGTTTGAAAGCTTGAAGCTTGTATTAGAATGTCGTCTAGGTACGGAGCTACCGAAATCCCTCGTGGTCTTAGTACCGCCAGAAGGGTACCTAGAATCTTTGTGAAGATTCTTGGGGCCGTAGCCAATCCGAATGGAAGAGCTACAAACTGGTAGTGCCTGTCTAGGAAGGCAAACCGTAGATACCGGTGATGATCTTTGTGGATCGGTATGTGAAGGTAAGCATCTTTTAAATCCACTGTGGTCATGTACTGACCCTTTTGGATCATGGGCAAGATTGTCCGAATAGTTTCCATTTTGAACGATGGAACTCTTAGGAATTTGATTAGAATCTTTAAATCTAAGATTGGCCTGAAAGTTCCCTCTTTTTTGGGAACCACAAACAGGTTTGAGTAGAACCCTTGTCCTTGTTCCGACCGCGGAACCGGATGGATCACTCCCATTAATAACAGATCTTGTACACAGCGTAGAAACGCTTCTTTCTTTATCTGGTTTGTTGACAACCTTGACAGATGAAATCTCCCTCTTGGGGGAGATAATTTGAAGTCTAGAAGGTATCCCTGAGATATGATCTCTAGCGCCCAGGGATCCTGAACATCTCTTGCCCAGGCCTGGGCGAAGAGAGAAAGTCTGCCCCCCACTAGATCCGGTCCCGGATCGGGGGCTCTCGGTTCATGCTGTCTTTGGGGCAGCAGCAGGTTTCGGCTTCCAGCCTTGCCTGTAACGAGCAACAGCTCCTTCCTGTTTTGGTGCAGTGGAGGTTGATGCTGCTCCTGTTTTGAAATTCCGAAAGGGACGAAAATTAGACTGTCTAGCCTTAGCTTTGGCTTTGTCTTGAGGTAGGGCGTGGCCCTTACCTCCTGTAATGTCAGCGATAATTTCTTTCAAACCGGGCCCAAATAAAGACTGCCCCTTGAAAGGTATATTAAGTAATTTGGACTTAGAAGTAACATCAGCTGACCAGGATTTTAGCCACAGTGCCCTACGTGCCTGTATGGCGAATCCTGAGTTCTTAGCCGTAAGTTTGGTTAAATGTACTACGGCCTCCGAAATGAATGAATTAGCTAGTTTAAGGACTCTAAGCCTGTCCATAATGTCGTCTAGCGTAGATGAACTAAGGTTCTCTTCCAGAGACTCAATCCAAAATGCTGCTGCAGCCGTAATCGGCGCGATACATGCAAGGGGTTGCAATATAAAACCTTGTTGAACAAACATTTTCTTAAGGTAACCCTCTAATTTTTTATCCATTGGATCTGAAAAAGCACAGCTATCCTCCACCGGGATAGTGGTACGCTTAGCTAAAGTAGAAACTGCTCCCTCCACCTTAGGGACCGTTTGCCATAAGTCCCGAGTGGTGGCGTCTATTGGAAACATCTTTCTAAATATTGGAGGGGGTGAGAACGGCACACCGGGTCTATCCCACTCCTTAGTAACAATTTCAGTTAATCTCTTAGGTATAGGAAAAACGTCAGTACTCGCCGGTACCGCAAAGTATTTATCCAACCTACACAGTTTCTCTGGTATTGCAACGGTGTTACAATCATTAAGAGCTGCTAAGACCTCCCCTAATAATACACGGAGGTTCTCCAATTTAAATTTAAAATTTGAAATATCTGAATCCAATCTGTTTGGATCAGAACCGTCCCCCACAGAATGAAGCTCTCCGTCCTCATGCTCTGCAAGCTGTGACGCAGTATCAGACATGGCCCTAGTATTGTCAGCGCACTCTGTTCTCACCCCAGAGTGATCACGCTTGCCTCTTAGTTCTGGTAATTTAGACAAAACTTCAGTCATAACAGCAGCCATATCATGTAATGTTATCTGTAATGGCCGCCCAGATGTACTAGGCGCCATAATATCACGCACCTCCCGGGCGGGAGATGCAGGTACTGCCGCGTGAGGCGAGTTAGTCGGCATAACTCTCCCCTCGCAGTTTGGTGAAATTTGTTCACATTGTACAGATTGACTTTTATTTAAAGTAGCATCAATACAGTTAGTACATAAATTTCTATTGGGCTCCACCTTGGCATTAGAACAAATGACACAGATATCTTCCTCTGAGTCAGACATGTTAACACACTAGCAATAACTTGCAACCTGGTTATAATCTTTTTTTAGCAAAAACGTACTGTGCCTCAAAGAGGTACTTAAACGATTAAATGACAGTTGAGATAATGAACTGAAAAACAGTTATAGCATCAACTTTTAAAATAACACAACTTTTAGCAAAGGTTTGTTCCCATTAGTAAATAACAATAACTAAATTGACATAAAATTACAGAGTAACGTTTTTATTCACAGTCATATAAAATTCTCACAGCTCTGCTGAGAGAATGTACCTCCCTTCAAAGAAGTTTGAAGACCCCTGAGATCTGTCAGAGATGAACCGGATCATGCAGGAAATATAATAGTAGCTGACTGGAAATTTTTGATGCGTAGCAAAGAGCGCCAAAAACGGCCCCTCCCTCTCACACACAGCAGTGAAGAGAAACGAAACTGTCACAATTTAAAGCAAACTGCCAAGTGGAAAATAATGCCCAAACATTTATTCACTCAGTACCTCAGCAATGTAAACGATTCTACATTCCAGCAAAAACGTTTAACATGATAAATACTTATTAAAAGGATTAGTAACCTTTAACAGAGTAGTTCCGGTGAAATACCATTCCCAGAATACTGAAGTGTATACATACATGTCATTATAACGGTATAGCAGGATTTTCTCATCAATTCCATTCAGAAATAAAAACAGAATTTATGTTTACCTGATAAATTTCTTTCTCCAACGGTGTGTCCGGTCCACGGCGTCATCCTTACTTGTGGGATATTCTCTTCCCCAACAGGAAATGGCAAAGAGCCCAGCAAAGCTGGTCACATGATCCCTCCTAGGCTCCGCCTACCCCAGTCATTCGACCGACGTTAAGGAGGAATATTAGCATAGGAGAAACCATATGGTACCGTGGTGACTGTAGTTAAAGAAAATAAATTATCAGACCTGATTAAAAAAACCAGGGCGGGCCGTGGACCGGACACACCGTTGGAGAAAGAAATTTATCAGGTAAACATAAATTCTGTTTTCTCCAACATAGGTGTGTCCGGTCCACGGCGTCATCCTTACTTGTGGGAACCAATACCAAAGCTTTAGGACACGGATGAAGGGAGGGAGCAAATCAGGTCACCTAAATGGAAGGCACCACGGCTTGCAAAACCTTTCTCCCAAAAATAGCCTCAGAAGAAGCAAAAGTATCAAACTTGTAAAATTTGGTAAAAGTGTGCAGTGAAGACCAAGTCGCTGCCCTACATATCTGATCAACAGAAGCCTCGTTCTTGAAGGCCCATGTGGAAGCCACAGCCCTAGTGGAATGAGCTGTGATTCTTTCGGGAGGCTGCCGTCCGGCAGTCTCGTAAGCCAATCTGATGATGCTTTTAATCCAAAAAGAGAGAGAGGTAGAAGTTGCTTTTTGACCTCTCCTTTTACCTGAATAAACAACAAACAAGGAAGATGTTTGTCTAAAATCCTTTGTAGCATCTAAATAGAATTTTAGAGCGCGAACAACATCCAAATTGTGCAACAAACGTTCCTTCTTTGAAACTGGTTTCGGACACAGAGAAGGCACGATAATCTCCTGGTTAATGTTTTTGTTAGAAACAACTTTCGGAAGAAAACCAGGTTTAGTACGTAAAACCACCTTATCTGCATGGAACACCAGATAAGGAGGGGAACACTGCAGAGCAGATAATTCTGAAACTCTTCTAGCAGAAGAAATTGCAACTAAAAACAAAACTTTCCAAGATAATAACTTAATATCAACGGAATGTAAGGGTTCAAACGGAACCCCCTGAAGAACTGAAAGAACTAAATTGAGACTCCAAGGAGGAGTCAAAGGTTTGTAAACAGGCTTAATTCTAACCAAAGCCTGAACAAAGGCTTGAACATCTGGCACAGCTGCCAGCTTTTTGTGAAGTAACACCGACAAGGCAGAAATCTGTCCCTTCAGGGAACTTGCCGATAATCCTTTTTCCAATCCTTCTTGAAGGAAGGATAGAATCCTAGGAATCTTAACCTTGTCCCAAGGGAATCCTTTAGATTCACACCAACAGATATATTTTTTCCAAATTTTGTGGTAAATCTTTCTAGTTACAGGCTTTCTGGCCTGAACAAGAGTATCGATAACAGAATCTGAGAAACCTCGCTTCGATAAAATCAAGCGTTCAATCTCCAGGCAGTCAGCTGGAGTGAAACCAGATTCGGATGTTCGAACGGACCCTGAACAAGAAGGTCTCGTCTCAAAGGTAGCTTCCAAGGTGGAGCCGATGACATATTCACCAGAACTGCATACCAAGTCCTGCGTGGCCACGCAGGAGCTATCAAGATCACCGACGCCCTCTCCTGATTGATCCTGGCTACCAGCCTGGGAATGAGAGGAAACGGCGGAAACACATAAGCTAGTTTGAAGGTCCAAGGTGCTACTAGTGCATCCACTAGAGCCGCCTTGGGATCCCTGGATCTGGACCCGTAACAGGGAACTTTGAAGTTCTGACGAGAGGCCATTAGATCCATGTCTGGAATGCCCCACAGCTGAGTGACTAGGGCAAAGATTTCCGGATGGAGTTCCCACTCCCCCGGATGCAATGTCTGACGACTCAGAAAATCCGCTTCCCAATTTTCCACTCCCGGGATGTGGATAGCAGACAGGTGGCAGGAGTGAGACTCCGCCCATAGAATAATCTTGGTCACTTCCTCCATCGCTAGGGAACTCCTTGTTCCCCCCTGATGGTTGATGTACGCAACAGTCGTCATGTTGTCTGATTGAAACCGTATGAACTTGGTCCTCGCTAGCTGAGGCCAAGCCTTGAGAGCATTGAATATCGCTCTCAGTTCCAGAATATTTATCGGTAGAAGAGATTCTTCCCGAGACCAAAGACCCTGAGCTTTCAGGGATCCCCAGACCGCGCCCCAGCCCGTCAGACTGGCGTCGGTCGTGACAATGACCCACTCTGGTCTGCGGAATGTCATCCCTTGTGACAGGTTGTCCAGGGACAGCCACCAACGGAGTGAGTCTCTGGTCCTCTGATTTACTTGTATCTTTGGAGACAAGTCTGTATAGTCCCCATTCCACTGACTGAGCATGCACAGTTGTAATGGTCTTAGATGAATGCGCGCAAAAGGAACTATGTCCATTGCCGCTACCATCAACCCGATCACTTCCATGCACTGAGCTACGGAAGGAAGAGGAACGGAATGAAGTATCCGACAAGAGTCCAGAAGCTTTGTTATTCTGGCCTCTGTCAGAAAAATCCTCATTTCTGAGGAGTCTATAATTGTTCCCAAGAAGGGAACCCTTGTTGACGGGGATAGAGAACTCTTTTCCACGTTCACTTTCCAGCCGTGAGATCTGAGAAAGGCCAGGACGATGTCCGTGTGAGCCTTTGCTCGAGGGAGGGACGACGCTTGAATCAGAATGTCGTCCAGGTAGGGTACTACTGCAATGCCCCTTGGTCTTAGCACCGCTAGAAGGGACCCTAGTACCTTTGTGAAAATCCTTGGAGCAGTGGCTAATCCGAAAGGAAGCGCCACGAACTGGTAATGTTTGTCCAGGAATGCAAACCTTAGGAACCGATGATGTTCCTTGTGGATAGGAATATGTAGATACGCATCCTTTAAATCCACCGTGGTCATGAATTGACCTTCCTGGATGGAAGGAAGGATAGTTCGAATGGTTTCCATCTTGAACGATGGGACCTTGAGAAATTTGTTTAAGATCTTGAGATCTAGGATTGGTCTGAACGTTCCCTCTTTTTTGGGAACTATGAACAGATTGGAGTAGAACCCCATCCCTTGTTCTCTTAATGGAACAGGATGAATCACTCCCATTTTTAACAGGTCTTCTACACAATGTAAGAACGCCTGTCTTTTTATGTGGTCTGAAGACAACTGAGACCTGTGGAACCTCCCCCTTGGGGGAAGTCCCTTGAATTCCAGAAGATAACCCTGGGAGACTATTTCTAGCGCCCAAGGATCCAGAACATCTCTTGCCCAAGCCTGAGCGAAGAGAGAGAGTCTGCCCCCCACCAGATCCGGTCCCGGATCGGGGGCCAATATTTCATGCTGTCTTGGTAGCAGTGGCAGGTTTCTTGGCCTGCTTTCCCTTGTTCCAGCCTTGCATTGGTCTCCAAGCTGGCTTGGCCTGAGAAGTATTACCCTCTTGCTTAGAGGACGTAGCACCTTGGGCTGGTCCGTTTTTTACGAAAGGGACGAAAATTAGGTCTATTTTTTGCCTTGAAAGGCCGATCCTGAGGAAGGGCGTGGCCCTTACCCCCAGTGATATCAGAGATAATCTCTTTCAAGTCAGGACCAAACAGCGTTTTCCCCTTGAAAGGAATGTTTAGTAGCTTGTTCTTGGAAGACGCATCAGCCGACCAAGATTTCAACCAAAGCGCTCTGCGCGCCACAATAGCAAACCCAGAATTCTTAGCCGCTAACTTAGCCAATTGCAAAGAGGCGTCTAGAGTGAAAGAATTAGCCAATTTGAGAGCATTGATTCTGTCCATAATCTCCTCATAAGGAGGAGAGTCACTATCGAGCACCTTAATCAGTTCATCAAACCAGAAATATGCGGCTGTAGTGACAGGGACAATGCATGAAATGGGTTGTAGAAGGTAACCCTGCTGAACAAACATCTTTTTAAGCAAACCTTCTAATTTTTTATCCATAGGATCTTTGAAAGCACAACTATCCTCTATGGGAATAGTGGTGCGGTTGTTTAAAGTAGAAACCGCTCCCTCGACCTTGGGGACTGACTGCCATAAGTCCTTTCTGGGGTCGACCATAGGAAACAATTTTTTAAATATGGGGGGAGGGACGAAAGGAATACCGGGCCTTTCCCATTCTTTATTAACAATGTCCGCCACCCGCTTGGGTATAGGAAAAGCTTCTGGGAGCCCCGGCACCTCTAGGAACTTGTCCATTTTACATAGTTTCTCTGGGATGACCAAATTTTCACAATCATCCAGAGTGGATAATACCTCCTTAAGCAAAATGCGGAGATGTTCCAATTTAAATTTAAATGTAATCACATCAGATTCAGCCTGCTGAGAAATGTTCCCTAAATCAGTAATTTCTCCCTCAGACAAAACCTCCCTGGCCCCCTCAGATTGGGTTAGGGGCCCTTCAGAGATATTAATATCAGCGTCGTCATGCTCTTCAGTAACTAAAACAGAGCAGCCACGCTTACGCTGACAAGGGTTCATTTTGGCTAAAATGTTTTTGACAGAATTATCCATTACAGCCGTTAATTGTTGCATAGTAAGGAGTATTGGCGCGCTAGATGTACTAGGGGCCTCCTGAGTGGGCAAGACTCGTGTAGACGAAGGAGGGAATGATGCAGTACCATGCTTACTCCCCTCACTTGAGGAATCATCTTGGGCATCATTGTCATTATCACATAAATCACATTTATTTAAATGAATAGGAATTCTGGCTTCCCCACATTCAGAACACAGTCTATCTGGTAGTTCAGACATGTTAAACAGGCATAAACTTGATAAGAAAGTACAAAAAACGTTTTAAAATAAAACCGTTACTGTCACTTTAAATTTTAAACTGAACACACTTTATTACTGCAATTGCGAAAAAACATGAAGGAATTGTTCAAAATTCACCAAATTTTCACCACAGTGTCTTAAAGCCTTGAAAATATTGCACACCAATTTTGGAAGCTTTAACCCTTAAAATAACGGAACCGGAGCCGTTTTAAGCTTTAACCCCTTTACAGTCCCTGGTATCTGCTTTGCTGAGACCCAACCAAACCCAAAGGGGAATACGATACCAAATGACGCCTTCAGAAGTCTTTTATAAGTATCAGAGCTCCTCTCACATGCGACTGCATGCCATGCCTCTCAAAAACAAGTGCGCAACACCGGCGCGAAAATGAGACTCTGCCTATGCTTTGGGAAAGCCCCTAAAGAATAAGGTGTCTAAAACAGTGCCTGCCGATATTATTATATCAAAATACCCAGAATAAATGATTCCTCAAGGCTAAATAAGTGTTAATATCAATCGATTTAGCCCAAAAAAAGTCTACAGTCTAAATAAGCCCTTGTGAAGCCCTTATTTACAATCGTAATAAACATGGCTTACCGGATCCCATAGGGAAAATGACAGCTTCCAGCATTACATCGTCTTGTTAGAATGTGTCATACCTCAAGCAGCAAGGGACTGCAAACTGTTCCCCCAACTGAAGTTAATTGCTCTCAACAGTCCTGTGTGGAACAGCCATGGATTTTAGTTACGGTTGCTAAAATCATTTTCCTCATACAAACAGAATTCTTCATCTCTTTTCTGTTTCTGAGTAAATAGTACGTACCAGCACTATTTGAAAATAACAAACTCTTGATTGAATAATGAAAAACTACAGTTAAACACTAAAAAACTCTAAGCCATCTCCGTGGAGATGTTGCCTGTACAACGGCAAAGAGAATGACTGGGGTAGGCGGAGCCTAGGAGGGATCATGTGACCAGCTTTGCTGGGCTCTTTGCCATTTCCTGTTGGGGAAGAGAATATCCCACAAGTAAGGATGACGCCGTGGACCGGACACACCTATGTTGGAGAAAACTGCTACATACCTCAATGCAGATTCATCTGCCCGCTGTCCCCTGATCTGAAGCTTTTACCTCCCTCAGATGGCCGAGAACAGCAATATGATCTTAACTACTCCGGTTAAAATCATAGTAAAAAACTCTGGTAGATTCTTCCTCAAAGTCTGCCAGAGAAGTAATAACACGCTCCGGTGCTATTGTAAAATAACAAACTTTTGATTGAAGTCATAAAAACTAAGTGTAATCACCATAGTCCTCTCACACATCCTATCTAGTCGTTGGGTGCAAGAGAATGACTGGGACTGACGTAGAGGGGAGGAGCTATATGCAGCTCTGCTGGGTGAATCCTCTTGCATTTCCTGTTGGGGAGGAGTTATATCCCAGAAGTAATGATGACCCGTGGACTGATCACACATAACAGAAGAAACAAATAATAATAAAAAATAACTTTTATTCAGAAATAATTAAAAGACGGCAGGTATTATAGGTATATTGCTGCCATCTCACAAATTTAAAAACACTTCTCCTGTGTATATAGATCAATCCGTTATATATACACCGACACCTCAAGGATACTTAGGTATCAGTAAATTCTGTGATAATTTGCTAGTCTTAATTTATCATAGATGTACTATGATCTAGGGTTTACTGGTATTATATAACTTAGCCTCCCTTTGGGCTTGTATACCAGTTAGCCTAAATCTATATTACCCGTATATTTAGGGTTATTACTATTGAGGCTATAGTTATCCAGAACAGATAAGAAAACATAATTTATGTAAGAACTTACCTGATAAATTAATTTCTTTCATATTGGCAAGAGTCCATGAGCTAGTGACATATGGGATATACAATCCTACCAGGAGGGGCAAAGTTTCCCAAACCTCAAAATGCCTATAAATACACCCTTCACCACACCCACAATTCAGTTTAACGAATAGCCAAGCAGTGGGGTGATAAAGAAAGGAGTAGAAAGCATCAACAAAGGAAATTTGGAAATAATTGTGCTTTATACAAAAAATCATAACCACCATAAAAAGGGTGGGCCTCATGGACTCTTGCCAATATGAAAGAAATGAATTTATCAGGTAAGTTCTTACATAAATTATGTTTTCTTTCATGTAATTGGCAAGAGTCCATGAGCTAGTGACATATGGGATATCAATACCCAAGATGTGGAGTCTTCCACTCAAGAGTCACTAAAGAGGGAGGGAATAAAATAAAAACAGCCATATACCGCTGAAAAAAATTAATCCACAACCCAAAAAAAATAGTTTATTTTCATTTTTGAAAGAAAAAAACTTAAATCAGAAGCAGAAGAATCAAACTGAAACAGCTGCCTGAAGAACTTTTCTACCAAAAACTGCTTGCGAAGAAGCAAATACATAAAAACGGTAGAATTTAGTAAATGTATGCAAAGAGGACCAAGTCACTGCTTTGCAAATCTGATCAACTGAAGCTTCATTCTTAAAAGCCCACGAAGTGGAGACTGATCTAGTAAAATGAGTTATAATTCTCTGAAACGGGGCTTGACCCGACTCCAAATAAGCTTAATGAATCAAAAAGCTTTAACATAATATTTCAAAGCTCTCACCACATCCAAAGAATGTAAGGATCTTTCCAAAGGATTCCTAGGATTAGGACACAAGGAAGAGACAACAATTTCTCTACTAATGTTGTTAGAATTCACAACCTGAGGTAAAAATTCAAATGAAGTCTGCAAAACCGCCTTATCCTGATGAAAAATCAGAAAGATTCACAAGAAAGAGCAGATAGCTCAGAAACTCTTCTAGCAGAAGAGATAGCCAAAAAGAACAACACTTTCCAAGAAAGTAGTTAAATGTCCAAAGAATGCATAGGCTCAACTGGAGAAGCCTGTAAAGCCTTCAGAACCAAAATAAGACTCCAAGGAGGAGAAATTGATTTAATAACAGGCTTAATATGAACTAAAGCCTGTACAAAACAGTGTATATCAGGTAGTATAGCAATCTTTCTGTGAAATAAAACAGAAAGAGCGGAGATTTGTCCTTTCAAGGAACTTGCAGACAAACCCTTATCCAAACCATCCTGAAGAAACTGAAAAATTCTAGGAATTCTAAAAGAATGCCAGGAAAATTTATGAGAAGAACACCACGAAATGTAAGTCTTCCAAACTCTATAATAAATGTTCCTAGAGACTGATTTACGAGCTTGAAACATAGCATCAATCACTGAGAAACCCCTATGACTTAGTACTAAGCGTTCAATTTCCATACCTTCAAATTTAATGATTTGAGATCCTGATGGAAAAAAGGACCTTGAGATAGGAGGTCTGGCCGTAACGGAAGTGGCCAAGGCGGGCAACTGGACATCCGAACCAGTTCCGCATACCAAAACCTGTGGGGCCATGCTGGCGCTACCAGCAACACAAATGATTGTTCCATGATGATTTTTGGAAATCACTCTTGGAAGGAGAACTAGAGGCGGGAAGATATAAGCAGGATGAAAACACCAAGAAAGAATCAGCGCATCCACTGCTTCCGCCTGAACATCCCTGGACCTGGATAGGTATGTGGGAAGTTTCTTGTTTAGATGAGAGGCCATGAGATCTATCTCTGGAAGACCCCATATCTGAACAATCTGAGAAAAAACATCTGGATGGAGAGACCACTCCCCTGGATGTAAAGTCTGGCGGCTGAGATAATCCGCTTCCCAAATGTCTACACCTGGGATATGCACCGCAGAGATTAGACAGGAGCTGGATTCCGCCCAAACAAGTATTCGAGATACTTCTTCATAGCGTGGGGACTGAGTCCCACCCCGATAATTGACATATGCCACTGATGTGAAAATGTCTGTCTGAAAACAAATGAACGGTTCTCTCTTTAACAGAGGCCAAACTGAAGAGCTCTGAGAATTGCACAGAGTTCTAAAATATTTATTGGAAATTTTGCCTCTTGAAATTTCCAAACCCCTTGTGCTGTCAGAGATCCTCAAACAGCTCCCCAACCTGAAAGACTCGCATCTGTTGTGATCACAGTCCAGGTTGGACGAACAAAAGAAGCCCCTTGAACTAAACAATGGTGATCTATCCACCATGTCAGAGAGTGTCGTACATTGGGATTTAAGGATATTAATTGTGATATCTTTGTATAATCCCTGCACCATTGATTCAGCATACAAAGCTGAAGAGGTCTCATGTGAAAACGAGCAAAGGGGATCGCGTCCGATGCTGCAGTCATGAGACCTAAAACTTCCATGCACATAGCCACTGAAGGGAATGACTGAGACAGAAGGTGCTGGCAGGCTGCAACCAATTTTAAACGTCTCTTGTCTGTTAGAGACAGAGTCATGGACACTGAATCTATCTGGAAGCCTAAAAAGGTGACCCTTGTCTGAGGAATCAAGAAACTTTTGGTAAATTGACCCTCCAACCATGTTTCAGAAGAAACAACACTAGTTGAATCGTGTGAGATTCTGCAGTACGTAAAGACTGAGCTAGTACCAAGATAACGTCAAAATAAGGAAACACTGCAATACCCTGTTCTCTGATTACAGAGAGTAGGACACCCAGAACCCTTGAAAAGATTCTTGAAGCGGTTGCTAGGCCAAATGGAAGAGCAACAAATTGGTAATGCTTGTCCAGAAAAGAGAATCTCAGAAACTGATAATGTTCTGGATGAATCGGAATATGAAGGTATGCATCCTGCAAGTCTATTGCGGACATATAATGTCCTCGCTGAACAAAAGGCAGAATAGTCCTTATAGTCACCAACTTGAAAGTTGGTACTCTTACATAACGATTCAAAATTTTCACATCCAAAACTGGTCTGAATAAATTTTCCTTCTTTGGGACAATGAAATAGATTTGAATAAAACCCCAAACCTTGTTCCAGAAGAGGAACTGGCATGATTACCCCTGAAGACTCCAGGTCTGAAACATACTTCAGGAAAGCCTGAACTTTTACTGGATCTACCGGGATACGTGAGAGAAAAAATCTTCTCACAGGAGGTCTTACTCTGAATCCTATTCGATAGCCTAGAGAGACAATGCTCTGAATCCATTGATTTTGAACAGAATTTATCCAAATATCCTTGAAAAACCTTAATCTGCCCCCTACCAGCTGAGCTGGAATGACGACCACACCTTCATGCAGACTTAGGGGCAGACTTTGGTTTCCTAAAAGGCTTGGATTTATTCCAATTTGAGGAAGGCTTCCAATTGGAGGCAGATTCCTTGGGGGGAGGATTGAGTTTTTGTTCCTTATTCTGACGAAAGGAACGAAAACGGTTAGAAGCCTTAGATTTACCCTTAGGTTTTTTATCCTGAGGCAGAAAAAATTCTCTTTCCCCCAGTAACCGTTGAAATAATAGAATCCAACTGAGAACCAAATAAATTATTACCTTGGAAAGAAAGAGATAGTAATCTAGATTTAGATGTCATATCAGCATTCCAAGATTTAAGCCACAAAGCTCTTCTAGCTAATATAGCAAAAGACATGGATCTAACATCACAAATAAAATGATTAGCATGTTGCAGTAAGCGAATAATGCTAGATATGTCAGAATCCAATTCATGTTGCGCTAAATTCTCCAACCAGAAAGTTGATGCCACCGCAACATCAGCCAAAGAAATTGCAGGTCTGAGAAGATGACCTGAATATAAATAGGCCTTCCTTAGATAAGATTCAAGCTTCTTATCTAAAGGATCCTTAAAGGAAGTACTATCTTCCATAGGAATAGTGGTACATTTAGCAAGAGTAGAAATAGCCCCATCAACTTTGGGGATCTTTTCCCAAAACTCTATAGATTTTGCTGGCAAAGGATACAATTTTTAAACCTTGAAGAAGGAATAAAAAGAAGTACCTGTCTTATTCCATTCCTTAGAAATCATAACAGAAATAGCCTCAGGAATAGGAAAAACCCTGGAGAAACGACAGGAGGTTTAAAAACAGCATTAGTAACAGTAACAGTTGAAATAATAGAATCCAACTGAGAACCAAATAAATTATTACCTTGGAAAGAAAGAGATAGTAATCTAGATGTCATATCAGCATTCCAAGATTTAAGCCACGAAGCTCTTCTAGCTAATATAGCTAAAGACATGGATCTAACATCACAAATAAAATGATTAGCATGTTGCAGTAAGCGAATAATGCTAGATATGTCAGAATCCAATTCATGTTGCGCTAAATTCTCCAACCAGAAAGTTGATGCCACCGCAACATCAGCCAAAGAAATTGCAGGTCTGAGAAGATGACCTGAATATAAATAGGCCTTCCTTAGATAAGATTCCAGCATCTTATCTAAAGGATCCTTAAAGGAAGTACTATCTTCCATAGGAATAGTGGTACGTTTAGCAAGAGTAGAAATAGCCCCATCAACTTTGGGGATCTTTTCCCAAAACTCTATAGATTTTGCTGGTAAAGGATACAATCTTTTAAACCTTGAAGAAGGAATAAAAAGAAGTACCTGTCTTATTCCATTCCTTAGAAATCATAACAGAAATAGCCTCAGGAATAGGAAAAACCCTGGAGAAACCACAGGAGGTTTAAAAACAGCATTAAAACGTTTATTAGACTGAACGTCAAGAGGACTGGTTACCTCAATATCCAAAGTAATTAACACTTCATTTAATAAAGAACGCATGTACTCAATTTTAAATAAATAAGTAGATTTGTCAGTGTCAATTGTCTGAAGAGGATCTACTGAATAAGATAGATCCTTATCAGAAGAGGAATAAATTATCATACTGTTGGTCATTTGAAATTTCATCAACTAAATGAGAGTTTTAAAAAGACCTATTACATTTATTTGAAGGTGAAAATGCAGACAAAGCCCTCAGAATAGAATCAGAAATAAATTCTTTAAAATTTACAGGTATATTATGCACATTAGAAGTTGAAGGAACTGCAACCTGGCAATGTACTATTACTGATAGACACATTATCTGCATGTAAAAGTTTATCAAAACAACTATTACAAATGACATTCAGCGATATAATTTCTACAATTTTATAACTAATGACTTAGCTTTGGTAGAACCGATGTCAGGCAGTAATGTTCCAGCAGAAGCTTCTGAGGCAGGATCAAAGTAAGACATCTTGCAAAATGTAAGAGAAAAAACAACATATAAAGCAAAATTATCTATTTCCTTATGACAGTTTCAGGAATGGGAAAAAAATGCAAATAGCATAGCCCTTTGATATTGAAAAAATCAAGAGGCAAACATAAAATGGGTTATTGAAATAATGAAAAAGTTTTGGCGCCAAGTATGACACACAACGTAACTAAACTTTTTTGGCGCCAAAAAATAACCGAAATGGCACACTCATGTCACTAATGACGCAACCCGTGAGAAAGGTCTCGGCGTCAAGTATGACGCCGGAAATGACGAACTTGCGTCATAGACGTACTCTTTCGCGCCAAAAAAAATCTTCGCGACAAAAATGACGCAATAAAGTTTAGCATTTGTCGCACCCCGCGGGCCTAATACCGCCCGCAATTTGTAAGAAGTAGTCAATTGAAAAAAAGACAAAACCCCAGGTAAGAAATAAATTTCATTTAAAAGATGTTTATATTCCCCAAATATGAAACTGACAGTCTGGAGAAGGAAATACATGAACCTGACTCATGGCAAATATAAGTACAATACATATATTTAGAACTTATATAAATGCATAAAGTGCCAAACCATAGCTGAGGTGTCTTAAGTAATAAAAAAACATACTTACCAAAAGACACCCATCCACATATAGCAGATAGCCAGACCAGTACTGAAACAGTTATCAGTAGAGGTAAGGTAAATTGAGAGTATATCGTCGATCTGAAAAGGGGAGGTAGGAGATGAATCTCTACGATTGATAACAGAGAACCCATGAAATAGACCCCCGTTAGGGAAATCATCGTATTCAATAAGTGATACTCCCTTCACGTCCCTCTGACATTCGCTGTACTCTGAGAGGAATCGGCTTCAACAATGCTGAGAAGCGCATATCAACGTAGAAATCTTAGCACAAACTTACTTCACCACCTCCATAGGAGGCAAAGTTTGTAAAACTGAATTGTGGGTGTGGTGAGGGGTGTATTTATAGGCATTTTGAGGTTTGGGAAACTTTGCCCCTCCTGGTAGGATTGTATATCCCATATGTCACTAGCTCATGGACTCTTGCCAATTACATGAAAGAAAGTCCTATAATAGCACAAAGTACATCTATATAACCTGAAATTAAGGGAGTTTATTCAGTAATACAATGTCAAACTGCCCAAATTCTCATGCTTGTCAGTTAGGCGTAATCTACTCAGGTTATAAGTAAGGATGGGTTCTCTAAAGTAAAGCTTCGAATTGCATAACCGGGATTTGCAGCTATACTTTGGCAGTAGCAAATTGGAATAGTTTAAATAGTAAGCAGATCAAAGTCTTTGTACGGTGTTAGCTCATCTCATATAGCTGTTGGACTCCACTGTGAATATTTATATTTAGTGCTTAGACTGTATTGTTGATACCGTATATAACAGGGTTTTACATAGCAGTATTGTAATTTTTCACAGGCGAGAATACGTATAGTCATAAAAAAGTCGATTACTCAGTTAACTATTGGGTCTCTAGCATGCTTGCTTATTCATTATCATCAGAATTATATTGTACCCAATAGGATTATCTCAACTTTAATATAGTTTCTTATGGAGGCGTTATTAAAACATAATTTTATGCTTACCTGATAAATTCCTTTCTTCTGTTGTGTGAATCAGTCCACGGGGTCATCATTACTTCTGGGATATTATCTGCTCCCCTACAGGAAGTGCAAGGAGGATTCACCAGCAGGAGTTGCCATATAGCTCCTCCCCCTCTACGTCACCTCCAGGTCATTCGAACAAAGGACCAACGAGAAAGGAGAAACCAAGGGTGTAGTGGTGACTGAATTATAATTTAAATAAATATGTACCTGCCTTAAAAAACAGGGCGGGCCGTGGACTGATCACACCAACAGAAGAAAGGAATTTATCAGGTAAGCATAATTATGTTTTCTTCTGTTATGTGTGATCAGTCCCACGGGTCATCATTACTTCTGGGATACCAATACCAAAGCAGAAAGTGACACGGATGACGGGAGGGATAGGCAGGCTCATTATACAGAAGGAACCACTGCCTGAAGAATCCTTTCTCCCAAAAATAGCCTGCCGAAGAAGCAAAAGTGTCAAATTTGGAAAAATTTGGAAAAAGTATGAAGCGAAGACCAAGTTGCAGCCTTGCAAATCTGTTCAACAGAGGCCTCAATTCTTAAAGGCCCAAGTGGAAGCCACAGCTCTAGTGGAATGAGCTGTAATTCTTTCAGGGAGGCTGCTGTCCCTCAGCAGTCTCATAGGCTAAACGTATATGCTACGAAGCCAAAAAGAGAGAGAGGTAGCAGAAGCTTTTTGACCTCTCCTCTGTCCAGAATAAACGACAAACAGGGAAAGAGTTTGGCGAAAATCTTTAGTTGCCTGCAAGTAGAACTTGAGGGCACGGACTACATCCAGGATTGTGTAGAAGACGTTTCCTTCTTTGAAGAAGGATTTGGACACAAGGAAGGAACAACAATCTCTTAGTTGATATTCCTGTAGTGACTACTTAGGTAAGAACCCAGGTTTAGTACGCAGAACTACCTTGGTGGCTGAGTGAAAGATCAGATAAGGAGAATCACAATGTAGGGCTGTGCATAACTCAGAGACTCTTCGAGCCGAGGAAATAGCCATTAAAAATAGAACTTTCCAAGATAACAATTTTATATCAATGGAATGAAGGGGTGTCAACGGAACACCCTGTAAAACGTTAAGAACTAAGTTTAAACTCCATGGCGGTGAGCAAAACAGTTTTAAAACACAGGCTTGATTCTAGCTAAAGCCTGACAAAAGGGCCTGGGATGTCTGAATTTTCTGACAGACGCCTGTGTAACAAGATGGACAGAGCTGAGATCTGTCCCTTTAATGAGCTAGCCGATAAACCCTTTTCTAAACCTTCTTGTAGGAAAAGACAATAACCTAGGAATCCTAACCTTACTCCAGGAGTAATCTTTGGATTCACCACCAGTATAGGTATTTACGCCATATTTTATGGTAAATCTTTCTGGTAACAGGCTTCCTAGCCTGTATCAGGTATCAATAACCGACTCAGAAAAAACCCACGTTTTGATAAAATCAAGCGTTCAATTTCCAAGCAGTCAGCTTCAGAGAAGTTAGACTTTTGAATGTTTGAATGGACCTGAATCAGAAGGTCCTGTCTTAGAGGTAGAGACCAAGGCGGACAGGATGACAGTGTCCACTAGATCTGCATACCAAGTCCTGCGCGGCCATGCAGGCGCTATTAGAATCACTGATGCTCTCTCCTGTTTGATTTTGGCAATCAATCGAGGAAGCAGTGGGAAGGGTGGAAACACATAAGCCATCCTGAAGTTCCAAGGTGCTGTAAAAGCATCTATCAGAACCGCTCCCGGATCCCTGGATCTGGATCCGTAGCGAGGAAGTTTGGCGTTCTGGCGAGACGCCATGAGATCTATCTCTGGTTTGCCCCAACGTCGAAGTATTTGGGCAAAGACCTCCGGATGAAGTTCCCACTCCCCCGGATGAAGAGTCTGGCGACTCAAGAAATCCGCCTCCCAGTTCTCCACTCCCGGGATGTGGATTGCTGACAGGTGGCAAGAGTGAGACTCTGCCCAGCGAATTATCTTTGATACTTCTATCATTGCTAGGGAGCTTCTTGTCCCTCCTTGATGGTTGATGTAAGCTACAGTCGTGATGTTGTCCGACTGAAACCTGATGAACCCCCGAGTCTTTAACTGGGGCCAAGCTAGAAGGGCATTGAGAACTGCTCTCAATTCCAGAATGTTTATTGGCAGGAGACTTTCCTCCTGACTCCATTGTCCCTGAGCCTTCAGAGAATTCCAGACAGCGCCCCAACCTAGAAGGCTGGCGTCTGTTGTTACAATTGTCCCAGGTCCGGCCTGGCTGAACGGCATCCCCCTGGACAGATGTGGCCGAGGGAAAAGCCACCATAGAGAGAGTTTCTGGTCTCTTGATCCAGATTCAGAGTGGGGGGACAAATCTGAGTAATCCCCATTCCACTGACTCAGCATGCAACAATTGCAGCGGTCTGAGATGTAGGCGTGCAAAGGGAACTATGTCCATTGCTGCTACCATTAAGCCCGATCACCTCCATGCATTGAGCTATCTGACGGGAGTTGAATGGAATGAAGGACACGGCATGCATTTAGAAGCTTGTGTTAATCTGTCTTCTGTCATATAAATCTTCATTTCTTACAGAATCTATAAGAGTCCCCAAGAATGGAACTCTTTGAGAGGAAAGAGAGAACTCTTCTTTCGTTCACTTTCCATCCATGCGACCTTAGAAATGCCAGAACTAACTCTGTATGAGACTTGGCAGTTTGAAAGCTTGAAGCTTGTATCGAATGTCGTCTAGGTACGGAGCTACCGAAATTCCTCGCGGTCTTAGTACGCCAGCCAGAAGGGGCACCCAGAACCTTTGTAAAGATTCTTGGAGCCGTAGGCCCAATCCGAATGAAGGGCTACAAACTGGTAATGCCTGTTTAAGAAGGCAAACCTTAGATACCGGTAATGATCTTTTGTGAATCGGTATGTGAAGGTAAGCATCCTTTAAATCCACTGTGGTCATGTACTGACCCTCTTGGATCATGGGTAAGATTGTCCGAATAGTTTCCATTTTGAACGATGGAACTCTTAGGAATTTGTTTAGGATCTTTAAATCCAAGATTGGCCTGAAAGTTCCCTCTTTTTTGGGAACCACAAACAGGTTTGAGTAAAACCCTTGTCCTTGTTCCGACCGCGGAACCGGATGGATCACTCCCATTAATAATAGATCTTGTACACAGCGTAGAAACGCGTCCTTCTTTATTTGGTTTGTTGACAACCTTGACAGATGAAATCTCCCTCTTGGGGGAGAGAATTTGAAGTCTAGAAGGTATCCCTGAGATATGATCTCTAGCGCCCAGGGATCCTGGACATCTCTTGCCCAAGCCTGGGTGAAGAGAGAGAGTCTGCCCCCCACTAGATCCGGTCCCGGATCGGGGGCCCTCGGTTCATGCTGTCTTTGGGGCAGCAGCAGGTTTACTGGCCTGCTTGCCCTTGTTCCAGGACTGGTTAGGCTTCCAGCCTTGTCTGTAACGAGCAACAGCTCCTCCCTGTTTTGGTGCAGTGGAAGTTGGCGCTGCTCCTGCTTTGAAATTCCGAAAGGGACGAAAATTAGACTGTCTAGCCTTAGCTTTGGCTTTGTCTTGAGGTAGAGCGTGGCCCTTACCTCCTGTAATGTCAGCAATAATTTATTTCAAACCGGGCCCAAATAAAGTTTGCCCCTTGAAAGGTATATTAAGTAATTTGGACTTAGAAGTTACATCAGCCGACCAGGATTTTAGCCACAGCGCCCTACGTGCCTGAATGGCGAATCCTGAATTCTTAGCCGTAAGTTTGGTTAAATGTACTACGGCCTCCGAAATGAATGAATTAGCTAGTTTAAGGACTCTAAGCCTGTCCGTAATGTCGTCCAGCGTAGCTGAACTAAGGTTCTCTTCCAGAGACTCAATCCAAAATGCTGCCGCAGCCGTGATCGGCGCGATGCATGCAAGGGGTTGTAATATAAAACCTTGTTGAACAAACATTTTCTTAAGGTAACCCTCTAATTTTTTATCCATAGGATCTGAAAAAGCACAGCTATCCTCCACCGGGATAGTGGTACGCTTAGCTAAAGTAGAAACTGCTCCCTCCACCTTGGGGACCGTTTGCCATAAGTCCCGTGTGGTGGCGTCTATTGGAAACATCTTTCTAAATATTGGAGGGGGTGAGAACGGCACACCGGGTCTATCCCACTCCTTAGTAACAATTTCAGTTAATCTCTTAGGTATAGGAAAAACGTCAGTACTCGCCGGTACCGCAAAGTATTTATCCAACCTACACATTTTCTCTGGTATTGCAACAGTGTTACAATCGTTGAGAGCTGCTAAGACCTCCCCTAGTAATACACGGAGGTTTTCCAATTTAAATTTAAAATTTGAAATATCTGAATCCAATCTGTTTGGATCAGAACCGTCACCTACAGAATGAAGCTCTCCGTCCTCATGCTCTGCAAGCTGTGACGCAGTATCAGACATGGCCCTAGAATTATCAGCGCACTCTGTTCTCACCCCAGAGTGATCACGCTTGCCTCTTAGTTCTGGTAATTTAGCCAAAACTTCAGTCATAACAGTAGCCATATCTTGTAATGTTATCTGTAATGGCTGCCCAGATGTACTAGGCGCCATAATATCACGCACCTCCCGGGCGGGAGATGCAGGTACTGACACGTGAGGCGAGTTAGTCGGCATAACTCTCCCCTCGCTGTTTGGTGAAATTTGTTCAATTTGTACAGATTGGCTTTTATTTAAAGTAGCATCAATACAGTTAGTACATAAATTTCTATTGGGCTCCACCTTGGCATTGGAACAAATGACACAGGTATCTTCCTCTGAATCAGACATGTTTAACACACTAGCAATAAACATGCAACTCGGTTACAATTTTATTTAATAAAAACGTACTGTGCCTCAAGAAGCACTAAACGATTAAATGACAGTTGAAATAATGAACTGAAAAACAGTTATAGCATCACTCTTAACAAACAACACAACTTTTTAGCAAAGGTTTGTTCCCATTAGTAAAATAGCACTAATTAAATTTTAAACATAAAAATTACAGAGCAACGTTTTAAATCACAGTCACTATATAAGTCTCACAGCTCTGCTGAGAGAATCTACCTCCCTTCAAAGAAGTTTGAAGACCCCTGAGTTCTGTTAGAGATGAACCGGATCATGCAGAAAAACTGACTGGAAATTTTTGATGCGTAGCAAAGAGCGCCAAAAAAAAAACGGCCCCTCCCTCTCACACACAGCAGTGAGAGAGAAACGAAACTGTCATAATTAACACAAGCAAACTGCCAAGTGGAAAAATAATGCCCAAATATTTATTCACTCAGTACCTCATTAATGCAAACGATTCTACATTCCAGCAAAAACGTTTAACATGAAAAATACCTGATAAAAGGTTTAATGTACTTTTACAGAGTAATTCCGGTGTAATAACATCCCCAGAATACTAAAGTGTAAAGCATACATACATGTTCATTATAACGGTATGGCAGGATTTTTTCATCAATTCCATTCAGAAAATAAAAACTGCTACATACCTCAATGCAGATTCAACTGCCCGCTGTCCCCTGATCTGAAGTTTTTACCTCCCTCAGATGGCCGAGAAACAGCAATATGATCTTAACTACTCCGGTTAAAATCATAAGAAAAACTCTGGTAGATTCTTCTTCAAACTCTGCCAGAGAGGTAATAACACGCTCCGGTGCTATTGTAAAATAACAAACTTTTGATTGAAGTTCTAAAAACTAAGTATAATCACCATAGTCCTCTCACACCTCCTATCTAGTCTTTGGGTGCAAGAGAATGACTGGAGGTGACGTAGAGGGGAGGAGCTATATGGCAACTCTGCTGGGTGAATCCTCTTGCACTTCCTGTAGGGGAGCAGATAATATCCCAGAAGTAATGATGACCCGTGGACTGATCACACATAACAGAAGAAATCTATATGTTATATAGCATATTAAATGTATTTACAATACAATGTTGTATCATACAGTCACCGATATTAACTTGACTGTTATGTAATGGTTGACTGGTATCCCTTTCTTCCGGTACCGTGTCAATATTTATTTATTTGCTATAAATGTCTATAGTGCCTGTTTGTTGAATATCTTTAGGTTATATGTTGTATTACGCAACCATATGATTTGCTGACCGGAATAACATAATTTATGTAAGAACTTAACTGATAAATTCATTTCTTTCATATTCATATTTTCCTAGAACCGGAAAAGATAACAAATAGACTAGAAGTCTTTCGGAAATTTTTAGTAGCTTCAACATAATATTTCAAAGCTCTAACAGCATCCAAAGAATGCAACGATCTTTCCTTAGAATTCTTAGGATTAGGACACAATGAAGGAACCACAATTTCTCTACTAATGTTGTTAGAATTCACAACCTTAGGTAAAAATTTAAAAGAAGTTCGCAACACCGCCTTATCCTGATGAAAAATCAGAAAAGGAGACTCACAAGAAAGAGCAGATAATTCAGAAACTCTTCTAGCAGAAGAGATGGCCAAAAGAAACAAAACTTTCCAAGAAAGTAATTTAATGTTCAGCGAATAAATATGAAGATTTATCAGCATCAACCTCTGAAACAGAATCCTCTGAACCAGAGGAATCATTATCAGAATCAGAATGATGATGTTCATTTAAAAATTCATCTGAAAAATGAGAAGTTTTAAAAGACCTTTTCCGTTTACTAGATGAGGAATAACAGAAATAGCCTTCTTAATGGATTTAGAAACAAAATCTCTTATGTTAACAGGAACATTCTGAGTATTAGATGTTGATGGAACTGCAACAGGTAATGTAACATTACTAAAGGAAATATTATCTGCATTAACAAGTTTGTCATGACATTCATTACAAACAACAGCTGGAGGAACAGATACCACAAGTTTACAGCAAATACACTTAACTTTGGTAGATCCAGCATCAGGCAGCGATTTTCCAGAAGTATCTTCTGATACAGGATCAATCTGAGACATCTTGCAATATGTAAAAGAAAAAACAACATATAAAGCAAAATTGATCAAATTCCTTAAATGACAGTTTCAGGAATGGGAAAAAATGCCAGTGAACAAGCTTCTAGCAACCAGAAGCAAATAAACAATGAGACTTAAATAATGTGGAGACAATAATGACGCCCATATTTTTTGTCGCCAAAAAAACATAATTTATGTAAGAACTTACCTGATACATTCATTTCTTTCATATTAGCAAGAGTCCATGAGCTAGTGACGTATGGGATATACATTCCTACCAGGAGGGGCAAAGTTTCCCAAACCTCAAAATGCCTATAAATACACCCCTCACCACACCCACAATTCAGTTTAACGAATAGCCAAGAAGTGGGGTGATAAGAAAAAAGTGCGAAAGCATATAAAATAAGGAATTGGAATAATTGTGCTTTATACAAAAAAATCATAACCACCACAAAAAAGGGCGGGCCTCATGGACTCTTGCTAATATGAAAGAAATGAATTTATCAGGTAAGTTCTTACATAAATTATGTTTTCTTTCATGTAATTAGCAAGAGTCCATGAGCTAGTGACGTATGGGATAATGATTACCCAAGATGTGGATCTTTCCACGCAAGAGTCACTAGAGAGGGAGGGATAAAATAAAGACAGCCAATTCCTGCTGAAAATAATGCACACCCAAAATAAAGTTTAATGAAAAACATAAACAGAAGATTCAAACTGAAACCGCTGCCTGAAGTACTTTTCTACCAAAAACTGCTTCAGAAGAAGAAAATACATCAAAATGGTAGAATTTAGTAAAAGTATGCAAAGAGGACCAAGTTGCTGCTTTGCAAATCTGATCAATCGAAGCTTCATTCCTAAACGCCCAGGAAGTAGAAACTGACCTAGTAGAATGAGCTGTAATCCTTTGAGGCGGAGTTTTACCCGACTCAACATAGGCATGATGAATTAAAGATTTCAACCAAGATGCCAAAGAAATGGCAGAAGCTTTCTGGCCTTTTCTAGAACCGGAAAAGATAACAATTAGACTAGAAGTCTTTCGGAAAGACTTAGTAGCTTCAACATAATATTTCAAAGCTCTAACAACATCCAAAGAATGCAACGATTTCTCCTTAGAATTCTTAGGATTAGGACATAATGAAGGAACCACAATTTCTCTACTAATGTTGTTGGAATTCACAACTTTAGGTAAAAATTCAAAAGAAGTTCGCAACACCGCCTTATCCTGATGAAAAATCAGAAAAGGAGACTCACAAGAAAGAGCAGATAATTCAGAGACTCTTCTGGCAGAAGAGATCGCCAAAAGGAACAAAACTTTCCAAGAAAGTAATTTAATGTCCAATGAATGCATAGGTTCAAACGGAGGAGCTTGAAGAGCCCCCAGAACCAAATTCAAACTCCAAGGAGGAGAAATTGACTTAATGACAGGTTTTATACGAACCAAAGCTTGTACAAAACAATGAATATTAGGAAGATTAGCAATCTTTCTGTGAAAAAGAACAGAAAGAGATTTGTCCTTTCAAAGAACTTGCGGATAAACCTTTATCTAAACCATCCTGAAGAAACTGTAAAATTCTCGGAATTCTAAAAGAATGCCAAGAAAAATGATGAGAAAGACACCAAGAAATATAAGTCTTCCAGACTCTATAATATATCTCTCTGGATACAGATTTACGAGCCTGTAACATAGTATTAATCACAGAGTCAGAGAAACCTCTTTGACCAAGAATCAAGCGTTCAATCTCCATACCTTTAAATTTAAGGATTTGAGATCGTGATGGAAAAAAAGGACCTTGCGACAGAAGGTCTGGTCTTAGCGGAAGAGTCCACGGATGGCAAGAGGCCATCCGGACAAGATCCGCATACCAAAACCTGTGAGGCCATGCCGGAGCTACCAGCAGAACAAACGAGCATTCCTTCAGAATCTTGGAGATTACTCTTGGAAGAAGAACTAGAGGCGGAAAGATATAGGCAGGATGATACTTCCAAGGAAGTGATAATGCATCCACTGCTTCCGCCTGAGGATCCCGGGATCTGGACAGATACCTGGGAAGTTTCTTGTTTAGATGAGACGCCATCAGATCTATTTCTGGAAGCTCCCACATTTGAACAATCTGAAGAAATACCTCTGGGTGAAGAGACCATTCGCCCGGATGCAACGTTTGGCGACTGAGATAATCCGCTTCCCAATTGTCTATACCTGGGATATGAACCGCAGAGATTAGACAGGAGCTGGATTCCGCCCAAACCAAAATTCGAGATACTTCTTTCATAGCCAGAGGACTGTGAGTCCCTCCTTGATGATTGATGTATGCCACAGTTGTGACATTGTCTGTCTGAAAACAAATGAACGATTCTCTCTTCAGAAGAGGCCAAGACTGAAGAGCTCTGAAAATTGCACGGAGTTCCAAAATATTGATCGGCAATCTCACCTCCTGAGATTCCCAAACTCCTTGTGCCGTCAGAGATCCCCACACAGCTCCCCAACCTGTGAGACTTGCATCTGTTGAAATTACAGTCCAGGTCGGAAGCACAAAAGAAGCCCCCTGAATTAAACGATGGTGATCTGTCCACCACGTTAGAGAGTGTCGTACAATCTGTTTTAAAGATATTGAGATATATTTGTGTAATCCCTGCACCATTGATTCAGCATACAGAGCTGAAGAGGTCGCATGTGAAAACGAGCAAAGGGGATCGCGTCCGATGCAGCAGTCATAAGACCTAGAATTTCCATGCATAAGGCTACCGAAGGGAATGATTGTGACTGAAGGTTTCGACAAGCTGAAATCAATTTTAGACGTCTCTTGTCTGTCAAAGACAGAGTCATGGACACTGAATCTATCTGGAAACCCAGAAAGGTTACCCTTGTCTGAGGAATCAATGAACTTTTTGGTGAATTGATCCTCCAACCATGATCTTGAAGAAACAACACAAGTCGATTCGTATGAGATTCTGCTAAATGTAAAGACTGAGCAAGTACCAAGATATCGTCCAAATAAGGAAATACCACAATACCCTGTTCTCTGATTACAGACAGAAGGGCACCGAGAACCTTTGTAAAAATTCTTGGAGCTGTAGCTAGGCCAAACGGCAGAGCCACAAACTGGTAATGCTTGTCCAGAAAAGAGAATCTCAGGAACTGATAATGATCTGGATGAATCGGAATATGCAGATATGCATCCTGTAAATCTATTGTGGACATATAATGCCCTTGCTGAACAAAAGGCAAGATAGTCCTTACAGTTAGTTGGTCAGTTACGTTGGTATCCTTACATAACGATTCAATATTTTTAGATCCAGAACTGGTCTGAAGGAATTCTCCTTCTTTGGTACAATGAAGAGATTTGAATAAAACCCCATCCCCTGTTCCAGAACTGAAACTGGCATAATTACCCCAGCCAACTCTAGATCTGAAACACAATTCAGAAATGCTTGAGCTTTCACTGGATTTACTGGGACACGGGAAAGAAAAAATCTCTTTGCAGGAGGTCTCATCTTGAAACCAATTCTGTACCCTTCTGAAACAATGTTCTGAATCCAAAGATTGTGAACAGAATTGATCCAAATTTCTTTGAAAAAACGTAACCTGCCCCCTACCAGCTGAGCTGGAATGAGGGCCGCACCTTCATGTGGACTTAGAAGCTGGCTTTGCTTTTCTAGAAGGCTTGGATTTATTCCAGACTGGAGATGGTTTCCAAACTGAAACTGCTCCTGAGGATGAAGGATCAGGCTTTTGTTCTTTGTTGAAACGAAAGGAACGAAAACGATTATTAGCCCTGTTTTTACCCTTAGATTTTTTATCCTGTGGTAAAAAAGTTCCTTTCCCACCAGTAACAGTTGAGATAATAGAATCCAACTGAGAACCAAATAATTTGTTACCCTGGAAAGAAATGGAAAGTAGAGTTGATTTAGAAGCCATATCAGCATTCCAAGTTTTAAGCCATAAAGCTCTTCTAGCTAAAATAGCTAGAGACATAAACCTGACATCAACTCTGATAATATCAAAAATGGCATCACAGATAAAATTATTAGCATGTTGAAGAAGAATAATAATATTATGAGAATCATGATCTGTTGCTAAAGTTTCCAACCAAAAAGTTGAGGCTGCAGCAACATCAGCCAATGATATAGCAGGTCTAAGAAGATTACCTGAACACAGATAAGCTTTTCTTAGAAAGGATTCAATTTTCCTATCTAAAGGATCCTTAAACGAAGTACCATCTGACGTAGGAATAGTAGTATGTTTAGCAAGGGTAGAAATAGCCCCATCAACTCTAGGGATTTTGTCCCAAAATTCTAATCTGTCAGACGGCACAGGATATAATTGCTTAAAACGTTTAGAAGGAGTAAATGAATTACCCAATTTATCCCATTCTCTGGAAATTACTTCAGAAATAGCACTAGGAACAGGAAAAACTTCTGGAATAACCACAGGAGATTTAAAGACCTTATCTAAACGTTTAGAATTAGTATCAAGAGGACCAGAATCCTCAATTTCTAAAGCAATTAGTACTTCTCTAAGTAAAGAATGAATAAATTCCATTTTAAATAAATATGAAGATTTATCAGCATCAATCTCTGAGACAAATCCTCTGAACGACAGATAGAGTCATCAGAATCAGAATGATGATGTTCATTTAAAAATTCATCTGTATAAATGAGAAGTTTTAAAGGATTTTTTATGTTTACAAGAAGGAGTAATAACAGACATAGGGCCTTCTTGATGGATTCAGAAACAAAATCTCTTATGGTTATCAGGAACATTCTGAACCTTAGATGTTGATGGAACTCAACAGGCAAGGTACATTACTAAAGGAAATATTATCTACATTAACAAGTTTGTCAAGACAATTAATACAAACAACAGCTGGAGGAATAGCTACCAAAAGTTTAGCAGCAGATACACTTAGCTTTGGTAGTTCCAGCACTAGACAGCGATTTTCCTGAAGTATCTTCTGACTCATATGGCAACGTGAGACATCGTTGCAATAGTAAGAAAAAAACAACATATAAAGGCAAAATTGATCAAATTCCTTAAATGACAGTTTCAGGAATGGGAAAAAATGCCATGAACAAGCTTCTAGGCAACCAGAAGCAAAGAAAAAAATGAGACTGAATAATGATGAAGACAAAAGCGACGCCCATATTTTTTAGCGCCAAATAAGACGCCCACATTAGTTGGGCGCCTAAATGCTTTTTGGCGCCAAATATGACGCCACATCCGGAACGCCAACATCTTTTGGCGCAAAAGAACGTCAAAAATGACGCAATTTCCGGCGACAGGTATGACGCCGGAAACAGAAAAGATTTTTTGCACCAAAAAAGGTCAGCGCCAATAATGACGCAATAAAATGAAGCATTTTCAGCCCCCGCGAGCCTAACAAGGCCCACAGGGAAAAAAAAGTCAAATTTTTAAGGTAAGGAAAAAAAAATAATGAGTTCAAGTGCATTATCCCAAATATGAAACTGACTGGTCTGAAAATAAGGAATGTTTAACATCCTGATCAAGGGCAAATAAATGTTTTGAATACATATATTTAGAACTTTATAAAGCAAAGTGGCCCAAGCCATAGCTTAGAGTGTCCACAGAAAATAAGACTTACTTACCCCAGGACACTCATCTACATGTTTGTAGAAAGCCAAACCAGTACTGAGATGACGGGAGGGAAATCAGCAGAGGTAATGGTATATATATATAAGAGTATATCGTCGATCTGAAAGGGGAGGTAAGAGATGAATCTCTACGACCTGATAACAGAGAACCTATAAATAGACCCCGTATAAGGAGATCAGCTGCATTCAAAATAGGCAATACTCTCCTCACATCCCTCTGACATTCACTGCACGCTGAGAGGAAAACCGGGCTCCAACCTGCTGCGGAGGCGCATATCAACGTAGAATCTAGCACAAACTTTACTTCACCACCTCCATAGGAGGCAAAGTTTGTTAAACTGAGAGTTGGGGTGTGGTGAGGGGTGTATTTATAGGCATTTGAGGGTTTGGGAAACTTTGCCCCTCCTGGTAGGAATGTATATCCCATACGTCACTAGGCTCATGGACTCTTGCTAATTACATGAAAGAAAAGACGCCCACATTATTGGCGCCTAAATGGCTTTTAGCGGCCAAAAATGACGCCACATCCGTAACGCCAACATTTTTGGCGCAAAAACGTAAAAAATTACGCAAACTTCCGGCGACAAGTATGACGCCGGAAATAACAAAGAAAAATGTTTGGTGCCAAAAAAGTCCGCGCCATGAATGACGCAATAAAATGAAGGGGCAGTTTTCAGCCCCCCGCGAGCCTAACAGGCCCACAGGGAAAAAAGTCGAATTTAAGGTAAGAAAAAAATTGATTATTCAAATGCATTATCCCAAATAATGAAACTGAGCTGTCTGGAAATAAGGAATATTGAACATCCTGAATCAAGGCAAATAAAAGTGTTAAACACAAATATGTAGAACTTTATATAAAAAGTGGCCCTAACATAGCTTACAAAAATAAGACTTATTTACCCCATGACACTCATCTACATGTAGTAGAAAGCCAAACCAGTACTGAAACGAGAAATCATAGAGGTAATGGTATATATAAGAGTATATCGTCGATCTGAAAAGGGAGGTAAGAGATGAATCTCTACGACCGATAACAGAGAACCTATGAAATAGACCCCGTAGAAGGAGATCATTGAATTCAAATAGGCAATACTCTCTTCACATCCCTCTGACATTCACTGCACGCTGAGAGGAAAACCGGGCTCCAACCTGCTGCGGAGCGCATATCAACGTAGAATATAGCACAAACTTACTTCACCACCTCCACAGGAGGCAAAGTTTGTAAAACTGATTTGTGGGTGTGGTGAGGGGTGTATTTATAGGCATTTTGAGGTTTGGGAAACTTTGCCCCTCCTGGTAGGAATGTATATCCCATACGTCACTAGCTCATGGACTCTTGCTAATTACATGAAAGAAAACTGAGTTACAATACTATGTATGGGATTCTTAGTTTTCTAAAAGTCTAAGTTGCACTTTCTAATACAGTAAAGTTACACTATATGTTGCGTAATGCAACGAATATCATTACTTAGAAAGTAAAGGTAAGCTTAGATGCAGGACTATGAATTATATATGGAATCCCTCAGTAGTATCAGAGTGCCGGTAAGTTTTGCTGCTATTACCAATGGCTACAATATCTATTGAGTATGCAAATAGTTCCCCATATAGTAATGAAGTTATGCTATGTTCCCGCCACTAAATCTGGAGAGATTGCATTTAAAGGTAACGATAGAATACTCTAATAGATTAGCGCTGTCTCTTCTCTAAATTAAGTTGATTTTAGACTTAAACACTAGGAGAGCAGTTAAAATAAAGGAACCCCTGACACTGCATTTCTCTTACCCCCTCTGAGGAAGCGTAAGAGAAACGCTGCGTCAGGGGTTCCTTTGTTTTAACTGCTCTCCAAGTGTTTGAGTCTAAAATCAACTTAATTTAGAGAAGACACAGCGCTAATCTATAAGAGTACTCTATCGTTATCTTTAAATGCAATATCTCCATATTTAGTGGCGGGAACATAGCATAACTTCACTACTATATGGGGAACTATTTGCATACTCAATAGATATTGTAGCCATTGGTAATAGCAGCGATACTTACCGACACTGCGAAACTACTGAGGGATTCCATATATAATTAATAGTCCTGCATCTAAGCTTACCTTTACTTTCTAGGTAATGATGTTGGTTGCGTTGCGCAACATATAGTGTAACTTTACTGTATTAGAAAGTAAAACTTAGACTTTTTGAAAACTAAGAATCCCTCAGTAGTAATAGTATTGTAACTCAGTAATTCCGGTCAGCAAATCATATAGCTGTCAGCAGACTGTTGGTTGCGTAATACAACATATAACCTAAAGATAGCCAACAAACAGGCACTATAGTTCATCCAATGTAGGGAAAAATAAGCGCTCCAAGCCCACAGATGTATAAAAATTCAATATTTATTCCAAACTTTGTTAAAATCATACAAAATAGGTTAAAAAGTGGTAAGCACAGTAGTGCAAAAACAAGTTGAAGAACAGGTGCAAAAAACAGCAAACGTTTCGTGCTCCACGCACGTTTGCTGTTTTTTGCACCTGTTCTTCAACTTGTTTTTGCACTACTGTGCTTACCACTTTTTAACCTATTTTGTATGATTTTAACAAAGTTTGGAATAAATATTTAATTTTTATAAATCTGTGGGCTTGGAGCGCTTATTTTTCCCTACATTGGATGAACTGTTGCTATTTGTGTGTGTGCAGACGCACTGGGAACATTTGTTTGCCGCCTAGGATGTTATTTACATTTTTATATCACTTTTTATATATACCCTCACTCCATCAGTGCCTATTATAGCTTTGGATTTGCTTTTACATACCCCAGGGGCGCTCCGTTGAGCAGGTTTGTTTTGTAAACAGGCACTATAGACATTTATAGCAAATAAATCAATATTGACACAGTACCGGAAGAAAGGGATACCGGTCAACCATTACATAACAGTCAAGTTAATATCGGTGACTGTATGATACAACATTGTATTGTAAATACATTTAATATGCTATATAACATATAGATTTAATAACGCCTGCCATAAGAAACTATATTAAAGTTGAGATAATCCTATTGGGTACAATATAATTCTGATGGTAATGAATAAGCAAGCTTGCTAGAGACCCAATAGTTAACTGAGTATCGACTTTATATGACTATACATATTCTCGCCTGTGAAAAATACCTGCTATGTAAAATCCTGCTATATACTGTATCAACAATACATTCTAAGCACTATATATATATTATATATATATATATATATATATATATATATATATATATATATATATATATAAAAATATATATATATATATATATATATATAAATATTCACAGTGGAGTCCAACAGCTATATGAGATGAGCTAACACCGTACCAAGACTTTGGTCTGCTTACTATTTAAACTATTCCAATTTGCTACTACCAAAGTATAGCTGCAAATACCGGTTATGTAATTCGAAGCTTTACTTTAGGGAACCCTTACTTATTTATAACCTGAGTAGATTTTTCCTGACAAGCATGAGAATTTGGGCAGTTTGACATTATATTACTGAATAAACTCCCTAAATCTCAGGTTATATAAAGGTACTTTGTGCTATTATAGGACTTTATTATCTGTACTGGATAACTATAGCCTCAATATTAAGAAGTACTAACCCTAAATATACGGGCAATATAGATCTAGGCTAACTGGTATACAAGCCCAAAGGGAGGCTAAGTTATATAATACCAATAAACCCTAGATCATAGTACATCTATAATAAATTAAGACTAGCAAATTATCACAGAACTCACTGATATTTAAGTATCCTTGAAGTGTCGGTATATATAACGGATTGATATATATATACACAGGAGAAGGGTTTAAATGTGCGAGATGGCAGCAAGATGCCTATAATACCTGCTGTCTTTTAATTATTTCTGAATAAAAGTAACTTTTTATTATTATTTGTTTTCCTTTCATCATGAAGCTCACAATTTAATCAGTGCATAAAAGCATACTTTTTTGGACACATCCACCCCTTGGTGGCTATGCCCTTATAATTGCAATTTATGTGTGTGTGTTAGTTATCTTAGGTTCCCAACCAATTTGTCCAAGCATATAGATAACGAATGTCTGGAGTGAAACTAAGAAAAGTTTCACACGTAATGTTGAGACCAAAATTAAGTTTAACGGCACTTGAATAGTAAAGTTACACAAAGACTTATGCAGACAACTTAGAGGCAAGGTGAAACAGATTAAGTCTTACCACAGGTGGTATTGTAGAGTACGTTGTTTGGAGTGTCTAAGGAATCCGGATACAGACAGCGTAACTTGTGCTGAAGCGCTCCACTATAAGAGGCTGATTGGAGCAAGCAGCTTGTGAGGTAAAGCTGCACGGCTTAGGAACTGGAGTTCACAAGTTGGCTCTTTGGAGCACTATTGAGTGCTTTTGATAGAGCGATAAAAGTAAACTTTTTGCGCGCGTCAGGTTGCGCTGGTATTACAAGTTGAAAGTAAAAAGTTACCGCTCTCACGCTAACCCAGCAAGCAAAAATTACAATATTGCATGAGATAACCTATACCCCCATAGAAGTCAATGTAGCAAAAACAGTGGGGAAAAAACACACTACTCAGGCGCAAACCCGACCACATATTCTAATCCAACAGAAAAATATGAATATTTCACATTCCAATGTTCTGCACACACAGAATATGTTCTATTTACTCATAAACACACACATATATATATATATATATATATATATATATATATATATATATATATAATGGAATTTTGGTACACACATATACATATATACACACGATGATTTTATATATATATATATATATATATATATATATGAATATTTATCTAGAAATACTTAGAACATATTCTGCTATGTGCAGAACATTGTGAAATATTTACAGCAAATACACAGTATAACACTTTATTAAATATGAATATAGCATAAATATGCTTTTACATGTTTTCATCTACACACACATACATATACCCACATACACACACGATTATATATATATATGATTTTACATGTTTTCATCTACACACAAATACATATACAAGTGAACATGTCATTTTTCATTTAGATGACTGATTGATTGATTGATTGAATCAATGATCTGTTTATACTAACATATTGGTGGTTATATTAAAGGGACAGTTAAAGTCAACATTGAACTGATATTTGTTGGATAGATCATGATATTTTTTACTTCTATTATCAATTTTGTTTAGTTCTATTGTGCTTGTGTCTTTAGCAATCTGGTAGAAGTATTTGCAAAAGTGTTTGCAACTATGTATAACATTGCTATAAATACTGCTGCTATAGAATGCTGAAAACAAGTGCACACTGTGAGCCTACCTAGATTTACCTTCAACTAAGGATACCAAGAGAACAAAGCACATTTGATCATCAAAGAAAATTGGAAATGTATTTAAAACTGCACGCTGAACATTTCATTTTGACTTTACTAGCCCTTTAATTCACATAACAACAGAGGTGTGGTTCTCTAGAGGGTACAATTGAAAGAAATAAAGGGGAAAGTGTTGTTGAAGTCGGATTACCCCGAGGAAGAATTTACTTGCTTTCAAGATATTAAACTTTTTATACACGGGGAATTAGATTACATCTGCCAAGGTCTAACAAAACAAATAGAAGGTGACTCGCAGTTGCCTGCAGGGACATTTTGTAACTCAATCATTTTAAGGATGACTGTTTCTATATTGCATTTAATAACTCAAAAGTTAAGGTTACCAAGTGTCATACAAGCACACTTTAGCTGTAAGGGGTTGTAAATTTAATAAGGATTAGAAAAACATAAAAATGAGCAATTTTTAAGTCTCTGCAAATGGATGTGGCAGATCCCAAATGTTACAAGCTTATGAAGCCTTGAAATCAACTGCCCACTATGCTTGAGCAGACAGATGAAAAGAAATCAGACCCAAGTGCTTTGCTTTTGTGCACAAGCCCTGTAGCTCAAAATGTTTCAAACTTTATCATGTGCTAAATCTAACTTACAAGGCAGTAAGGGAGAAAGCTGTTAACTTTATTATCGCTGCACTATTAATATCAACACTAAGCCAACAACAGTTGCTTTCTCTTTTCCCTACCAAAGTTTAGAAGTAATTCACAGTATCAGTGATGCTTCCTACACTTAATAATCCAAAGGAAAGTCTAGAGAGCATCATTTTGTAGGACTAAAATATTTCAGGACAAATTAATGGAACATGAAACCCAAATGTGTCTTTTCACGATTCAGATACATCATGTATTTTTAAACGATATTCCAATGTACTTTTATTTTCTAAATTTGTTTTGGTTTCTTGGTATTGTTTGTTGAAAAGGATACCTTGGTAGGCTCAGGAGCTGCTGATTGATGGCTGTGCATAAATGTCTCATGCTATTGGCTCTCCCAATGTGTTAACTAGCTCCCAGTAGTGCATTGCTGCTTCTTTAACAAAAGATATCAAGATAATGAAGCAAATTTGATAATAGAAGTAAAACAAAATGTATGCTTACCTGATAAATTTATTTATTTCTTGACATGATGAGTCCACGGATCATCATTAATTACTGTTGGGAATATTACTCCTGCCCAGCAGGAGGCGGCAAAGAGCACCACAGCAAAGCTGTTAAATATCACCTCATTTCTATTCCACCCCAGTCATTCGACCGAAGTAAAGGAGAGAAAGGAAGCAACAAGGTACAGAGGTGTCTGAAGTTTATAAAATACTAACAACCTGTCTAAATAACAGGTCGGGCCGTGGACTCATCGTGTCAAGAAAGAAATACATTTATCAGGTAAGCATAAATTTTGTTTTCTTTATTACTCCTGCCCAGCAGGAGGCGGCAAAGAGCACCACAGCAAAGCTGTTAAATATCACCTCATTTCTATTCCACCCCAGTCATTCGACCGAAGTAAAGGAGAGAAAGGAAGCAACAAGGTACAGAGGTGTCTGAAGTTTATAAAATACTAACAACCTGTCTAAATAACAGGTCGGGCCGTGGACTCATCGTGTCAATAAAGAAATACATTTATCAGGTAAGCATAAATTTTGTTTTCTTTCTAATGACACGATGAGTCCACGGATCATCATTAATTACTGTTGGGAATCAATACCCAAGCTAGAGTGCACAGATAAGGGAGGGATAAGACAGAAAACCTAAACATAAGGCACCACTGCTTGAAGAACCATTCTCCCAAAAAACGACCTCAGCCAAGGCTAAAAAGTCAAACTTATAGAAGTCTGAAAAAGAGTGAAGAGAGGACCAAGTTGCAGTCTTGCAAAACTGTTCCATAAGGTTTCATTTTGAATGCCCAGGAAGAGGAAACAACCCTCGTATAAAGAGCCGTTACTCCCTCGGTAGGCCGCTTTTAAGCAGTTTCATAGTTTCGGTTCCAGAACCTCGAGAGTAGCAAGCACTTGCTTCAGCAAAAAGTGCAAATTTTCCATTGTAAACCTAAAGTCAGGCTCCTCTGCAGTCGGCGCTTTAGATAGACTCTGACCCAGTCAGTCATCCTTGTCAGCGGTTAATCTTTCCAAAATACCCATAGTAGAATATGACCCCTGGGTAAGATAGCCAAATTTAACCTTGCGCTTGCGTTTAGCAGAACGTGGTAAGGCACTAATTACCTTAGACACCGCCGTTTGCAGTTGTTCCGCAAAATCTGGCGGACAATGGATCTCTCCCGTAGGAGAAATGGTTGTGCCCTGGGGCGCTGCATGTGTAATTGTAGATGAATGTAAGGAACGCACCTCACGGGACGGGGAATCCTCAGAGGTGGATAGCTCAGTAGTACTAGACATACTATTCTTTCTACATGTCGTAAACTTTATCAAGGCATGTGGAACATAGTTGAGAAGGTGGATCTACCAGAACCTCCTTGCAATAAACACAGGTATGAGACTTTGTTAAAGAGGGAGTACCCTCCAATGCATCAGAGTCCTCCATAGCCTGCGCCCTTGTTACGTACTAGCTATATTATATGAAAAATGGCACATTTATAACCTCCAATGGCCGGGGCACTCACCACCTCCTATGACCCGGACCACAGAAACTGTTTCATCTCCTGCAACCGCCAGTCAAGCAGAGGAAATCGAATAGGCCACACCTGGTTAGAAGGAATGCCTCACAAGACCGCCCCTGCATTAGGGAGAAAGCACAATTTATGCTTACCTGATAAATTTATTTCTCTTGTGGTGTATCCAGTCCACGGATCATCCATTACTTGTGGGATATTCTCATTCCCAACAGGAAGTTGCAAGAGGAAACCCACAGCAGAGCTGCAATATAGCTCCTCCCCTAACTGTCATAGCCAGTCTTTCGACCAAAAACAAGCCGAGAAAGGAGGAACCATAGGGTGTAGTGGTTACTGTAGTTTAAATTTAAAAATTACCTGCCTTAAAATGACAGGGCGGGCCGTGGACTGGATACACCACAAGAGAAATAAATTTATCAGGTAAACATAAATTGTGTTTTCTCTTGTAAGGTGTATCCAGTCCATGGATCATTCATTACTTGTGGGATACCAATACCAAAGATAAAGTACACGGATGAAGGGAGGGACAAGGCAGGAACTTAAATGGAAGGAAACACTGCCTGTAAAACCTTTCTCCCAAATATAGCCTCCGAAGAAGCAAAAGTATCAAATTTGCAAAATTTTGAAAAAGTATGAAGCGAAGACCAAGTCGCTGCCTTGCAAATCTGTTCAAAAGAAGCCTCATTTTTAAAGGCCCAAGTGGAAGCCACAGCTCTAGTGGAATGAGCTATAATCCTTTCAGGAGGCTGCTGTCCAGCAGTCTCAAAGGCTAAGCGGATTAAGCTTCTTAGCCAAAAAGAAGGAGAGGTTGCTGAAGCCTTTTGATCTCTCCTCTGTCCAGAGAAGACAACAAACCAAGCAGATGTTTGATGAAAATCTTTAGTAGCTTGTAAGTACAAACTTTAAAGCACGGACCACGTCCAGATTGTGAAACACAAGGATGGAACAACAATCTCTTGATTGATATTTTTGTTCGATACCACCTTAGGTAAAAACCCAGATTTGGTACGCAGGACTACCTTATCCGTATGAAAAATCAGATAAGGAGAATCACATTGTAAGGCAGATAACTCGGAGACTCTACGAGCCGAGGAAATAGCTACCAAAAAAAGGACTTTCCAAGATAAAAGTTTGATATCTATGGAATGAAGAGGTTCAAACGGAACTTCTCGAAGAACCTTAAGAACCAAGTTTAAGCTCCATGGTGGAACAACCGGTTTAAACACAGGCTTGATTCTAACTAAAGCCTGACAAAATGCCTGAACGTCTGGAACATCTGCCAGACGCTTAACTAGCTGACAATCCTTTTTCCAAACCTTCTTGGAGAAAAGATAATATCCTAGGAATCCTGACCTTACTCCATGAGTAACCCTTGGATTCACACCAATAAAGATATCTACGCCATACCTTATGGTAAATTTTACAGGCTTTCGTGCCCGTATTAAGGTATCAATAACTGACTCGGAGAAGCCACGCTTTGATAAAATCAAGCGTTCAATATCTAGGCAGTCAGCCGCAGAGAAATTAGATTTGGATGGTTGGAAGGACCCTGAAGTAGAAGGTCCTGTCTCAGAGGCAGAGACCATGGTGGAAAGGATGACATGTCCACTAGATCTGCATACCAGGTCCTGCGTGGCCACGCAGGTGCTATCAGAATCACTGATGCTCTCTCCTGCTTGATCTTGGCAATCAGTCGAGGGAGCAGAGGAAACGGTGGAAACACATAAGCCAGGTTGAAAGACCAGGGCGCTGCTAGAGCATCTATCAGTGTCGCCTTGGGATCCCTGGACCTGGATCCGTAACACGGAAGCTTGGCGTTCTGGCGAGACGCCATGAGATCCAGTTCTGGTTTGCCCCAACGATGAATCAGTTGTGCAAATACCTCCGGATGGAGTTCCCACTCTCCCGGATGAAAAGTCTGACGACTTAGAAAATCCGCCTCCCAGTGCTCTACACCTGGGATATAGATAGCTGATAGGTGGCAGGAGTGAATCTCTGCCCAGCGAATTATTTTTGAAACTTCTAACATCTCTAGGGAACTTCTTGTTCCCCCTTGATGGTTGATGTAAGCTTCAGTCGTGATGTTGTCCGACTGAAATCTGATGTACCTCAGAGTTGCTAACTGAGGCCAAGCCTGAAGATGCTTGAATATCGCACTTAGTTCCAGAATATTTATTGGAAGGAGAGACTCCTCCTGAGTCCACGATCCCTGAGCCTTCAGGGAGTTCCAGACTGCACCCCAACCTAGAAGGCTGGCACCTGTCGTAACAATTGTCCAATCTGGCCTGCAAAAGGTCATACCTTTGGACAGATGGACCCGAGATAGCTACCAGGGAAAAGAATCCCTGGTCTCTTGGTCCAGATTCAGTTGAGGGGACAAATCTGTGTAATCCCCGCTCCACTGACTGAGCATGCATAGTTGCAGCGGTCTGAGATGTAAGCGTGCAAACGGCACTATGTCCATTGCCGCTACCATTAAGCCGATTACTTCCATACACTGAGCCACCGAAGGGCGCGGAATGGAATGAAGAACCCGGCAGGAATTTAGAAGCTTTAATAACCTGGACTCCGTCAGGTGAATTTTCATTTCTATAGAATCTATCAGAGTCCCTAGAAAGGAAACTCTTGTGAGTGGGGATAGAGAACACTTTTCCTCGTTCACTTTCCACGGATGCGACCTCAGAAATGCCAGTACTACGTCCGTATGAGACTTGGCAATTTGGAAGTTTGACGCCTGTATCAGGATGTCGTCTAAATAAGGGGCTACTGCTATGCCCCGCGGCCTGAGGACCGCCATAAGCGACCCTAGAACCTTTGTAAAGATTCTTGGGGCTGTAGCTAATCCAAAGGGAAGAGCTACAACTGGTAATGCCTGTCTTGAAAGGCAAACCTGAGAAACCGATGATGATCTTAGTGTATCGGAATGTGAAGATAAGCATCCTTTTGATCCACTGTAGTCATATATTGACCCTCCTGGATCAGTGGTAGGATGGTACGAATAGTTTCCATCTTGAACGACGGAACTTTGAGGAATTTGTTTTAGATCTTTAGATCCAAAATTGGTCTGAAGGTTCCCTCTTTTTTGAGAACCACAAACAGATTTGAGTAAAAACCCTGTTCCTGTTCACTCCCATAACTAGGAGGTCTCGTACACAGTGTAAGAATGCCTCTCTCTTTATCTGGTGTGCAGATAATTGTGAAAGGTGAAATCTCCCTTTTGGGGGGAAGCTTTGAAGTCCAGAAGATATCCCTGGGATATAATTTCCAACGCCCAGGGATCCTGAACATCTCTTGCCCACGCCTGGGTGAAGAGTGAAAGTCTGCCCCCTACTAGATCCGTTACCGGATAGGGGGCCGTTCCTTCATGCTGTCTTAGAGGCAGCAGCAGGCTTTTTTTTGACCTGCTTACCTTTTTCCCAGGTCTGGTTTGGTCAAAAGTTCCCTCTTGTTTATTATTAGAGGAAGTTGATGCCGCACCTGCCTTGAAGTTTTGAAAGGCACGAAAATTAGACTGTTTGGCCCTAGATTTGGACCTGTCCTGAAGAAGGGCATGACTTTTTCCTCCAGTGATATCAGCAATAATCTCCTTCAAACCAGGATCTGCCCCTTGAAGGGAGTGTTAAGTAACTTAGATTTTGAAGTCACGTCAGCTGACCATGATTTAAGCCATAGCGCTCTGCGCGTCTGTATAGCAAAACCAGAATTCTTAGCCGTTAGTTTAGTCAAATGAACAATGGCATCAGAAATAAAAGAATTGGCTAGCTTAAGTGCTCTAAGTTTGCCAAGTATGTCATCCAATGGAGTCGCTACCTGTAAAGCCTCTTCCAGAGACTCAAACCAGTACGTCGCAGCAGTGACAGGGGCAATGCATGCAAGGGGCTGTAGGATAAAACCTTGTTGAATAAATATTTTCTTAAGGTAACCTTCTAATTTTTTATGCATTGGATCTAAAAAAGCACAACTGTCCTCGACAGGGATAGTAGTACGCTTTGCTAGAGTAGAAACTGCTCCCTCCACCTTAGGGACTGTCTGCCATAAGTCCTGTGTGGTGGCGTCTATTGGAAACTTTTTTAACAGTCACAACCAACTGCCACAGCAAGCTGTAGCCCTACCTTCCCCAATAAACGACTTTGGAAAGCCTGTGGGCCCTTTAGAGATGTCCTATAGCATACAGGGGACTCCTGAGGAAAGCTGGATGTCACAGTTTGTAATTTTAACTGCACAAAAAAACGTTAAAATAGGCCCCTCCCACTCATAGTAACACAGTGGAAAGCCTCAGGAAACTGTTTCTAGGCAAAATTTAAGCCAGCCATGTGGAAAAACTAGGCCCCAATAAAGTTTTATCACCAAAGCATATATAAAAACGATTAAACATGCCAGCAAATGTTTTATATTGCAATATCATAAGGGTATTACCCCTGGGAGTAAGCATGATACCAGTCGTTATTAAATCACTGTATTCAGGCTTAATTTACATTAATCCGGTATCAGCAGCATTTTCTAGTGTTTTCCATCTCTAGAAAAAATTATAACTGCACATACCTGATAGCAGAATAAACTGCACGCCATTCTCTCGCTGAAGTTTTACCTCATCTGTGTAATCCCCTCAGACATATGTGAGAACAGCAATGGATCTTAGTTACAACCTGCTAAGATCATAGAAACCTCAGGCAGATTCTTCTTCTATTTACTGCCTGAGATAAAAATAGCACAACTCCGGTACTATTTAAAAATAACAAACTTTTGATTGAAGAAAATAAACTAGCTATATTTAACCACTCTCTCCTACAACGTCTTTGCTTGTTGAGAGTTGCAAGAGAATGACTGGCTATGACAGTTAGGGGAGGAGCTATATTGCAGCTCTGCTGTGGGTTTCCTCTTGCAACTTCCTGTTGGGAATGAGAATATCCCAAAAGTAATGGATGATCCGTGGACTGGATACACCTTACAAGAGAAAAATGTGCCAAATTGACCGCGCAAATACTCCCGGAAATGAAACTAAAAGTCCACCCATTGCCAGAGCCTCATCTCACACATATGGCAGCAATGACACAAACAATATTATGTACAGAACCCCCCCGTTCAATAATCCCCCTACCAGGGATATTAACCCTCGATTTCTATAAAGATCAAAGGTAGCACACTGTGACCCTGTCTTCTGCGTTATCGTTATGTGTATAAAAAAATGAAACAATCTTACCAGAATCTATGTCGTGGAACAGGAACACAGCCTCTCAAATGTGACAGGGTAGTAGCATCACTACTGACATGGACTTGAGTGTAGAAAGCAGGCAGCGAAACTCGTCAAGGCCGATTGCTTATGGAGCTGTTAAAATGTGTCGGGATGGTTTCACAGAAAGACTCTCCCTGCAACTCTGGACTCTAACTTTCATCCATGCTCTCACTGAGAGGCTGACCGGACTACTTAAAACTCAAGTCTCATTTCGAAGAGTGCTACCCTCCGTAAGAGACTATTCTGAATCTTCCGACACTTCTCTGCCATCCTCCTGCGACGAAAGGCAAATAATGACTGGAGGATGAGGGAAGTGGGGGAGGTATTTAAGCCTTTGGCTGGGGTGTCTTTGCCTCCTCCTGGTGGCCTGGTTCTTAATTCCACAAGTAATGAATGAAGCTGTGGACTCTCCTCCCCTTTAGAGTTTTTTTTAAGTGGCCTCTTGTTTGCTAATGTGAGACACTCTTGTGATTCATTGTAAGTAAAATAAGATCAGTGATAGATAGGTTGACTGCACAGTTAGCTATACTAAACTTATACCTTACAAAACTCCCTAAACACAAAAGATTGTGTACATGGTAGGAGACTATGTTGCTGAAGGAGTCATGGGAGGAGAGAGTGGTTCCCCCTCTTCTACTTTTTTATATATATTGTTTAGCTTACAGAGATATGCAAGATTAGATTGATGTCTTTAATTGATATAATATATGTTAAAGGGACATTGCAGATAAAATTGGAATCCACATGGATGAATTTCAGTTTTGCATAGAAGCATTTTTGTCATATACATGTATCAGCAAAAATGTTTCTAATAAAAGCTATAGCTGTTTCAAATGTGTATTTAAGTATGCTCTGTGCACCAGCATTTTAAACACAGCACTTGCTCAGGGAGCCCAAGGTGCTTGTACCATCTGGTAATGACTCAGTTTATTAATTACTGACATGATACAAGCCCCACTGGTGCTATGAGCAGCTGCAGTATTTAAAATGCTGGTGCATTGAGAATATCTAGCTATGCTTCACATGCACATGCAAAGAAAAATGCTAACACTAAAACAGTGATAACTTTTACAAGAAGTGTTTTTGCCACTACATGTATATTGCAAATATCTTTCTATAGAAAAATGTAATTCATCTATGTGCATTTACATTTTGACTGGAATGTCCCTTTAATATTAATATATTCATAGCGAATTGAAGACTCTAGTGTATATAATTCAAATAGTTAACCTATAAAAATAGGTATAATTAAGAATGCATTTATGCACAATGAAAAAAATATTTAAAATATGAAATTAATATGCTAAAATGTAACTTTTGTTATGTACTTAAGATAAAATGACAGCAAACAAAAATAATTTGATGCCCAGCTCACAAATAAAAACACTCCATCATTTAGAACTGTGACTGATATCAACTTCAATTACCAATATGTTACCTCTTAGATTAATGACAACACTGTATCTTTTAACATGGGCTGATAAGATTTGGTTACCTTTGCATCAATAGTTAGATTTTATATCTCTGAATACCAACAGAATATATTTACTTAGACTAGATAACTAAGGAAAAGTTTTAGGTTCAGCACCCTGGATAGCACTTTGGTTATTGGTGGCTACATTTAGCCACCAATAAGCAAGGTTAACCCAGGTTCTAAACCAAAAATGGGCCGGCTCCTAAGCTTTACATTCCTGCTTTCTAAATAAAGATAGCAAGAGAACAGGTGGAGGAATCTATTACTGTCAAATCATATAAGAACCATATTAAAGGTATAGTCTAGTCAAAATTAAACTTTCATGATTCTGATAGAGCATGCAATTTTAAGCAACTTTCTAATTTACTCCTATTATCAATTTTTCTTCGTCCTCTTGGTATCTTTATTTGAAAAAGAAAGAATTCAAGCTTGGGAGCCGGCCCTTTTTTGGTTTAGCACCTGGGTAGCGCTTACTGATTGGTGGCTACATTTAGACACCAATCAGCAAGCATTACCCAGGTGCTGAACCAAAAATGGGCTGGCTCCTATGCTTACATTCTTGCTTTTTCAAAAACTATACCAAGAGAATGAAGAAAATATGATAATAGGAGTAAATTAGAATGTTGCTTAAAATTGCACCCTTTATCTGAATCATGAAAGTTTAATTTTGACTAGACTATCCCTTTAATACTATCCCATTAATAGGTTGTACAAAAATCTATTTGTTATGTTCATTAAACCGTGACCCTATGTTTAAACAACATTATACATTTGCCAAATAAGAATATTGTATCTTCATAGTTTGTCAACTCTCTGCTAAACATTAAAGGAACAGCTAGAAAAAAAGCACTGCAGTCACTTCACTGTGCCTAAGTCCGAAGTGTATGAACAATTAAAACTTGAAAAACAATGTTCTATCATATAATACATGTTCACATATAGTGAGGCATTTGCTCCATGTTTGAAAATATTAAGGAAATACTGTGTAAATATGATAAATGAAAGCAAATAAACAGAAACTCAACCATTGTTAATATTTGTACATCATAATAAAATGTGCAGATTGTGACGTTTATCAGAAGTAAAAACAGAATTTATGTTTACCTGATAAATTACTTTCTCCAACGGTGTGTCCGGTCCACGGCGTCATCCTTACATTGTGGGATATTCTCTTCCCCAACCAGGAAATGGCAAGAGCCCAGCAAAGCTGGGTCACATGATCCCTCCTAGGGCTCCGCCTACCCCAGTCATTTCGACCGACGTTAAGGAGGAATATTTGCAGAGGAGAACCCATATGATACCCGTGGAGATCTGTAGTTAAAGAAAATAAAATATCAGACCTGATTAAAAAAACCAGGGCGGGCCGTGGGACCGCCACACCCGTTGGGAAAGTAATTTATCCAGGGTAAACATAAATTCTGTTTTTCTCAACATAGGTGTGTCCGCGTCCACGGCGTCATCCTTACTTGTGGGAACCAATACCAAAGCTTTAGGACACGGATGAAGGGAGGGAGCAAATCAGGTCACCTAAATGGAAGGCACCACGGCTTGCAAAACCTTTCTCCCAAAAATAGCCTCAGAAGAAGCAAAAGTATCAAACTTGTAAAATTTGGTAAAAGTGTGCAGTGAAGACCAAGTCGCTGCCCTACATATCTGATCAACAGAAGCCTCGTTCTTGAAGGCCCATGTGGAAGCCACAGCCCTAGTGGAATGAGCTGTGATTCTTTCAGGAGGCTGCCGTCCGGCAGTCTCGTAAGCCAATCTGATGATGCTTTTAATCCAAAAAGAGAGAGAGGTAGAAGTTGCTTTTTGACCTCTCCTTTTACCGGAATAAACAACAAACAAGGAAGATGTTTGTCTAAAATCCTTTGTAGCATCTAAATAGAATTTTAGAGCACGAACAACATCCAAATTGTGCAACAAACGTTCCTTCTTCGAAACTGGTTTCGGACACAGAGAAGGTACGATAATCTCCTGGTTAATGTTTTTGTTAGAAACAACTTTTGGAAGAAAACCAGGTTTAGTACGTAAAACCACCTTATCTGCATGGAACACCAGATAAGGAGGAGAACACTGCAGAGCAGATAATTCTGAAACTCTTCTAGCAGAAGAAATTGCAACCAAAAACAAAACTTTCCAAGATAATAACTTAATATCAACGGAATGTAAGGGTTCAAACGGAACCCCCTGAAGAACTGAAAGAACTAAGTTGAGACTCCAAGGAGGAGTCAAAGGTTTGTAAACAGGCTTGATTCTAACCAGAGCCTGAACAAAGGCTTGAACATCTGGCACAGCTGCCAGCTTTTTGTGAAGTAACACAGACAAGGCAGAAATCTGTCCCTTCAAGGAACTTGCAGACAATCCTTTTTCCAATCCTTCTTGAAGGAAGGATAGAATCTTAGGAATCTTAACCTTGTCCCAAGGGAATCCTTTAGATTCACACCAACAGATATATTTTTTCCAAATTTTGTGGTAAATTTTTCTAGTTACAGGCTTTCTGGCCTGAACAAGAGTATCAATAACAGAATCTGAGAACCCTCGCTTCGATAAGATCAAGCGTTCAATCTCCAAGCAGTCAGCTGGAGTGAGACCAGATTCGGATGTTCGAACGGACCTTGAACAAGAAGGTCTCGTCTCAAAGGTAGCTTCCATGGTGGAGCCGATGACATATTCACCAGATCTGCATACCAAGTCCTGCGTGGCCACGCAGGAGCTATCAAGATCACCGACGCCCTCTCCTGATTGATCCTGGCTACCAGCCTGGGGATGAGAGGAAACGGCGGGAATACATAAGCTAGTTTGAAGGTCCAAGGTGCTACTAGTGCATCTACTAGAGTCGCCTTGGGATCCCTGGATCTGGACCCGTAGCAAGGAACTTTGAAGTTCTGACGAGAGGCCATCAGATCCATGTCTGGAATGCCCCACAGTTGAGTGATTTGGGCAAAGATTTCCGGATGGAGTTCCCACTCCCCCGGATGCAATGTCTGACGACTCAGAAAATCCGCTTCCAATTTTCCACTCCTGGGATGTGGATTGCAGACAGGTGGCAGGAGTGAGGTCTCCGCCCATTGAATGATTTTTGGTCACTTCTTCCGATCGCCCCAGGGAAACTCCTTGTTCCCCCCTGATGGGTTGATGTACCGCAACAGTCGTCCATGTTGTCCTGATTGAAACCGTATGAACTTGGCCCTCGCTAGCTGAGGCCAAGCCCTTGAGAGAATTGAATATCGCTCTCAGTTCCAGAATATTTCTCGGTAGAAGAGATTCTTCCCGAGACCAAAGACCCTGAGCTTTCAGGGATCCCCAGACGCGCCCCCAGCCCATCAGGACTGGCGTCGGTGCTGACAATGACCCCACGTCTGGTCTGCGGAAGGTCATCCCTTGTGACAGGTATGTCAGGGACAGCACCAACGGAGTGAGTCTCTGGGTCCTCCTGATTCACTTGTATCTTCGGAGACAAAGTCTGTATAGGTCCCCATTCCACTGACTGAGCATGCACAGTTGTAATGGTCTTAGATGAATGCGCGCAAAAGGAACTATGTCCATTGCCGCTACCATCAAACCTATCACTTCCATGCACTGCGCTATGGAAGGAAGAGGAACGGAATGAAGTATCCGACAAGAGTCTAGAAGTTTTGTTTTTTCTGGCCTCTGTCAGAAAAATCCTCATTTTCTAAGGAGTCTTATTATTGTTCCAAGAAGGGAACCCTTGTTGACGGAAGATAGAGAACATCTTTTTCCACCGTTCACTTTCATCCGTGAGATATGAGAAAGGCCAGGGACGATGTGCCTGTGAGCCTTTGCATTGAGGAAGGGACGATCGCCTTGAATCAGAATGTCGGTCCAAGTAAGGTACTACTAGCAATGCCCCTTGGTCTTAGCACTGCTAGAAGGGGACCCTAAGTACCTTTGTGAAAATCCTTGGAGCAGTGGCTAATCCGAAAGGAAGCGCCACGAACTGGGTAATGCTTGTCCAGGAATGCGAACCTTAGAACCCGATGATGTTCCTTTGGGAAAGGAATATGTAGATACGCATCCTTTAAATCCACCGTGGTCATGAATTGACCTTCCTGGATGGAAGGAAGAATTGTTCGAATGGTTTACATTTTGAACGATGGAACCTTGAGAAACTTGTTTAAGATCTTGAGATCTAAGATTGGTCTGAACGTTCCCTCTTTTTTGGGAACTATGAACAGATTGGAGTAGAACCCCATCCCTTGTTCTCCTAATGGAACAGGATGAATCACTCCCATTTTTAACAGGTCTTCTACACAATGTAAGAATGCCTGTCTTTTTATGTGGTCTGAAGACAACTGAGACCTGTGGAACCTCCCCCTTGGGGGAAGCCCCTTGAATTCCAGAAGATAACCTTGGGAGACTATTTCTAGTGCCCAAGGATCCAGAACATCTCTTGCCCAAGCCTGAGCGAAGAGAGAGAGTCTGCCCCCCACCAGATCCGGTCCCGGATCGGGGGCCAACATTTCATGCTGTCTTGGTAGCAGTGGCAGGTTTCTTGGCCTGCTTTCCCTTGTTCCAGCCTTGCATTGGTCTCCAAGGTTGCTTGGCTTGAGAAGTATTACCCGTCTTGCATAGAGGACGTAGCACTTTGGGCTGGTCCGTTTCTACGAAAGGGACGAAAATTAGGTTTATTTTTTGGCCTTGAACAGGCCCGATCCTGAGGAAGGGCACTGGGCCCTTACCCCAGTGATATCAGAGATAATCTCTTTCAAGTCAGGGCCAAACAGCGTTTTCCCCTTGAAAGGAATGTTAAGTAGTTTGTTCTTGGAAGACGCATCAGCTGACCACGATTTCAACCCCAAAGCGCTCTGCGCGCCACAATAGCAAACCCAGAATTCTTAGCCGCTAACCTAGCCAATTGCAAAGTGCGTCTAGGGTGAAAGAATTAGCCAATTTGAGAGCATCGATTCTGTCCATAATCTCCGTCATAAGGAGGAGAATCACTATCCTCGACCCGCCTTTACCCAGCTCATCGAACCAGAAACACGCGGCTGTAGTGACAGGGACAATGCATGAATTGGTATGTAGAAGGTAACCCTGCTGAACTAAACATCTTTTAAGTAAACCTTCTAATTTTTTATCCATAGGATCTTGAAAGCACAACTATCTTCTCAGTGGGTATAGTGGTGCGTTTGTTTAAAGTGGAAACCGCTCCTCGACCTTGGGGGACTGTCTGCCATAAGTCCTTTCTGGGGTCGACGCCATAGGAAACAATATTTTTAATATGGGGGGAGGGACGAAAGGTATACCGGGCCTTTCACCATTCTTTATTTACAATGTCCCCTCATCCGCCACCGCCTTGGGTATAGAAAAGACTTCTGGGAGGCCCCGGGACCTCTAGGAACTTGTTCGTCATTTTACATAGTTCTCTCTGGGATGACCAAATTCTCACAATCATCCAGAGTGGATAATACCTCCTTAAGCCAGAGCGCGGAGATGTTCCCAACTTAAATTTAAATGTAATCACATCAGGTTCAGCTTGTTGAGAAATGTTCCCTGAATCTGAATTTTCTCCCTCAGACAAAACCTCCCTGGCCCCATCGACTGGTGTAGGGGGCTCTTCAGAAACCATTATCATCAGCCGTCGTCTGCTCTTCAGTATCTAAAAACAGAGCAGTCGCGCGTTACGCTGATAAAGTGGCATTTTGGCTGAAAGATGTTTTTGATAGAATTATCCATTACAGCCGTTAATTGTTGCATAGTAAGGAGTATTGGCGCGCTAGATGTACTAGGGGCCTCCTGAGTGGCAAGACTCGTGTAGACGAAGGAGGGAATGATGCAGTACCATGCTTACTCCCCTCAACTTGAGGAATCATCTTGCGGCATCATTGTCCATTGTCACATAAATCACATTTATTTAAATGAGAAGGAACTCTGGCTTCCCCACATTCAGAACACAGTCTATCTGGTAGTTCAGACCATGTTAAACAGGCATAAACTTGATACAACGTACAAAAAACGTTTTAAAAATAAAACCGTTACTGTCACTTGTAATTATAAACTGAACACACTTTATTACTAGCAATTGCGAAAAAAATATGAAGGAATAGTTCCAAAATTCACCAAAATTTCACCCACAGTGTCTTAAAGCCTTAAAAGTATTGCACACCAAATTTGGAAGCTTTAACCCTTAAAATAACGAACCGGAGCGTTTTTAACTTTAACCCCTTTACAGTCCCTGGTAGTCTGCTCTTGCTGAGACCCAACCAAGCCCAAAGGGGAATACGATACCAAATGACGCCGTTCAGAAAAGTCTTTTCTATGTATCAGAGCTCCTCCCACACATGCGAGACTGCATGTCCATGCCTCTCAAAAACAAGTGCGCAACACTGGCGCGAAAATGAGGGCTCTGCCTATGATTTGGGAAAGCCCCTAAAGGAATAAGGGTGTCCTAAAACAGTGCCATGCCAGGATATAATCTTATCAAAAACCCAGATTAAATGATTCCCTCCAAGCTAATATGTGTAAATATAAGAATCGATTTAGCCCAGAAATAGGTCTACAGTCATAACTAAGCCCTTGTGAAGCCCTTATTTACTATCTTAATAAACCATGGCTTACCGGATCCCATAGTGAAAATGACAGCTTCCAGCATTACATCGTCTTGTTAGAATGTGTCATACCTCAAGCAGCAAGAGACTGCTCACTGTTCCCCCAACTGAAGTTAATTCCTCTCAACAGTCCTGTGTGGAACAGCCATGGATTTTAGTAACGGTTGCTAAAATCATTTTCCTCATACAAACAGAAATCTTCATCTCTTTTCTGTTTCAGAGTAAATAGTACATACCAGCACTATTTTAAAATAACAAACTCTTGATTGAATAATAAAAACTACAGTTAAACACTAAAAAACTCTAAGCCATCTCCGTGGAGATGTTGCCTGTACAACGGCAAAGAGAATGACTGGGGTAGGCGGAGCCTAGGAGGGATCATGTGACCAGCTTTGCTGGGCTCTTTGCCATTTCCTGTTGGGGAAGAGAATATCCCACAAGTAAGGATGACGCCGTGGACCGGACACACCTATGTTGGAGAAATCCACATTAAACTTTCATGATTCAGATAGGGCATGTCAACTTTCCAATTTACTTTTATCATCAAATTAGCTTTGTTCTCTTGGTATTTTTAGTTTAAAGCTAAACCTAGGTAGGCTCATATGCTAATTTCTAAGCCCTTGAAGGCCGTCTCTTATCTAAGACTATAGTCAGCTTCTGGAAAAACTACCACAGTAAAATACTATTCAGTAAAAATGGTTTATGACCTCTCCAAGATTTATTACTATAATTCCAACCATCTAAAACTAATGTAACTGACAAACTAACAGCATTTTAACTTAATTTTAACTGGAAAACATATATGTCCCATGTGAATAACAATAAAACAATTGTGACACGAAAAATAATATTGTTATCTCAAGAGACTGCAGTAAAATCAAACACCAAGCACTCAATCTTACCCGAAGTCTTATCAAAGGTTTTTCTGGCTGTCGTGAATTTCCCAGACGTTCTCTTTCAGCAGTTTCCAGCATTGCTTCAATCTACAACACATTTTTTTTTACAGAGTATACACATGCAGACGCAAATAAACTGTTTGCCTATATTGCTATCTAAAACAGAGCACTTAAAAGCATAGAGAGCATAGCAAATATATCATCAACGTTTTGTTCATAAAGCAAACATAACATTTTGAAGCCAGTCTGCCTAAGGAAAACAAAATTAGCCTATATTGCTCTCTACAACAGAGAATTTGTAAGCACAAAAACAGAATAATTATATAAAAGTTTTTTGTAAAGCAGAGAGATAAAGGAAGAATGACTATGTTGAAAGCCTCCCAAATGAAAATAAAACAAGATGCTGTACATTTTCATGTGAAAACTTATATTGCACAGGAACTTTTTTATAGGAACAACTATAATCGCAATGTTCAAAACATAAGAACTTTGATTTGCACTGAGAATCATAATTTTAGCTACAATCTCAGGGCACATAACTAAACTTCCAGTTCGACAGGAAGTACACAAATTCGTTCTTCTGATTTAATGTTTTGACTTTTTGTAACCCTGGTAGCAGATTGAGTTGGAGATTTATGAACACTGCATGAATACCCTATTATAATATTTTAAGTAAGAGAACTACACGGCTCACTATTCTATTGAGGCTTAAAGGGATATGAAACCCAAAATGTATCTTTCATGATTCAGCTAGAGCGTGTGATTTTAAACAACTTTTTAATTTACTTCTATTGCCCAATTTTCTTTCTCCTCTTGGTATCTTTTGTTGAAAAGCAGAGACGTCTGCTTAGGAGATGGCCCCCTTCTGTAGAACTATATGGAAACAGAATCTTATCCATTTGCAAGGGCAGTAGATGGCAGCACTATTTCCTGCCATTTAGTGCTCCTGCTCCGGATGCCTACCTAGGTACAAAATATCATGGGGACAAAGCAAATTTGATAATAGAAATAAATTGGAATACTTTTTTAAATGGTATGCTTTGCCTGGATCACAAAAGAACATTTGTGGGTTTACTTTATAAACATCATGCAAACATTATAAACAACTTGTTCAAGGAAATGGCCAGCGGCTGATCTGATCTGGGCATGCTGCTGACAGGTTTCTTATTCTGAGGCCTGACACGGGCATGTCGCAGAGAAGCTACAGAAACAGGGATCTGGTCTAAGGTCTGATGTGGACATGCGGTTGAAGGACCAAGATTCTCGTGTTCTGGGGTTGTAGGACCGTGAGGGTTTGTTACTTTCATGTTTATTTGTTATACTATTCATTGTTATTTTAGCGCTATCAGAATGCTGATGTGACAGAGTATACATATTTTGAATTCTCCAGAAACAGACCTAAGCCGAGAACCATCTCATTTATGACTAGAGACTCTGTGTCCAATAATCACAAGAGGAGGCTATAGAATGAGATTATTATATGTTTGTATATACAAGTCCTTTAGTGTGATTCATCTATCTGGATGTGGACAATAATTAGGTAAATCGATATAGCCAGCCCACAGAGGAGGGGGCAGTTAAGGAGCTTCTTTCAGAAAGTGCCAGTAATGAGATAACACGCATCAGGTGGTCATTCCTGTAAACAGTTGGATTGTCTCTAGCAACTTTGCCATTTTAACTGTGTTTCAGTAAAGTATAGTTTTTAATATCGACCCTTAGACCCTGTGTGTCCTTTAAATAGTACCAGAATTATCCCACACTGAGAAAGATCAGTGGCTTAGGTCTGTTTCTGGAGAAGTGAAAGTAAGCTAGCGGGGTTGGAAGTTCCCAGAGATATAGCACATGCCAAACCGGTGGGAATGGAAGCCAGAAGTCCTTCTGTTACTAAGAAGACATTAAGCAGTAAGTGGTCAAAATAGTGACCTTGTTTGTTTGTACATAGTTTATGGATATACCAAGCAATATGAGTCATAGAAGCTGTGTGAGCAAAAACCAGTAATAAAGACATTAAACACATTAACAATACTGGCAGTAAAAAATTATTTATCTATTTTATCTCATGAACAGCAGATTATGAAAGCTTGAAGGGAAAAGAATCTATAAAATCTGTTCACCATAGATACGTCCACAATTTAGTAGATATAATCAATATTGTTTAGAGAGGTCTGTTTTGCATTAATTATTTGTTTAGCCTATTGTGGTGTTGCTATTATAATTAAAAAAGAAAGTCTAATGTGATTCTTATCTCAGCCAGCATCAGTATTCCATTTCTTTACTGTACTGAAAATATGCTGGTAGATTCTAAGCTTAGTTTCTTACACAAAGCTGGTTTTGTGCAAATAAACACACTGAAACTCCTGTCCATGATATCTATTATTAAAAAAAGTTTCCAAAACCTTCAATTATGTATAAAGGAGAAGCATAAATTTAAAGTACAAACACAAAAAAATATGATGTGTCATGCAAATGTTCCATAAAAAATGTATATACTTGAATGTTAAAGTACCTTCTCAATGCAGAAGTTTTCAATGTCTTGTGTCACTTTTGGGTTATCTGGATTGAAAATGTCTGGATAATCCGCTAGCACAATATCTTCAATGAAGAATTGTCTGACGGTCTGCAATGGAATCTTCTGCATGTTCATTTTCTTTCCCTTAATTCTCAAGAGACCCACATGTCTATAAGGCAATATAACAAATGTTTTCCAAAAGAAAAATAAATCATGCAGTGTATCAGAAGAACAAAATTCCAAAGAACAAAGAAAAAAAAAGTTTAAAAAACACCCACCAATGGCAAACAAATATATGAAAACTAAAAGCCTAACCTAGCCTACTTAAGAGAATATAATATAATGTTAGTAGCACCATCTTAAGAGCAGCAGCTGCCTGGTTTATTATCTTTTTTATATATTATTAAATATTACTAATAGTAAAAAAAACCTTTAAGTACATAAATTGTTCTAATCGCAAGTGATTAGAGAGGACTAAAATGTTCTTTTAGGTGCGGGTGTTACAGATACTAAGAAATTAAATGATAAGCATCCCTAAGTAGGTAAGTCAGTTTATAGTGCATTATATACCATTCTTAGTTTCTGACAAAAGGCACACTAATGATACTGCTGGACGGGATAAGCAATATCGCAACCACGCTAACTAGCGCGCATATTATAAGATGAAATTAAACAGTTGTGCTTGAGTGCAAACAAAATTTGTGATCAACTGATTAGCATAACTGAAGACCAAAAGTAAAGTGAAAGGGTTAAAAAAAAATGTTCACCAAACACATCAGAATAAACTATTACACTCATGTATATGTCTAAATGTGTCTAAAAAAAGAGAACCTTCCAAGATAACAATTTAATGTCAATGGAATGCAAAGGCTCAAACGGAGCCTGTTGCAAAACACGAAGAACAAGATTTAGTTTCTAATGAGGAGCCCCAGATCTAAATACAGTTCTGATCCTAATCAGAGCCTTAACAAAGGACTGCACGTCTGGAAGCACAGCCAGCCTCTTGTGCAATAAAACCGACAGGGCCGAAATCTGTCCTCTCAGGGAATTAGCAGAAAAGCCCTTCTCCAGTCCATCCTGGAGAAAAGATAAGATCCTGGCAACCTTAACTCTGTGCCAGGAAAAACCAAGCTCATCACACCAGAATAAGTAGGTCCTCCACCCTTTGTGGTAGATACGCAGAGTAACTGGTTTACGAGCATAAATAAGAGTATTAATAACTCTCTCAGAGAAACCTCTCTTTGCTAAGACTAAGTTTACAACTTCCACGCAGTCAGCCTCAGAGAATCTAGATTTTGATGAACAAATGGACCTTGTAAAAAACAGGTCTCTATGACAAGTTAACTTCCACGGAGGAGATGAGGACATCCCTACTAGATCCGCGAACCACGTCCTTTGCGGCCACGATGGAACAATCAGGATTACCGATACCTGCCCCTGCTTGATGTGGGGCACCACTTGAGGAAGTAACGGAGGAAAAAGATGTATGAGTTTGAACCTCTAGGGCACTGCTAGTGCGAGGGTAAGAAGGTAATCGCAGCTGTAGCGTCCTCGGAATGAACCGGAAGTGAAAACCTTAGGAAAAGGTCACTGTAAAGTCCCCAGGATACTCACGGAGTGCCGTAGCCAAAAAAACGGAGGATTAGCCCGTGTAGCAATATCGAAGAAGAGGAGGCGGCAGGCACTACAACTCAGACCCACAAGCAAAATGGTAAAAAACAAAAAGTCTTTATTGGAGGCACTTAGCCATGTTAAAAGGCAGACTGACAGGCAGGGGAAACAGCACGAACAAGGTCTTACGCGTTTCGCGCCCCCTAGTGGCGCTTACTCATAGACACTGCTAGTGCATCTATGAGATCCGCTTGGGGATCCCTCGACCTCAACCTGTACCAGCATAGCTTGGTTTTGAGACGGGACAGCATGAGATCTATCTCCGGCGTCCCCCACTTTCTGCATATCACCTTGGGATGGAGAGGCCATTCCCTGGGTGGAAGGATTGCCTGCTGAGAAAATCCGCCTCCCAGTTGTCCACACCCGGAATGTGGATCGCTGAAAGCGAACAGCTGTGGTCCTCTGCCCACTCCAGAATCTGAGATGCTTCCTTCATCGCCAACAAACTTCTCATTCCCCTCTGATGGTTGATGTAAGCCACTGAGGATATATTGTCTGATTGAAATCTGATAAACTGGGACAAACCCAGAAGTGGCCTAGCCTTCAAGGCATTGAAGGTTGCCCATAGTTCCAAAATTTATTGGGAGGGAGGACTCCTCCTGAGTCCACAACCCCTGTGCCTTCCTGGCACCCCAAACAGCTCCCCATCCGGATAGGCTTGTGTAGTCACAATCTCCCAGGATGGTCTTAAGAAGCATGTCCCTCGGGACAGATTATTTGGACAGAGCCACCAAGAGAGCGATTCTCTCAACCGGCTGTCTAATACATTCGTAGAGACAGATCAAAATGATCGCCGTTCCACTCCCTCAGTATGCACAGTTGTAAAGGTCTGAGCCGGAACCTGGCAAAAGGAATGTCGTCCATGGAGGACACCATGAGACCAATCACCTCCATACACTGAGCCACAGAGGTACTCAAGGAGGTCCGAAGGGCAAGACATACTGAAGTTAACTTGCAACGTCTCTGGTCTATTAGAAATTTCCTCATAGATATGGAGTCTATTATAGCACCCAGGAATTCCACCCTGGTACTTGGGATAAGAGAACTCTTTTACAAGTTATCTTCCATCCATGTGTCCGAAGAAGACTAAGAAGGGACTCCGAGTATTCTTCCGTAAGAAGACAAGATGGTGCTTGCACCAGAATATCGTCCAAGTATGGGGCTACTGTAATACCCTGAGTTCTGGCAACAGCTAGAAGAGCCCAGAACTTTCGTAAAGATTCTTGGAGCAGTAGCTATGCCAAATGGAAGGGCAAGTCCAGAAAATACAAACCTCAGGAACTGAAAGTGTTCCCTGTGGATTGGAACATGAAGGTAAGCGTCCTTCAGATCTATAGTGGTCATAAACTGGCCTTGCTGAACTAAAGGAAGGATGGACCTTATTGTCTCCATCTTGAAGGAAGGGATACTGAGACATGCGTTTAAGCGCTTTAGGTCCAGAATTAGGCGGAATGTTCCCTCCTTCTTTGGGACCACAAAAAGCTTTAAAAAAGAAAACTTCAAACCTCTTTCTTTGATAGGCACCGGGACAACAACTCCTAAGGAGGAAAGGTCCCGAACACACCCTAGAAAGGATCCCTTTTCTGGTCTGTAGACAGGTTCGAAAGTAGGAATCTGCCCCTGGGCGGATGAGATTTGAAGTCTATCTTGTATCCCTGAGTACGACCTCCAGGACCCACGGATCCTGTACATCCCTAAACCAAGCGTCTAAAAAAAGAGACACAGTCAGCCCCCTACACAATCCGATCCCAGATCGAGGGCCGCCCCTTCATGCCGATATGTTTTCGGCAGGGTTCTTATTCTGCTTGGACTTATTCCAGGACTGAGCCGGCTTCCAAATACTCTTGGGTTGCTTGGGCTTGGAGGAGGATTGTTGTCGTTGGGATTTGCCAGAACGAAAGGAACGAAAATTAGAAGATTGTCGTACCTTAGACTTGTTCTTCTTATCTTGCGGTAGGAAGGCACCCATGCCTCCGGTAACCGTAGAAATAATGAAGTCCAGGCCTGGACCAAATAAAATCTTTCCTTTGAAGGGAAGACTGGACTTAGAAGTCATATCCGCAGAACAAGACTTCAACCGCCGGAGATTTCTGTCAACAGAACGTATAAATAGTAATCAAGCCCAAGGAGATCACATCTGATGAGGCCCCTGTTCCAGCCATTTGTGGGAGGGGCGAAACACGTCATGCCTGTGAACTGATGACGAAGTAAGTGCTATGCCAACACTAGCTATGTGTGTAATCATGCCGGATTGGACTAACGGGGGTTACCTATAATGGCAAGTGAAGACGCCGACCGATAAACCTATCTATGCTGAGAAACCGCAGAAAAATAAGGTACTGGATGTCTCTCCATAGCGGTGAACTAGGTACTTTGGATTAAAGGTGAGGTATGGCTGTTAAAAGTCTTGCAACCCCATACATGTCCGAATAAGAGTAAGATATGGGACTGTATTTACCTGCACAAATACATCTGATGATTAACAAGAAGCATAAAGTGGATATCCATTGATGTTGTTTTAAGTGATGTGTTTTTTTTGTGGAATCTAATTATCACTCTGACTATATAATCAAGGAGTTCACTGTTTACACACTAGAGCGTGTTTTTTAACACTTGAGTGCCTGGTTTTTAATGCACCAAGTTATTTCTTCCTTTTTTGGGGCCCCACAGCTACCCTTGCTTATGTATGTATGTATGTATGTATGTATGTATGTATGTATGTATGTATGTATATATATATATATATATATATATATATATATATATATATATATATATACACACAGACACACACACATACAGAGAGAAGTGCACTCACAGGAACGAACAACTGGCTCAATACCATTGTTAGCCTGTTCTATGGCGATTTACCACCTGGGTGCAACTTTTTAGCCCACTAATGCTTTTCACAGAGTGGAACTTTTCTGTAGTATATCAGTCTGATCCCGCCTATTACAGTCAGTCCAGCGCCGAAATACAACAGGCTACCATTGTTAGCCTGTTCTATGGCGATTTACCACCTGGGTGCAACTTTTTAGCCCACTAATGCTTTTCACAGAGTGGAACTTTTCTGTAGTATATCAGTCTGATCCCGCCTATTACAGTCAGTCCAGCGCCGAAATACAAGGCAATTCCTCTCTGAACAAGGAACACAGCAACCCCAGACTATCATTTCGGCCTTCATTGGGCCTCGTCAGTGAGGTGTAGCCATATTCCTCTAAGCACACTGAGCAAGGAGTCCACGTCTGGTTGCCCCTTTTTCCCATAGGGAGACTAAATACATACAGAGAGAAGTGCACTCACAGGAACGAACAACTGGCTCAATACCATTGTTAGCCTGTTCTATGGCGATTTACCACCTGGGTGCAACTTTTTAGCCCAGTAATGCTTTTCACAGAGTGGAACTTTCCTGTAGTATATCAGTCTGATCTGTGTGTGTGTGTATATATATATATATATATATATATATATATATATATATATATATATATATATATATATATATATATATATGCACAGTGTTGGGCTTGCAACACTTTATTACAGCACGTATTCGCAGCCAGTTGGCTGTTTTTCTGCATTAAGTATAAGCTACCCTTGCTTATGTATGTATGTATGTATGTATGTATATATATATATATATATATATATATATATATATGCGCAGTATTGGGCATTGGGCAGTATTTTTCTGCATTAAGTATACGTATGAGTGTTTCAATTTAATCTCTGCCAATATTTATAGCATCTTTGTTAGGATTTGTGCATATAATCTGAGCGTATTCACATAGCTTTGTTTTTTATTTTTTATGTAAGTGTGTTAACCATATGAAAAATGGGTGGAGGATAAACGTTGCACTTGTTTAAAGCCGACTACTCTTGTTATAGTAATAAAGCGTTGTTATACCTCTGTGCAGCCCTCAGTCCCACTTTGTCTGATACTAATTGGGTTTAAGTCCTTTATTCAGTATTATATTGTATGTTATTTCTTGGGACTGCTAGCACTTCAGGTAACGCATTAGATATATAGTGTGCACCTCTATATCACAATATAAACAGGTATGATTTAGTACAGAAGTACCTTCTAACATGTCAGAGTCCTCCATAGCTCAGGTTATACCCACAGAAGGACACAAATAAAAACGTTTGTTTTTTATATACTCCCAATGGCTGGGGCACTCACCACCTCCAAGACCCAGACAGTTAACAGAGGAAAAGCTCTCCTCAGGTTGAAGTCTCAGCCGGAATGGAGGAAATAAACATAGACCACATGCTATGAAAAGTACAGCAAGTTAATAGGAGCGGTGCAACACTTTCAAAAATGAAAGTGAAACCAGTTTGTTCCAGCCAAAAACACACAGTCTATGAGCCCAGAAAAAAAAAAATCACACATGTAAATAATTAATACACTGAGTATTTAACCCCAACTGTTCAATAAACCCCCCTCAGAGGATATTAACCCTGAATCCTATCAAGGTATAAAGGAGCCACACTGTTATAGCGTTTTATGTGTAAAAAATTTAAACAATCTTACCTCCAGGATTCATGCTGTGGAACAGAACACAGCCTCTCAAGTGTGACAGTCTTATAGCAGCGCTCCTGACATGGACTAGAGTGAGAGAAAGCAGGCAGTGAAACTCGTAAACACTGATTGCTTAGGAGCTGTTAGCAGTAGTCTGGATGGTTTTGCAGAAAAACTTTCCCTGCATCTCCAGACTCTAACTTTCATCAATACTCTCACTGAAAGATTGACATGACTACTTAAAACTCCAGTCCTATCTTTAAGGGCAGATACCCTTTTTTCAGGACTCTCTGAATCTTCTGACACATCTCTCTCACCTCCTATCGTGACGAAAGGCAAAGAATGAGTGGAGTAATGAAGAAGTAGGAGGGACATTTAAGCCTTTGGCTGGGGTGTCTTTGCCTCCTCCTGGTGGCCAGGTGTTGTATTTCCCAACAGTAAGGAATGAAGCTATGGACTCTCCCTATCTTACGAAGGAAATATATAATATGCTTTATAAAGTTAAACAACACATTTAAAATAGTCTTTTTTTTTATTATTTTTTTTTAAATGCCATTACTTTTTTACTGCCTCTCCAGGTGAAAGAGAAGTTGCAACAGAGCTTCCAGGCTGTGAAACATAAAAAAGTTGCTGTTCATTCCTTTCAGGCGCAATTTTGCACTCATGCTCATGACCCCAGATAACCAAGTCCAAAAAATCATCTAGGAACTGTTCAGGGATATAATTTGTAGCTCCATGCTTGCTCCTGTTAAATCAAAAAGCAAAAATTAGAAAACCATGAACGAATCAGAATAACTGTCAGTGCACGCAATATTGTTGACTATGGTCTTGCAACAACTACATAAAGGGACATTAAACACAAACTACATTTTATAAGCATAGGGACATCCTAGCCAAAATTGGAATCCACATGGATGCAATTCACTTTTGAATAGAAGCATTATTGTAATTTACATGTATTAGCAAAAATGCTTCTAATAAAAGCTCTCTCTCTTTCAAAAGTGTATTTAAGTATGCACCGTGCACCAGCATTTTAAACACAGGACTTGCTCAGACAGCCTAAGGTGCTTGTACAACCTGGCAATGACTCAATTTGTTAATTGCTGACATTATACAAGCCCCAGTGGCACTCTGAGCTATATTTAAAATGCTGGTGCACTGAGAATATGTAGTTATACTTCACATGTACAGAAAAATGCTAACACTAAAACAGTTATAACTTTTACTAGAAGCATTTTTGCCAATACATGTATAATGCACATATGTTTCTATTCAAATCTGTAATTCATCTATGTATGTGCATTTAAATTTAGACTGGAATGCCCCCTTATGATTCAGATAAGGCCTGTCATTTTAAATAACTTTCCAATTTTCTTTTATCATCAAATTTGTTTGTTCTTTTGTTATTCTTAGTTGAAAGAACGCCTCTAATCTGAATGCATTTGACAGTTTTTCACAGCTAAAGGGTGTTACCTTATGTGTGCCGTATAGATAATATTGTGCTCACGCCCGTGAGAGGGAACTGATTGGCTAAAATGCAAGTCTGCCAAAAGAACTTAGATAAGGGGGCAGTTTGCAGAAGCTTAGATACAAGGTAATCACAGAGGTAAAAAAAAAATGTATGCTTACCTGATACATTTCTTTCTTTTGCGATGTACCAAGTCCACGGTTTCATCCTTACTTGTGGGATATTATCCTTCCCAACAGGAAGTGGCAAAGAGAGCACCCACAGCAGAGCTGTCTATATAGCTCCCCCCTTAACTCCACCCCCCAGTCATTGGACCGTAGGCTTAGGAAGAAAAAGGAGAAACTATAAGGTGCAGAGGTGACTGAAGTTTTCAATAAAAAATACTAGCTGTCTTGAATAGACAGGGCGGGCCGTGGACTCGGTACATCGCAAAAGAAAGAAATTTATCAGGTAAGCATAAATTTTGTTCTCTTTCGCAAGATGTGCCGAGTCCACGGTTTCATCCTTACTTGTGGGATACCAATACCAAAGCTTTAGGACATGGATGAAGGGAGGGACAAGACAGGAACTTAAACAGAAGGCACCACTGCTTGCAGAACCTTTCTCCCAAAAATAGCCTCCGAAGAAGCAAAAGTATCAAATTTGTAAAATTTGGAAAAGGTATGAAGCGAAGACCAAGTCGCAGCCTTACAAATCTGTTCAACAGAAGCATCATTTTAAAAGCCCTTGTGGAAGTCACCGCTCTAGTAGAGTGAGCTGTAATTCTTTCAGGAGGCTGCTATCCAGCAGTCTCATAAGCCAGACGGATGATGCTTTTCAGCCAAAAGGAAAGAGAGGTAGCCGTAGCATTTTGACCTCTACGCTTTCCAGAATAGACAACAAACAAAAAAGATGTTTGACGAAAATCCTTGGTTGCCTGCAAATAAAACCTCAAAGCATGAACCACGTCCAAGTTGTGCAACAGACTATCCTTCTTAGAAGAAGGATTAGGACACAGAGAAGGAACAACAATTTCCTGATTGATATTCCTGTTAGTAACAACCTTAGGGAGGAACCCGGGTTTGGTACGCAAAACCACCTTATCAGCATGGAAAACAAGATAAGGCGAGTCACATTGTAATGCAGATAGTTCAGAGACTCTTCGAGCTGAAGAGATAGCAACTAGAAACAGAACTTTCCAATATAGAAGCTTAATATCTATGGAATGCATGGGTTCAAACGGAACCCCCTGAAGAACTTTAAGAACTAAATTTAGACTCCATGGCGGAGAAAGGGCAAAATCTTAGGAATCCTGATCTTACTCCATGAGTAACCTTTGGATTCGCACCAAAAAAGATATTTACGCCATATCTTATGATAGATTTTCCTGGTGACAGGCTTTTGAGCCTGAATTAAGGTATCTAAACCCCGCTTTGATAAACGTTCAATCTCCAAGCGTTCAATCTCCAAGCAGTCAGTTGCAGAGAAATTAGATTTGGATGCTTGAACGGACCCCTACTAGATCTGCTCCCGGATCGGGGGCTACTCCTTCATGCTGTCTTGGTGGCAGCAGCAGGCTTCTTGGCCTGTTTACCTTTGTTCCAAGCCTGGTTAGGTCTCCAGACAGGCTTGGATTGAGCAAAGTTCCCCTCTTGCCTTGCAGCAGGGGAAGAGGAAGTCGGACCACCTTTGAAGTTTCGAAAGGAACGAAAATTATTTTGTTTGGTCCACATCTTATTTGAATTATCCTGAGGGAGGGCATGACCCTTCCCTCCAGTGATATCTGAAATGATCTCTTTCAGTTCAGGCCCGAATAGGGTCTTACCCTTGAAAGGGATGGTCAAAAGCTTAGATTTTGATGGCACATCAGCCGACCAGGACTTAAGCCATAACGCTCTACGCGCTAAAATGGCAAAACCTGAATTCTTTGCCGCTAATTTAGCCAGATGAAAAGCGGCATCTGTAATGAAAGAATTAGCTAGCTTAAGAGCCCTAATTCTATCCAGAATATCATCTAATGGGGTCTCCACCTGAAGAGCCTCTTCCAGAGCCTCGAACCAAAAGGCAGGTGCAGTGGTTACAGGAACAATTCACGCTATAGGCTGGAGAAGAAAACCCTGATGAACAAAAATTTTCTTTAGGAGACCCTCTAATTTTTTATCCATAGGATCTTTGAAAGCACAACTGTCCTCAATAGGTATAGTTGTACGCTTAGCTAGAGAAGAAATTGCTCCCTCCACCTTAGGGACCATCTGCCACGAGCCCCGCATGGTGTCGGATATGGGGAACACCTTCTTAAAAATAGGAGGGGGAGCGAACGGAATACCTGGTCTATCTCACTCCTTAGTAACAATGTCCGAAAACATAATTTTATGTAAGAACTTACCTGATAAATTCATTTCTTTCATATTAGCAAGAGTCCATGAGCTAGTGACGTATGGGATATACATTCCTACCAGGAGGGGCAAAGTTTCCCAAACCTTAAAATGCCTATAAATACACCCCTCACCACACCCACAATTCAGTTTAACAAATAGCCAAGAAGTGGGGTGATAAGAAAGGAGCGAAAGCATCAAAAATAAGGAATTGGAATAATTGTGCTTTATACAAAAAAATCATAACCACCACAAAAAGGGTGGGCCTCATGGACTCTTGCTAATATGAAAGAAATGAATTTATCAGGTAAGTTCTTACATAAATTATGTTTTCTTTCATGTTATTAGCAAGAGTCCATGAGCTAGTGACGTATGGGATAGCAGATACCCAAGATGTGGAACTTCCACGCAAGAGTCACTAGAGAGGGAAGGATAAAATAAAGACAGCCAATTCCGCTGAAAAATAAATCCACTACCCAAATCAAAAGTTTCAATTTTTATAATGAAAAAACTGAAGTTATAAGCAGAAGAATCAAACTGAAACAGCTGCCTGAAGTAATATTCTACCAAAGACTGCTTCTGAAGAAGAGAAAACATCAAAATGGTAGAATTTAGTAAAAGTATGCAAAGAAGACCAAGTCATTGCTTTGCAAATCTGATCAACAGAAGCTTCATTCTTAAAAGTCCAGGAAGTAGAAACTGACCTAGTAGAATGAGCCGTAATCCTCAGAGGCGGAGATTAACCCGACTCCAAATAAGCATAATGAATCAAAAGCTTTAACCAAGATGTCAAAGAAAAGGCAGAAACCTTCTGACCTTTCCTAAAACCAGAAAAGATAACAAATAGACTAGAAGTCTGTCTGAAATCTGAGTAGCTTCAACATAATATTTCAAAACTCTTACCACATCCAAAGAATGTAAGAATCTTACCAAAGAATTCTTAGGATTAGGACATAAGGAAGGGACAATAATTCCTCTAATCCGATACTTGATCGTAAAGTATCCAACCAGAAAGATGAAGCAATTGCAACATTAGCCAAATAAATTACAGGTCTAAGAAAAGTACCTGAAAACAATTTTCCTTAAATAAGATACGACCATCTGAAGGAAAAAAATAAATACTATTAGCTATAAGAAAAATAGTATATTTAGCAGAAGTAGAGATAGCCCCATTAATTTGGGGAATCTTTCCTCAAAACTGAAAACTAACTGCCTATTCCATTCCCTAGTATCAGGAACTGGAAAAAAACTTCTGAAGAAACCCAGAAGATAAATAAGCAGAATTTAAATGTTTAGCTTTAAATGTTTAGCTAGTCTTTAAAATCAAAAGAACTAGTGACTTCAATATCCAAAATAATCAACACCTTTTGAACAAAGAACAAATGTACTTTATTAAAAATAAAAAAACATAATTTATGTAAGAACTTACCTGATAAATTCATTTCTTTCATATTAGCAAGAGTCCATGAGCTAGTGACGTATGGGATATACATTCCTACCAGGAGGGGCAAAGTTTCCCAAACCTTAAAATGCCTATAAATACACCCCTCACCACACCCACAATTCAGTTTAACGAATAGCCAAGAAGTGGGGTGATAAGAAAAAAGTGCGAAAGCATATAAAATAAGGAATTGGAATAATTGTGCTTTATACAAAAAAATCAAAACCACCACAAAAAAGGGCGGGCCTCATGGACTCTTGCTAATATGAAAGAAATGAATTTATCAGGTAAGTTCTTACATAAATTATGTTTTCTTTCATGTAATTAGCAAGAGTCCATGAGCTAGTGACGTATGGGATAATGATTACCCAAGATGTGGATCTTTCCACACAAGAGTCACTAGAGAGGGAGGGATAAAATAAAGACAGCCAATTCCTGCTGAAAATAATCCACACCCAGAATAAAATTTAATGAAAAAACATAAGCAGAAGATTCAAACTGAAACCACTGCCTGAAGTACGTTTCTACCAAAAACTGCTTCAGAAGAAGAAAACACATCAAAATGGTATAATTTAGTAAAAATATGCAAAGAGGACCAAGTTGCTGTTTTGCAAATCTGATCAACCGAAGCTTCATTCTTAAACGCCCAGGAAGTAGAAACTGACCTAGTAGAATGAGCTGTAATCCTTTGAGGCGGAGTGTTACCTGACTCAACATAGGCATGATGAACTAAAGATTTCAACCAAGATGCCAAAGAAATGGCAGAAGCTTTCTGACCTTTTCTAGAACCGGAAAAGATGACAAATAGACTAGAAGTCTTTCGGAAAGACTTAGTAGCTTCAACATAATATTACAAAGTTCTAACAGCATCCAAAGAATGCAATGATTTCTCCTTAGAATTCATAGGATTAGGACATAATGAAGGAACCACAATTTCTCTACTAATGTTGTTAGAATTCACAACCTTAGGTAAAAAATTTCAAAAGAAGTTCGCAGCACCGCCTTATCCTGATGCAAAATCAGAAAAGGAGACTCACAAAAAATAGTAGATAATTCAGAGACTCTTCTGGCAGAAGAGATGGCCAAAAGAAACAAAACTTTCCAAGAAAGTTATATAACGACCAAAGAATGCATGGGTTCAAAAGGAGGAGCTTGAAGAGCCCCCAGAACCAAATTTAAACTCCAAGGAGGAGAAATTGACTTAATGACAAGTTTTATACGAACCAAAGGTTGTACAAAACAATGAATATCAGGAAGATTAGCAATCCTTCTGTGAAAAAGAACAGAAAGAGCAGAGATTTGTCTTACAAGAAACTTGCGGACAAACCTTTATCTAAACCATCCTGAAGAAATATAAGTCTTCCAGACTCTATAATATATCTCTCTAGATACAGATTTACAAGCCTGTCACATAGTATCAATCACAGAGTCAGAGAAACCTCTTTGACCAAGAATTAAGCGTTCAAACTCCAGTACTCCACACCTTAAAACTAAGGCTTTGAGATCCTGATGGAAAAAAAGAACCTTGAGACAGAAAGACTGGTCTTAACGGAAGAGTCCACAGCCGGCAAGAGGCCATCCGGACAAGATCCGCATACCAAAACCTGTGAGGCCATGCTGGAGCCACCAGCAGGACAAACGAGCATTCCTTTAGAACATTGGAGAATACCCTAAAGAACTAGAGGCGGAAAGATATAGGCAGGATGACACTTGTAAGGAAGAGATAATGCATCCACTGCCTCCGCCCGAGGATCCCGGGATCCGGACAGATACCAGGGAAGTTTCTTGTTTAGATGAGAAGCCATCAGATCTATTTCTGGGAGTTCCCACATTTGAACAATCTGAGGAAATACCTCTGGGTGAAGACCATTCGCCCAGGTGCAACGATTGGCGACTGAGATAATCCGCTTTCCAATTGTCCATACCTGGGATATGAACCGCAGAGAGTAGACAGGAGCTGGATTCTGCCCAAATCAAAATTCGAGATACTTCTTTCATAGCCAGAGGAGTGTGAGTCCCTCCTTGATGATTGATGTATGCCACAGTTGTGACATTGTCTATCTGAAACAAATGAACAACTCTCTCTTCAGAAGAGGCCAAGACTGAAGAGCTCTGAAATTGCACGGAGTTCCAAAATAAGATCGGAAATCTCACCTCCTGAGATTCCCAAACCCCTTGTGCCGTCAGATACCCCCACACAGCTCCCCAACCTGTAAGACTTGCATCTGTTGAGATTATAGTCCAGGTCGGAAGAACAAGAAGCCCCCTGAACTAAACGATGGTGATCTGTCCACCAAGTCAGAGAGTGTCGTATAATCGGTTTAAAGATATTAATTGAGATATCTTTGAGTAATCCCTGCACCATTGGTTCAGCATACAGAGCTGAAGAGGTCGCATGTGAAAATGAGCAAAGGAGATCGCATCTGATGCGGCAGTCCTAAGACCTAAAATTTCCATGCATAAGGCTACCAAAGGGAATGATTGTGACTGAAGGTTTTGACAAGCTGATGTCAATGTTAAACTTCTCTTGTCTGACAAGGACAGAGTCATAGACACTGAATCTATCTAGAAACCTAAAAAGGATACCCTTGTCTGAGGAATCAATGAACTGATTGGTAAATTGATCCTCCAACCATGAACTTGAAGAAACAATACAAGTCGATTCGTATGAGATTCTTCGAAAATGAGAAGACTGAGCAAGTACCCAGATATCGTCCAAAAAGGAAATACCAAAACCCTGTTTTCTGATTACAGAAAGAAGGGCACCGAGAACCAAACAAATTCTTGGAACTGAGGCTAGGCCAAACGGTAGAGCCACAAAACTGGTAATGCTTGTCTAAAAAGAGAATCTCAGACACTAAAAGTGATCTGGATGAATCGGAATATGTAGATACACATCCTGTAAATCTATTGTAGACATATAATGCCCTTGCTAAACAAAAGGCAGGATAGTCCTACAGTAACCATCTTGAATGTTGGTATCCTTACATAACGATTCAATATTGATAGATCCGGAACTGGTCTGAAGGAATTGACCTTCTTTGGTACAATGAAGAGATAAAATAAAACCCCAGCCCCTGTTCCAGAACTGGAACTGGCATAATTACTCCAGCCAACTCTAGATCTGAAACACATTTCAGAAATGCTGAGCCTTTGCTGTGTTAACTGGGACACGGGAAAGAAAAAAAAAATCTCTTAGCAGGAGGCCTTAACTGAAGCCAATTCTGTACCTTTCTGAAACAATGTTCTGAAACCAGAGATTGAGAACGGAATTGATCCAAATATCTTTGAAGAAAACGTAATCTGCCCCATACCAGCTGAGCTGGAATAAGGTCCGCACCTTCATGGGTACTTAGGAGCTGGCTATAGGTTTTCAATAAGGCTTGGATATACTCCAAACTGGAAATAGTTTCCAAACTGATACCTTTCCTGAGGATGAAGGATCAGGCTTTTGTTCCTTATTATGAGGAAAGGAACGAAAATGATTATTAGACCTAAATTTACCTTAGATTTTTTATCCTTTGGTAAAAAAGTTCCCTTCCTTCCAGAAACAGTTGAGATAATAATTTATTACCCTGGAAAGAAAGGGAAAGCAAAGGTGACTTAGAAGACATATCAGCATTCCAAGTTTAATCCATAAAGCTTTTCTAGCTAAAATAGCTAGAGACATATACCTGACATCAACTCTAATGATATCAAAAGATGGTATCACCAATAAAATTATTAGAATAATAATAATGCTATAAAATTATGATCTGTTACTTGTTGCGCTAAAGCTTCTAACCAAAAAGTTGAGGCTGCAGCAACATCCGCTAAAAATATAGCAGGTCTAAGAAGATTACCTGAACATAAGTAAGCTTTTCTTAGAAAGGATTCAATTTTCCTATCTAAAGGATCCTTAAATGAAGTACTATCTACCGTAGGAATAGTAGCACATTTAGCAGGAGTAGAGACAGCCCCATAACCTTAGGGATTTTGTCCCCAAAAAAACTCTAATCTGTCAGATGGCACAGAATATAATTGCTTAAACGTTTAGAAGGAGTAAAAGAATTACCCAAATTATTCCATTCCCTGGAAATTACTTCAGAAATAGCATCAGGGAGATTAAACACTTCTGGAATAACTACAGGAGATTTAAAAACCTTATTTAAACGTTTAGATTTAGTATCAAGAGGACCAGAATCCTCTATTTCTAATGCAATTAATACTTCTTTAAATAAAGAACGAATAAATTCCATCTTGAACAAATACAAAGATTTATCAGCATCAACCTCTGAGACAGAAACCTCTGAACCAGAAGAACCATTATCAGTATCAGAATGATGATGTTCATTTAAAAATTCATCTGAAAAAAGAGAAGTTTTAAAAGACTTTTATGTAAACTAGAAGGAGAAATAACAGACATAGCCTTCTTAATGGATTTAAAAAAAATAAAATCTCTTATGTTTATCAGGAACACTCTGAAAATTAGATGTTGACGGAACAGCAACAGGTAATGTAACAGTACTAAAGGAAATTTTATCTGCATTAATAAGTTTGTCATGACATGCAATACAAACAGCTGGAGAAACAGATACCAAAAATTATAGCAGATACACTTAGCTTGGTAGCTCCAGCACTAGACAGCGATTTTCCTGTAGTATCTTCTGACTCAGATGCAACGTGAGACATCTTGCAATATGTAAGAGAAAAAACAACATATAAAGCAAAATTGATCAAATTCCTTAAATGACAGTTTCAGGAATGGGAAAAAATGCCAAAGAACAAGCTTCTAGCAACCAGAAGCAATGAAAAAAATAAGACTAAAATAATGTGGAGACAAAAGCGACGCCCTTATTTTTTAGCGCCAAATAAGACGCCCACATTATTTGGCGCCTAAATGCTTTTGGCGCCAAAAATGACGCCACATCCGTAACGCCGACATTTTTGGCGCAAAATAACTTCAAAAAATGACGCAACTTCCGGCGACACGTATGACGCCGGAAACGGAAAATAATTTTTGCGCCAAAAAAGTCTGCGCCAAAAATGACGCAATAAAATGAAGCATTTTCAGCCCCCGCGAGCCTAACAGCCCACAGGGAAAAAAGAGTCAAATTTTGAAGGTAAGAAAAAATGATTAATTGAAATGCATTATCCCAAATATGAAACTGACTGTCTGAAAAATAAGGAAAGTTGAACATTCTGAGTCAAGGCAAATAAATGTTTGAATACATATATTTAGAACTTTATAAACAAAGTGCCCAACCATAGCTTAGAGTGTCACAGAAAATAAGATTTACTTACCCCAGGACACTCATCTACATGTTTGTAGAAAGCCAAACCAGTACTGAAACGAGAATCAGCAGAGGTAATGGTATATATAAGAGTATATCGTCGATCTGAAAAGGGAGGTAAGAGATGAATCTCTACGACCGATAACAGAGAACCTATGAAATAGACCCCGTAGAAGGAGATCACTACATTCAAATAGGCAATACTCTCCTCACATCCCTCTGACATTCACTGCACGCTGAGAGGAAAACCGGGCTCCAACTTGCTGCGGAGCGCATATCAACGTAGAATCTAGCACAAACTTACTTCACCACCTCCATCGGAGGCAAAGTTTGTAAAACTGAATTGTGGGTGTGGTGAGGGGTGTATTTATAGGCATTTTAAGGTTTGGGAAACTTTGCCCCTCCTGGTAGGAATGTATATCCCATACGTCACTAGCTCATGGACTCTTGCTAATTACATGAAAGAAAAAGTAGATTTGCTAATGTCAATATCTGATGAAGAATACATTCTGAATGAGAAAAAACAGCATCAGAGAAGGATAATTCATTATGTTGTTGGTCATTTGAAACTTCATCAACTAAAAAAGAAGTTTAAAAAAGACCTAAAAATTTATTAGAAGGCGGGATGTCAGACAAAGCCTTAAAATAGAATCAGAAAAAAAATTCTTATAAATTTCTAAGTATATCTTGTACATAAGATGTAAAAAGAATAGCAATATATAAAGCATAAATACTAATAGATTCTGCATGTAAAAGTTTATCATGATAGATGGGACGACTTCCTGTGGGAGGAGCGTGCAAGAGGTGTACACGCTAGGGCTCTGTGAGAGAGAGCCGAGTTCCAGCATACCCCGCCTTCAAGTCTCCTATTGCCGGGAGTGAGAGACCCGCTTGGGGAGCATATACACTGCGACGGAAGTCTCCATACCGCTACCGGGCTACCTGGTAATAGCCACGGTCACACGCACAACCCCAACCCAAGCAGTCGCACTGGAGAGAGGCTGAGGCCGGAAGGCAGAAGACCCCCAACAGAAAATAGAGAGCACACACTCGGACCGCACCACTCCGGAACACCCCTTTGAAAGGGAGCTGCATGTGGCAGTCGTCCACCTGACCTGCCTAGGAACAGACGGGAGGTGTCTCGCCTGGATCCTAGCAAGCGGAGGATAAAAGTACACGGCAGCAGGACGGCAGACAAGCAGCTGGTCACGCAAGCATTGCCTCTGCAAGAGCGGGTAAAGTAGCGTCTGTGTGTCAGCATATGAAAGTGGAGAGATCAGTGGTGCCTAAGAAGTGTGTTAAAAGGGGGGCCGAAGAGAGATCGGTCTGGCTGCTTGGGGGTACTAATGCACATTATAGTGGAGGGGTAGCTGGAGAATAAAAACTGCTAAAAATCAAGTCATAAAGCATGGAGTGGGTAAAAGTTTGTAAGCCCTGAAAGCGGTGCGCACTAACTGTAACAAGTCACAAACAGAGCAGAGAAGTGGCAAGTCTTTTTTAAATGAGGAACTGCGGGCACATTCTGCAAATCGGACAAAGCCCTGCTGAGCCATAATAAGCAAATTTGGAGGGCAGTGAGTGGGGGCTACTGGGACTGGCCTTGTTTATATCTCCTTGGAGGAGAAAGTGGCATTTACACAAACAGCAGGAGGTTTTGCCTAACTGTTTATAGGCAGCTGATGCTCATAAAAGATAAAGGAAATCTGACTGAGAAGCAAGGAACTGGCTGGTGTGTCGGTACAGCCCGATTTCTATTTTTTCCTTTTTTTTTCTGTGTATAACTGTTCAGGTTCGCCTCTCTTTCCCGGGAACCATTAGCAAAAACAGGAAGCTGTGGTGGAGGAGAACTGTGTTTTGTTTTTGTTTTTTCTTTGGAAAAACCTCCATATTGGCACTTTATGAGGGGAGGCCAAACAGTTAAGCACTTAATTGGACAGTGGACTGGGTTGACAGGAAAATACCAGAACAATTATGATGATATATAAAAAGCAGTGGATTAATTGTGCTGCTATTTGATGTTTACTGCTGGGACATTTTTTTTTATCTTGCAAGTCTCAAAATTTATGGTGTTTTTATCTTCTCTCACTTTGTTTCTTCTCTTCTCTTCTCTCTCCCCCACCACAGTATATCTTGCATATGTGACTTTTGTTTGCAATAATATTGATGTGAAGAGGCTCTTTTTACAGCATATATAGATAAGAGCCCCCTGGAGCTAAGATAGGTCACAAGGTGGTTAAAACTTTCTGTCTAGATATTCCATAGACAATAAGAAAGGAGAAGGGGAAGGGTAGCGAGGAGGAGGAGAGAGAGGGAGGAGAATAGAGAGGGGAGAGGGGAAGGAAAGGGGAAGATATAACACCAGCAGGTTAAGACAAGGAAAAGGGGAAAGTAGAAGAGGAAAGTTATCTGTGCTGACTGGCTAGGTGCAAGGGAGTCAGGGTATAGGATAACAGATTTAAAGAGTGTATAAATAACTTGTTTAAAGAAAACCTAGAAATACGAATTGATAGAAATATTTTGTAAAAGGACGCAAAGGGGAGCACCCAATTTGTCTTAGTTTGTGTTAATTAGCCAGGGGAGAGGACACGCAGAGAGACAGTTAGACCCTGTCTAAATATACTGAACACTTAATTTTTTTTCTAAAAAAAAAAAAAAAAAAAAAAAATTCTCACTTTCACTTATTCTTATAGATAACACAGGCTCTAGATAGCCTCACTTGGGCTCCTTAGGAGGAGCACCATACATATTTTTTGTTTGTTTTAGGTATTAGTGTAATTATAGTTTCACATGTAGCACCATTAGTTAAAAGGTTCACCTGATCCACGCCGGATTAGTGGAAGAGTGGTGTATTTCTCTTCCGGTTTTTTTCATTTTTTTATTATTCATTTACTTATTTTTTTTTTTCTCCTTAAAACACAAATTAAAGTTTTCACACTAAGACACCACTACACATCACTACACACCTCATGGAAAGGTATATTCCTAACTTAAAAGTCAGGTCCCCTGCGATGCCCCCCAAGAGAGACAAAAAGTCCAAGTCAGCACAGGAGATAGGCTTGGAGGATAACATGGACCCCCAGCTAGCAGGCACTGAAAAACAGCTGACACTTAATCAACTGGCAGAAATGCTGTTACCCCAATTCGATTCAGTTAAAAAGGAGATAGCTACTCTCTCTACTGAGATTAGGTCTTTTTCGAATAGAATATTAGAAGTAGAGCAAAGAATCTCAGCGGTTGAGGATAGACAAATTGCACATGACACTAATTGGGTCAATTATGAGAGCAAAATAAAAGCGATGCAATCTAAAATAGAGGACCTGGAAGACAGGTCGCGTAGGAATAACATCCGTATAATTGGACTACCAGAGTCAATCGAATTTCAAGATCTAACTTTATTTGCTTCTGTTACCTTACCACAATTGTTAGGAATGCAGCTGACAGAAAAAATACATGTAGAAAGAGCACATAGAACAGGAACAGCCAGGGAGTCACAGGAAGGTAACTTGCGCCCCAGAATGGTGATAATTAAATACTTAAATTTCCAACATAAGGTACAGATTATGCAACATTATAGGAAAACTCAGGGGTTCAAGATAGGTACGCGACCTGTCTTCCTGTTCCAAGATTTCTCAGCAGAGACCTCCTCAAAGAGGAAGATAATGGCACATTACTGTTCTAGCTTAATCAAGGCAGGGATCCAGGCTAATATGAGGTACCCAGCCAAAATAGTAATTTTTTCAGAAGGGAATGTGACTGTTTTAAATACAGCAATAGATGCTAAAAAATATTGCTCTGAAAAAGGCATAGAGATTCGATAGGAAGTCCATATCCAATCATTAACCTGAAACAATGAAGATGTATAATTTGTTGATTACTTATTTTAGTTGCAGAAAGGGGGGAGGCTTGGACGGGGTGGAGACTTTCTTGTTTTTTTTCTCTTTTTTTTTTTTTTTCTTTCTTTCTTTTTTTTTTTTTTTTTTTTTTCCTCCTTCGTCCTTTTCCCCTCTTTTTTATATCTTTCTGTCCACTTTTCTATTGAGTGAGCTCAGAATCTTGAGAAAGTTATGTTTTGAATGGCAGGTATACCACCATTCGACCTTGAACACCCGATCCCGTATGATCTCGAAAGTGGAACAGGGCTGGACCTGGTCAGTACCGGGATGGGCGACCGCCGGGGAACCCCAGGAGCGGTAGGCATATATGTAGTAATGATAATCAGATTAGAGCCCTTCTCTGGATCGAGAGGAAGGAAGGTAACAATATTAGATAAAGGTTTTTATTATAAAATCGTAGGTTTTTATTTTTGTTGTTTTATTATGACTATAGATATTAAATGCTGAAGTGTGTATCATGGAATGTGGGAGGTGTCACATCCCCTATTAAAAGGAAAAATGTGCTTAAAATGTTAAAACGCCAAAAGCCTGGCGTCATTTTTTTGCAAGAGTTGCATTTGAAGGCAGCAGAACTACAAAAATTACAAACTAACTGGATAGCGGAAATCATAGCAACGCCATGTAATTGTAGGAAACGCGGAGTAGCTTTAATGTTTAATAGGAATTTGACATATACGATAAAAAATCAAATATTAGATTCGAGTGGGAGGTTTATGCTTGTTCAAGCTGAAATCAATAATAGACTGTGGACGTTTTGTAACATTTATGGTCCCAATGAAATTGAGATAGAATTCTGGGAAATGATAAAAAATAAATTGGTAAAATACTTAGGCCAAAACATAGTGGTAGCGGGAGACTTTAATGCGACAATGAATCCAGAGATTGATAGGCTAAAATCAGGGGCCTCCAGGAAACATAATAGAGAGGCCAAGATTTTGCGAGGTTTAGCAAAGATATTAAAGCTAAAAGATATTTGGCGTCTGCAGCATCCAGACGAGCGGGCCTTTTCGTGCGAATCTAAAACATTTAAAAATTTCTCACGAATAGACATGTTTTTGATAGAAGAGAGGCTATTGACAATGGGAATAGAAACACATATCGATGAGATAGTTATCTCAGATCATGCAATAATCAGCCTGAAATTCGAAGATAAGGAGATCAAAAATAGAAGTAGCAATACGTTTAGCTTCCCGAAATATATGTTTTTAGATGAAAAGTTTCGAAAAATTTTATCTGATAGATGGAAGGTTTATTTCAGACAGAACAGACAGGATGTGAGTAGCCCAGAAGTACTCTGGGAAGCAGGGAAAGCAGTAATGCGAGGGGAGATCAAGAACTATATGATCATAAGAAAGCGGAAGGTAACAGAGAGGGAGACTCAACTAGCAAACCAACTGAAAAACTCATATAGGAGATATGTAGCTAACCCAAATAGATCTACCTGGAACCGGTACAAAGTAGCCAAATCAGAGCGTGAGACTTTTTTCAGAGAAAAATGGGCAAAGGAGGATATCCGAATCAGGGCATTTTGCCAAGGATATCAGGGGATTGCCTCCAAGTATCTAGCAAAATTAATAAATCATAGAAAAAAAAAGAACCTAATTCCACTTATCAAAGAGGGACAGAAAATGCTTACTCAACCGACAGAGATTAGAGAGGCCTTCCATAGATACTATCAGGGATTGTATGCGTGTAAGGATATAGATAAGACAAAAATGTCCGAATTTTGGCAACAGATCAGTCTCCCAACAATAGACAAAAAAGAATTAGAACAGATGAATTCCCCGATAACAGAGGAGGAAGTCTTAAATATGATAGACAGAATTAAAACAAACAAAGCTGCGGGGCCTGACGGACTCCCGGCAGAATTCTACAAAATTATCAAAAATGAAATCTCGGGAATATTAGTAGAACTATATAACAGCTATTTTATACATGGGAATCTGAAATCACTCTATTTCACTGACTCTACAGTAACCTTAATTCATAAGAAAGGGAAAGCTACAGAGGAACTGGGGTCATACCGTCCAATTTCGCTCCTGAACCAAGACTATAAAATCTTAACGGCTATTATTTCAGACAGATTAAAAAAAGGGATGGAAAAACTGATACACAATGACCAATCTGGATTTATTCCAGGGAGAAACCCGGTTCGGAATATGCGTAGGGTGCTGGTTAATCTAGATTATTATTATAACATCACACAGTTGTCAAACAAAAAATCACAAATGGATATGGCAATGCTTACGATCGACGCAGAAAAAGCGTTTGACGCTATAATCTGGGATCATTTATTTATGTCACTTAAGAAATTTGGTTTTGAAGGAAATCTGATTCAGTTAATTAAAAAGATTTATACCAATCCTAGGTCCCAATTGTTGGTTAATGGTGAACTTTCGCAATTTATAACACTGCAAAGAGGTACCAGACAGGGGTGTCCACTGTCACCCCTGCTATTTGATTTAGCACTAGAACCATTGGCAGTTCAACTCAGGAAAGAACTAAAGGGAATAGAAGTTGGGGAACATAATGTTGTAATCTCATTATACGCAGACGACATGATGCTGTTCTTACAACAGACAAAAAAAACCATTCCTAAATGTCTGTCAATTATCAACAATTTTACCTCATTCTCTGGATATAAAATTAACAAGGAAAAGTCAGAGTTGCTCTGGATTAATCAAACCAGAGAGAGCTTGTTACAACATGGGTTTAAAGAAGTAAAATCGTTAAATTATTTAGGTATTAAAATAAGTAAAAACCCCAAAGAATGGTATAATATGAATTTTTCTGAGTTTTTTGAGAGTCTAGAAGGAAGTCTAAGAAAGTGGAACATACAATTTCTATCACTTTCTGCAAAAATAGCTGTGATAAAAACAATTGTTTTTCCACGCATATTGTTCCTAATGCAAAACTTGCCTCTATTGATCAACAAACGAGACATAGCAAGATATAACAAAACATGCGCACAATTTATATGGGGAAAGAAAAAAAGCCGTATAGCTATCGAGAAACTTGTTCAAGACAAAAGATATGCAGGGCTCGCCCTGCCGGACATTGCAAAATATAACTTAGTGGCTTTAACAAAATTTGGAGTAGATTGGTTAACGGAAGCCAATAGTGTGACCTACTATGACATGGAAGCTACACTGCTAAAACCCTTTGATCTTAAGGCAATTTTACACCATCCTTTCAGGAGGTTGCCCAGCAATGTCAGCACGCTTTTAACTTTTGCTAATGTAGTTCGTGCATGGCAGAAACTCTGTGGTTCAGTTGGTCAAGAGTTTTACATTTCTAAATATCTGCCATTTATCGGTACTCCCGATTTCATATCTGGGATAAACAATAATGCGGCCTTTAAAATTTGGTCACAGAAAGGGTTATGTTATTTTTTCCAGTTAGTTCAGGGTGAAGGACAAGTGTTACAAACATTTGAAACATTATCCGAACAGTATCAGTTACCCAAACATACATTCTTTGCTTATCTACAAGCCCGAAGCTATCTCCTAAAAATCTTGCAAACATGTACAATGGTCTGGGATCCAGGAATTGATTCAGGAGTGAAGTTGTACGCGGCGGGGAAAAGATCCATATCATATTGGTATAAATTATTATTAAATATATCAGGGAAAGAAAATGCAACAGGGAAAAAAGTAAATTGCGCTATAAGAACTGACTCAGTATCCTCAGAGACTATAACTATATATATATATATATATATATATATATATATCTCGCTTGTCAATAAATAAATAGTCTACAATCAACTCAAAAAAATATATAGATATAAATATTAAAATTTCTAAAATCACCTAAAGGAAAAAAATGCATAAAAATTGGTCAAATATAAAATATAAAATATAAAATCCACAATAGCACCCTCGGTATAAATATAAATATATGTGGCAGGAGATATATAAAAAAATATATAAATATAAAACAGTACCTTGATTTAACAACTATATGAATTGCTTGTCCTTAAACTGCAAGACATATATATATGTCAGAAAAACCTCCTGTATTGCACGCTGTTTATATTTTACAGTACCTCTAATAGTTTCTCATGACCATTCTCATTACTGTCTTTTACTAAAAGTAAAGCATCCAGTATAAGGTGATATGTCCCTTTAAGATGAATAGAAACTTGAGTCCCGTTTTGTGCAGCTCCAATCAGACAGGGTAAATCCAAACCTCAGTCGTAGGGATAATAGTACATGCAAAAAGAAGAGAGAGAGAGAGCGCACAAAAGATTCAAGTGTAGATTTTTATTAACAACATTAGCACACATAAAAACATTAGCACACATAATCTAGTAAGTGCATCAATTTATGTGTGCTAATGTTGTTAATAAAAATGTACACTTGAATCTTTTGTGCGCTCTCTCTCTCTCTTCTTTTTGCATGTAATATCAGGGAAAGAACAAATTAAGAAAAGGAAAGTGTTTCTTACTAAATATATCACTTCAGTGCAAGGTGAAAATATTGAAAGAAGCATTAAACTAGCAGACGCTGCAACGAGAGTAGTAAGCTGGAAAGAATCGCAGTTTAAGCTTTTAAATAATTTCTATCTAACCCCAAGGATTATGAGTAAATGGGACCAAAATGGGGATAAGAGGCATTGTTTTAAATGCCAGAAAGAAGGAGTGGATTTGCAACACTGTATTTGGGACTGCCCTAAAATCCGACAATTTTGGAACAGAATACAATTCTGGGTGAACAAGTTTGTACAAGAGGAATGTGCCCTCCAATTAAGTTATATCTTTCTTTTAAAGGAATATGGGCGATATAAAGGGGAGGGACAATTAATCAACATGGTTATTCTGGCAGCTCGTCATCTGATATTTTGCAAATGGGGAGCTTGTGAAGCCCCCACGGTAAACGAACTTGTCAACACTATTAAGCTACAAATGATTATCGAACGACAATTTCTAGTTGGGGGATCGGAAAAGGCTTTCAGGCTCTTCTTTGATAAGTGGAAGAGGGTAATTATCTCTTGGCCCCAACAGGCCCAGATTCAATTTGTCTCACCCTTAAAGAATAATGATCACTTTATGATGATGAGGCCCTCCCTGCACTCTGGCTGTAAAAAGCTAAAACTCTGAGCGGCTCATTTCGGTGTCTTCTTGGTGGTGGTACTTCCGCCCCCCCCCCTTTTTTTTTTTTCTCTCTCTCCCTCCCCCCCCCCATTTAGGAATACCGAGAAGGTTAATGTATGTATGTAGGAATAGGTGTCATAAGATGCTCTGATTATAAGACTCGGCACAAGCATTGGAAGCGGTGGCTTCCAATCTATTTGGATAATATGATTTATACATGTAAAAATGGCTGATTTGATTTGGTTGTTGTGATGTGTGAAGTTCTCAATAATAAAAAAATAAAAAAAAAAAGTTTATCATGATAACTTATTACAAACCATAGCTAAAGATAAACATTCATAACATTTAAAATAAATGAACTTAGCTTTGGTAGGACTTCTCAGTCAACAGGAATCCCTCAGTATGTTTTGAGCTAGGAACAGTATATGGAAAATCTTGCAATATGTAATAGAAAAAAACGACATATAAAGCAAAATTATCAAATTCCTAAAATGACAGTTTCAGGAATGGGAAAAAATGCAAAACAAACAAGCCTCTAGCAACCAGAAGCAACAAAAAAGTGAGACTTAAATAATGTGAGAAAAAGTGGAACAAGAATGACGCCCACATTTTTGGCGCCAAGTATGACGCCCACATTATTGGCGCCAAGTACAACGCCCATATTTTTTGGCGCCAAGTATGACGCCACATCCTCTGATGCCAAAAACGACGCCCACATTTTTTGGCGCAAAAAAAAGTCTGAATACACATGCGTCAAAAAATGACGTAACAATGAACAAACTTCCGGCGACAACTACGGCGCCGGAAATGACAAAATTTTGCGCCAAAACAGTTTGCGCCAAAAATGACGCAATAAATTGAAGCATTTTCTGTCCCTGCAAGCCTAACAGCCCGCAGGGAAAAAAGTCAATTGAAAAATTTTTAAGGTAAGAAAAATTAATTATTCATATGCATTATCCCAAATAATGAAACTGACAGTCTGAATAAAGGAATACTGATTATCCTGAATCATGGCAAATATAAGTTTAAACACATATATTTAGAACTTTACATATAAAGTGCCCAACCATAGCTTAGAGGGTCATAAAAAATAAGACTTACTTACCCTAAGACACTCATCTACATATAGTAGACAGCCAAACCAGTACTGAAACGAGAATCAGTAGAGGTAATGGTATATAAGAGTATATCGTCGATCTGAAAAGGGAGGTAAGAGATGAATCTCTACGACCGATAACAGAGAACCTATGAAATAGATCCCCTAGAGGAAGACCATTGAATTCAAATAGGCAATACTCTCTTCACATCCCTCTGACATTCACTGCACTCTGAGAGGAAAACCGGGCTCCAGCCTGCTGCGAAGCGCATATCAACGTAGAATCTAGCACAAACTTACTTCACCACCTCCATGGGAGGCAAAGTTTGTAAAACTGAATTGTGGGTGTGGTGAGGGGTGTATTTATAGGCATTTTAAGGTTTGGGAAACTTTGCCCCTCCTGGTATGAATGTATATCCCATACGTCACTAGCTCATGGACTCTTGCTAATTACATGAAAGAAATCCTCTTAGGGACCGGAAAAACATCAGTGTAGACAGGAACCTCTAAATATTTGTCCATTTTACACAATTTCTCTGGAACTACAATAGGGTCACAATCATCCAGTCGCTAAAACCTCCCTGAGCAATAAGCGGAGGTGTTCTAGCTTCAATTTAAAGGCCGTCATATCTGAATCTGTCTGAGGGAACATCTTTCCTGAATCAGAAATCTCTCCCTCAGACAGCAAATCCCTCACCCCTACCTCTGAACATTGTGAGGGTACATCGGATACGGCTACTAAAGCGTCAGAAGGCTGAGCATTTGTTCTTAATCCAGAGCTACTGCGCTTCCCTTGCAACCCAGGCAGTTTAGATAAAACCTCTGTGAGGGTAGAATTCATAACTGTGGCCATATCTTGCAAGGTGAAAGAATTAGACACACTAGAGGTACTTGGCGTCACTTGTGCGGGCGTTACTGGTTGTGACACTTGGGGAGAACTAGATTGCATAACCTGATTTCCTTCTGTCTGAGAATCATCCAGTGTCAAACTCTTATAAGTCAAAATATGCTGTTTGCAATTTATAGACATATCAGTGTACATGTGGGACACATTCTAAGAATGGGTTCCACAGTGGCTTCTAAACATATTGAGCAAGAAGTTTTCTCAATGTCAGACATGTTGAACTGGTTAGTAATGAGACAAGCAAGATTGGAAAACACTTTATTCAGTGAAAAAACAACAATTTTAAAAAACGGTACTGTGCCTTTAAGAGAAAAAAAGGCATACACAATCTGCAAAACTGCTTTAAAATACCTCAAACTTTTCAAAATTTTTACAGCAGATTCAATAAGCTTTAGCAAGATTGCACCACAAGCAAATGAAACATTTAACCCCTAAATATGGAAACCGGATTGACAAAGTGCCAAAAAACGGAAAAAACCCTGTCAGCACCTTGGCGCCTACCTGCCCTTAGGGATTGTTAATGTGGGGATAAAGCTTCGTTTTGGAGCTTGCTGCTTGTCAAGAGAAAACAACTGCGCAACTGAGGCGCAAAATTAGGCGCCGCCCATCTCACTCAATGTTACTAAGGCCTCCAAAAAAAAACACCAAGCGTTTTTACCAGCCATGTGGGTTCTAAAGCCCTAAAAAGCCAAGTGAACCCTCAATACAGTTGTCCCTCAAAAGTTTATTAACAGCACTCCCAGCACACACAACCGTTTGTTAATATCAACCAAAAGTGTCAACCAAAAGTTTAGCCCTTTATGCAAGCTTAGTAATGCCACTATAAGTCTAGGATTACTGCTTACCCTTACCCTCATGGGGATACTGTCCGCCGTTCTGAAATATCAAAGTCTCTCCAGAAAAAATGACTGAACATACCTCATTGCTGTATAGCATGAAACCGTTCCTCACACTGAAGTTTCCTGTACGCCTCAGCCTCTGTGGGAACAGCATTGGATCTTAGTTACAAATGCTAAGATCATCATCTTCTAGGCAGAAATCTTCATCCATCTCCTGCCTGAGAGTAAATAGTACACACCGGTACCATTTAAAAATAACAAACTCTTGCTTGAAGAAAATAAAAACTAACAGTTTATCACCTCTTTCACTTTACCCTTCCTGCTTAGAGCCGACAAAGAGAATGACTGGGGGGTGGAGTTAAGGGGGGAGCTATATAGACAGTTCTGCTGTGGGTGCTCTCTTTGCCTCTTCCTGTTGGGAAGGATAATATACCACAAGTAAGGATGAAACCGTGGACCGTATATTAATATAACCGTGTATTTATTTCCGGCTATGAAGAGTTCACAACGTCATCGATTACTAGTGGGAATATCACTCCTGGCCAGCAGGAGGAGGCAAAGAGCACCACAGAAAAGCTGTTAAGTGTCACTTCCTGACCCATAATCCCCAGTCATTCGACCGAAGGGAAATGGAAAAAACCCTAATGCTCGTTATTGTTAGGGAGATTCTCGCAGCGCTCAGTTCTTACCCGATACAGAGGGTCTGCTGGTGACGTATACTATGGACTGAATATCGCGCATGCGCATAGCGGCATTTGTCATCCATTTTGATAACCTGGGTTATCGGTCCGGATTTGAAGATTGAAAAATACTAGCTGGCGGTGGGTTTGGAATTTGTTAAATTTTCAATCTTGATTTTATAAGAAATGGTATTAATTGGAAACACAAAGCCTATTACAAATATATGTAATCTATAATAAACTTGCAATTGAAGATTACTTTTTTTCATGGTTTAGTGTCCCTTTAAATTTAAGGGTGGGGTCGTGGAATCTCCATATCCGGAAAGAAATAAATTTAAGCATAAATTTTGTTTTCTTTCCTAAGAAATGGAGAGTCCACGAAATCATCAATTACTAGTGGGAACCAATACCCAAGCTAGAGGACACAAATGACTAGGGAGGGAGAACAAGACAAGCAGACCTAACAGAAGGCACCACCGCTTGAAGAACCTTTCTACCAAAAAAAGCCTCAGCCAAGGCAAAAGTATCAAATTTGGAAAAAGTATGCAGAGAGGACCAAGTTGCAGCCTTGCAAACAGAAGCTTCATTTTTGAAAGCCCAAGAAGAGGAGACAGCCCTCGTGGAATGAGCCGTAATTCTCTCAGGAGGCTGCTGACCAGCAGTCTCATAAGCAAAACGAATTATACTTCTCAACCAGAGAGAAAGAGAAGTAGCAGTAGCTTTCTGACCTTTACGCTTTCCAGAGAAACAAACAAACAGGGCAGAGGACTGGCAAAAATCCTTAGTCGTCTGAAGGTAGAATTTTAGAGCACGCACAACATCCAAGTTGTGTAACAAACGTTCCTTATGAAAAGAAGGGTTAGGACAGAGAAGGAACAACAATTTCCTGATTAATATTTCTATCTGAAACCACTTTAGGGAGAAATCCCACTTTAGTACGAAGAACAGCCTTATCAGCATGAAAAATAAGGTAAGGTGAATCACACTGCAAAGCCAAGAGTTCAGAGACTCTCCAAGGAGAAGAAATAGCAATAAGAAACAAAACCTTCCAAGATAACAACTTAATATCTATATGTGGAATGCAATGGCTCAAACGGAGCCTTCTGCAAAACTTTAAGAACAAGGTTAAGGCTCCAAGGAGGAGCAACAGACTTAAACACAAGCCTGATTCTGACAAGGGCCTGACAAAAGGATTGAACATCTGGCACATCCACCAGACGCTTATGCAACAATATATATATAATGCAGAAATCTGACCCTTCAGAGAGCTGGCTGACAATCCTTTATCCAGACCTTCCTGGAGAAAAGACAAAATCCTAGGAATCCTGACCCTACTCCAAGAGAAGCCCTTGGATTCGCACTAATAAAGGTATTTACGCCATATATTATGGTAAACCTTTCTAGTAACAGGCTTGCGAGCCCGAATCATGGTCTCAATGACCGACTCAGAAAAACCACACTTAGAGGCCTATTTATGAAATATCTGTCAGACCTGATCCGACAGTGCGGATCAGGTCCGACAGACATCGCTGAATGCGGAGAGCAAAACGCTCTCCGTATTCAGCATTGCACCAGCAGCTCTTGTGAGCTGCTGGTGCAACGCCGTCCCCTGCAGACTCGCGGCCAATCGGCCGCCAGCAGGGGGGTGTCAATCAACCCTATCATACTCGATCGGGTTGAATTCCAGCGATTCCTGTCCGCCTCATCAGAGCAGGCGGACAGGGTTATGGAGCTGCGGTCTTTAGACCGCTGCTTCATAACTGGTGTTTCTGGCGAGCCTTCAGGCTCGCCAGAAACACGGGCCCTCAAGCTCATACGGAGCTTGATAGGCCCCATAGACATTACTAAGCATTCAATCTCCAAGCAGTCAGCTTCATAGAAACGAGATTTGGATAAAGGAATGGACCCTTAGTTAAAAGGTCCTTCCTCAGAGGCAGCCTCCAAGGTGGAAGAGATGACATCTTCACTAGGTCTGCATACCAGATCCTGCGAGGCCACGCAGGAGCTATTAGAATTACCAATGCTCTCTCCTGTTTGATACAAGCAATGACTCGTGGAAGGAGAGCAAATGGAGGAAACATATGCCAGACTGAAATCCCCAGGAACAACCAGAGCATCTATCAGGGCAGCCTGCAGATCTCTGGACCTTGAACTGTACCTTGGAAGCTTGGCGTTCTGCCGAGATTCCATCAGACCCAACTCTGGCATCCCCCATTTGAGGGTTAACCTAGAGAACACCTCCGGATGGAGTGCCCACTCCCCAGGATGAAATGTCTGTCTGCTCAGGAAGTCGGCTTCCCAGTTGTCCACACCTGGAATGTGGATGGCAGAAAGACCGCAATTGTGAGCTTCCGCCCACTGAACAATCCGAGCCACCTCCTTCATGGCTAAGGAACTCCGATTTCCTCCCTGGTGGTTGATGTAAGCCACTGAGGTGATATTCTCCGACTGGAACCTGATCAACCGGGCTAAGGACAACTGAGTAATAAAGAAATGTCCGGAGCCGCAGCAGTAAACTTTAGAATGTTTATTTAGCAAATAAAACAGGTCTGGTAACAGATAAACACTGACATGCCCTTCAGTTTGATAAGCTTACGCGTTTCGGCATTATCGCCGTATTCATAGCTCTCAAAGTTCCTTACAACTGTTAGGCTTGATAAAGGAAATAAAACCACCGGATTGGCTGATGGGCATTAATTGTTTAACTCATTCATGTCCTATAAATTTTAGGATTCCCTATTGACATAAACTGTTACCTTTCTAAATTACCTGTGGGTCAAATAAGGAACTTAACTACTATAAAGGAAAAGAATGGGGTTCAAACCCCCTAATGTTTTAACTTATATTATGTGTACTAAACATTACCAAGCTGATGCTAGCTAATTCTCAAATCACATCAAAGAATTATGATTGAGCAAACTTAAAACCTTAATGTTCACTGTCGTTCTTGTTGAAAAAATGTTCAATTTAAAGATGTACCATGCAATTATGTTCCCGGATACCCCCATATTCCTATACTTAAACATGTAAGACACTGTATTGTTAGTTTTGGAGAGAATATTATATTCATATTTCTCAATTTTCCAAATACTTATTAAGCTAAAAGAAAGACCATTGGGTACTTAATATCTAAACTTATTTTACTCTAATAGTGCATAATGAATCATTATCAGTAATGAATTAAGGGGGCCCTACAAAATTATTTCATGAGGGTGTACTGTCCTCTACAAATATAGATCATAAGGTTATGCTATCCTGCCCTTTTGCATACTTATTGCCAGTGATTTATAAGGTCGTAGGCTGAATTTAGCCCTGTAGGATGTCTTGTCTTTAATTGGAAAATCCAAAAAATCTCTCTTCGTGCTAGTGCTGTCTTCCTATCTCCCCCTCTTCGACCAGCCTTAACACTCTCTATTATGGTCCACCCAAAACTTGAATTATTCTTATTATGGACCAATTTGAAGTGTTGGACGAGTGGGGTTGTCAGGATACCAGCCTTGATATCGGAGAGATGTTCTCTAATACGTGCTCTGGTCTCCCTTGTGGTCATCCCTATGTACTGTAAACTACAGGTCACACAGCTTGCCAGATAGACTGTAAATGTATTTCTGCAATTCATGCATTCTCTGTGGTCGTAGTGTTTCTGTGTAGCACTACTTGTGAAACCTTCACCTATCTGTAGGTGTTAACATGCTTTGCATGTGATGTTGCTACATCTGTAGACTCCTTTAAATCTAAGCCAAGAGCTTGTTTCCTCCCTTGGTGCCTCTTAATTGTGTGGGGGCCAATATGTTTCCTACAGAGACCCCTCTTCTGAAGGAGCATCTGCATCCTTTGTCCACAAATGCTGATAAAGTTTCATCAGCCGCTAACATTTTAAAGTGTTTTCTCACTATTTGGCAAATCTCATTATACTGTGTGCTGTAATCAGTAACAAAGTATATGTCCCCACTTTTTTTTGTTTCTTTGTTCTCTTTTTTCCAAAAGTGTCTCTCTGCTGGAGGCCAAAACTTCCTTCCTGACTCTATTAATGACTTGTGAATTATAACCTCTCTTCAAAAGTCGTTCAGACAATTGTTCTGCATGTTTTTCATACTGGTCATTATTACTGCAGTTTCGTTTTAATCTGGTGAACTGGCCTTTGGCCACCGATCTGAACACTTGTTTGGGATGACTGCTCCTGGCATGGAGGAGCGTATTGCCCGAAATAGGCTTCCTGAACACTTCGGTTTCAACACCGACATTGGGGATCCCAATCAAGGTGAGATCTAGGAAATTGATCCTTGTCCTGTTGAGTTCAAAAGTGAACTCTAAACCAATGTCATTGTTGTTGAGCCCTTCCACAAAAGCCTTTGCACCTTGTTCAGTGCCCCGCCATACCAGGAGCAGGTCATCTATGTACCGTTTGAAGAACTGTACATTGTCCCTGTGTTGGTTTTCATCTCCATAGATGCGGGACAGCTCCCACCAACCCATGAATAGGTTGGCGAAAGAGGGCGCGAATTTCGCGCCCATTGCTGTCCCGCACCTCTGGAGATAAAACACCCCCTCAAAGGAAAAATAGTTGTGTGTTAATAAGTATCGCACGACCCTTAATACATACTGTATTAGGTCTTCTGAAAAGCGTGTATCTCTTCGCAAGAAAAATTCTATAGCCATTAAGCCCTTGTCGTGCTGAATAGACGTGTACAATGCTTTCACATCTATAGTCAGCCACAAATCCTCGTCTTCCCAGTTCAAGGTTTTCATCAATTTTATAACATGGGTGGTGTCCTGTAGAAAGCTTGGGAGGTTACCTACCAACGGTTGTAACACACTGTCCACCCATTGTGAGAGTCTTTCAAGGAGTGATCCTATCCCACTAACAATGGGCCTACCTGTGACTCCCTCCAGGGATTTATGGACCTTGGGTAGGTGGTTAAAAATAGGTAAGATGGGGTTATCCACCAGGAGAAAGTCACAGGTGGGCCCATCCAGGATACCCAATTCACTGCCATCATCAATGATCTGTGTGAGTTCTCTTTTGAACCTACTCGTAGGGTCACAACCTAAAACCATATAATGGCGTGTGTCTTGAAGCTGTCTTATCGCTTCTGTCACAAATTGTTCTCTTGACATTACCACAACTGAGCCCCCCTTGTCTGCACCCCTAATAACCAGACCCTCGTTGGTCTGTAAACTTCTTAGGGCATCTCTTTCCTTGTAACTCAAGTTATGTTGTTTGCCAAGGGGAGCTTGGTGTAGCAATGTCAGGTCCTTTTCTATTCTTTCTTGGAAAACCTCTAATATATTACCCCTGTGGTGTATGGGGTAAAATTTGGAGGCTTCCTTGAATTTGGGTAATTGGTAAACCTCCCTGTGGTCGTCAATTGCTCCTTCGGATAGGAGTGACTCCATAGTTAATAGATCACAATTTTCATTAAAGGTGAATTAGTTTCTAATGCTTGGAGCAGCCAAATTCCCAGTAAGTCTCACATTTACTTCACTGTCCTCAGTGTTGTGGAAATACTTTTTTACTGTCAAGCCTCTGATTAGTTTATTTACATCAACAAGTGTGTTGAATAAATTGAATTTTTGTGACGGCACAAACCCTAGGCCTAGACCCAGAACCCTTTTTTCCATGTCTGATAATGTGTAGTTAGATAAATTAATCACACTCATGTCCTTACTCACTGGTACTTGCTCTCTAGTCTGCCTCGTCTGGTTGACCTGCGGTTTTGTTTCACTTGTCCACCTTGGTTTCCTCTTCCTCTCCCCCCTCCCTCCGGTTTCTTGGGGGGAAGGCGAAAAACCTGTTCTAGATCCTGCCTGTCACTTTGTTCTATTCTCCCTGCTCCCATAGTGGGTGTATCCCCATCTGGAGTATACTTAGATCCTCCCTGATGTTTCTTTAAAATTGAAGGTATGATTGGAATGGGATCTTTTGGTCTTACCACTGGTTGGGCGGCCACAGTGGGTATATCTTGATTTCTAATCTCATTATCCTCGCCTCCTGATGCTGAGCTGTCGTCGTAGGACTCAGCTTCGCTTTCCGAAAACTGGACTCTCTTTCCCTTATTGCTCCCATGATCTTCCTCATTCTGATTGGAAATATCTGTGCCTCTATCTCCCCTGTTGTTAGAAAAACCTCTGCCCCTTCCTCTACCTCGTGATCTGTTGTATGCCCTGCGTCCCTCTGATCTATCCTTCCTGTTCCATACAAATGTTTAAGTATAGGAATATGGGGGTATCCGGGAACATAATTGCATGGTACATCTTTAAATTGAACATTTTTTCAACAAGAACGACAGTGAACATTAAGGTTTTAAGTTTGCTCAATCATAATTCTTTCATGTGATTTGAGAATTAGCTAGCATCAGCTTGGTAATGTTTAGTACACATAATATAAGTTAAAACATTAGGGGGTTTGAACCCCATTCTTTTCCTTTATAGTAGTTAAGTTCCTTATTTGACCCACAGGTAATTTAGAAAGGTAACAGTTTATGTCAATAGGGAATCCTAAAATTTATAGGACATGAATGAGTTAAACAATTAATGCCCATCAGCCAATCCGGTGGTTTTATTTCCTTTATCAAGCCTAACAGTTGTAAGGAACTTTGAGAGCTATGAATACGGCGATAATGCCGAAACGCGTAAGCTTATCAAACTGAAGGGCATGTCAGTGTTTATCTGTTACCAGACCTGTTTTATTTGCTAAATAAACATTCTAAAGTTTACTGCTGCGGCTCCGGACATTTCTTTATTATTTACTATTGAGCCGTTCTCCGGACCTACAGCTTCAATCCCAGACCCTGTGGATTTATCTGCCCAGGATTATACGAGGTGACCGGGAGGAGATCAGTGACACTGATACCGATATCCAAGGACCAGGAATCCCCTTACCCCCCCTTACGTAAGTCGGCACCTGGTTTGTGACGTCATATCTGAGTGCCGCTAGGAGTGTGGAACAGGCGGCGTGCGGGGAAGCGGGCTTGTCGAGCGAGGAGGCTCCAAGCTAAAGCGCAAGGACCCACGGCCACTGGAGCAATCCAGTAACAGACAGGGCACCATTATCCAGCAAGCTCACCGCGCCAGGTTCGTAAGCCGTGAAGATCGGGGGTAAGTACTGTCACAGAATTATATAATCCACACAAGCTACCACTGTTTAAGACTCTTGTTTCCCTGGAGGGGGGACTTATTGAATAAGGACAACTGAGGCCAAGCCATCAGAGCATTGTAAATCGCTTTCTACTCCAAGATATTTATGGGGAGAGCAGACTCCTCCCGAGTCCATAGTCCCTAAGTCTTTAACGATTCCCAGACTGCTACCCAGTCCAGCAGGCTGGTGTCCATGGTTACAATCACCCAGGAAAGTCTCCAGAAGCATGTGCCCCAAGACAGATGCTACTGAGAAAGCCAACACGGGAGAGAGTCTCTTGTCCACCGATCTAGATTTATCATGAGACAGATCCGAATGGTCCCCGTTCCATTGTCTGAGCATGCATAACTGTAGAGCTCTCAAATGGAATCAAGCAAAGGAAATAATGTCCATGGAAGCGACCATCAGACCAATTACCTCCATACATTGAGTCACTGATGGCCGAACAGTACACTGCAGAGAAAGGCAAGGGGTGAGAATTTTGGATTTTCTGACCTCCGTCAGAAAAACACAATTTATGCTTACCTGATAAATTTATTTCTCTTGTGGTGTATCCAGTCCACGGATCATCCATTACTTGTTGGATATTCTCCTTCCCAACATGAAGCTGCAAGAGGATCACCCACAGCAGAGCTGTCTATATAGCTCCTCCCCTAACTGCCCACTCCCAGTCATTCGACCGAAGACAAGCAAGAGAAAGGAGAAACTATAGGGTGCAGTGGTGACTGTAATTTAAAAATAAAAAACACCTGCCTTAAAATGACAGGGCGGGCCGTGGACTGGATACACCACAAGAGAAATAAATTTATCAAGTAAGCATAAATTGTGTTTTCTCTTGTAAGGTGTATCCAGTCCACGGATCCATTACTTGTGGGATACCAATACCAAAGCTATAGGACACGGATGAAGGGATGGACAAGGCAGGCGCTTAAACGGAAGGCACCATTGCCTGTAAGACATTTCTCCCAAAAATAGCCTCCGAAGAAGCAAAAGTATCAAATTTATAGAATTTAGAAAAAGTATGAAGCGAAGACCAAGTCGCCGCCTTACAAATCTGTTCAACAGAAGCCTCATTCTTAAAAGCCCATGTGGAAGCTACCGCTCTAGTAGAATGAGCTGTAATTCTTTCAGGAGGCTGCTGGCCAGCAGTCTCATAAGCTAAGCGTATTATACTCCTTAGCCAAAAAGAAAGAGAAGTTGACGAAGCCTTTTGGCCTCTCCTCTGTCCAGAATAGACAACAAACAATGCAGATGTTTGCCAAAAATCTTTAGTAGCTTGTAAATAAAACTTTAAAGCACGAACCACGTCAAGATTGTGTAAAAGACGTTCCTTCTTAGAAGAAGGATTAGGACACAGTGAGAGTACAACAATCTCCTGATTGATATTTTTATTAGATACCACCTTAGGTAGAAACCCAGGTTTGGTACGTAACACTACCTTATCTGCATGGAAAATGAGATAAGGGGAATCACATTGTAAAGCAGATAACTCCGAAACTCTGCGAGCCGAGGAGATAGCTACTAAAAAACATAATTTATGTAAGAACTTACCTGATAAATTCATTCCTTTCATATTAGCAAGAGTCCATGAGCTAGTGACATATGGGATATACATTCCTACCAGGAGGGGCAAAGTTTCCCAAACCTCAAAATGCCTATAAATACACCCCTCACCACACCCACAAATCAGTTTAACGAATAGCCAAGAAGTGGGGTGATAAAAAAAGTGCGAAAGCATAAAAAATAAGGAATTGGAATAATTGTGCTTTATACAAAAAAATCATAACCACCACAAAAAGGGTGGGCCTCATGGACTCATGCTAATATGAAAGAAATGAATTTATCAGGTAAGTTCTTACATAAATTATGTTTTCTTTCATGTAATTAGCAAGAGTCCATGAGCTAGTGACGTATGGGATAATGACTACCCAAGATGTGGATCTTTCCACGCAAGAGCCACTAGAGAGGGAGGGATAAAATAAAGACAGCCAATTCCTGCTGAAGATAATCCACACCCAAAATAAAGTTTAATGAAAACATAAGCAGAAGATTCAAACTGAAACCGTTGCCTGAAGTACTTTTCTACCAAAAACTGCTTCAGAAGAAGAAAACACATCAAAATGGTAGAATTTAGTAAAAGTATGCAAAGAGGACCAAGTTGCTGCTTTGCAAATCTGATCAACCGAAGCCTCATTCCTAAACGTCCAGGAAGTAGAAACTGACCTAGTAGAATGAGCTGTAATCCTTTGAGGCGGAGTTTTACCCGACTCGACATAAGCATGGTGAATTAAGGATTTCAACCAAGATGCCAAAGAAATGGCAGAAGCTTTCTGACCTTTTCTAGAACCGGAAAAGATGACAAATAGACTAGAAGTCTTTCGGAAAGACTTAGTAGCTTCAACATAATATTTCAAAGCTCTAACAACATCCAAAGAATGCAACGATTTCTCCTTAGAATTCTTAGGATTAGGACATAATGAAGGAACCACAATTTCTCTACTAATGTTGTTGGAATTCACAACCTTAGGTAAAAATTCAAAAGAAGTTCGCAACACCGCCTTATCCTGATGAAAAATCAGAAAAGGAGACTCACAAGAAAGAGCAGATAATTCAGAGACTCTTCTGGCAGAAGAGATGGCCAAAAGGAACAAAACTTTCCAAGAAAGTAATTTAATGTCCAATGAATGCATGGGTTCAAAAGGAGGTGCTTGAAGAGCCCCCAGAACCAAATTCAAACTCCAAGGAGGAGAAATAGACTTAATGACAGGTTTTATACGAACCAAAGGTTGTACAAAACAATGAATATCAGGAAGATTAGCAATCTTTCTGTGAAAAAGAACAGAAAGAGCAGAGATTTGTCCTTTCAAGGAACTTGCGGACAAACCTTTATCTAAACCATCCTGAAGAAACTGTAAAATTCTCAGAATTCTAAAAGAATGCCAGGAAAAATGATGAGAAAGACACCAAGAAATATAAGTCTTCCAGACTCTATAATATATCTCTCTAGATACAGATTTACGAGCCTGTAACATAGTATTAATCACAGAGTCAGAGAAACCTCTTTGGCCAAGAATCAAGCGTTCAATCTCCATACCTTTAAATTTAAGGATTTGAGATCCTGATGGAAGAAAGGACCTTGCGACAGAAGGTCTGGTCTTAACGGAAGAGTCCACGGCTGGCAAGAGGCCATCCGGACAAGATCTGCATACCAAAACCTGTGAGGCCATGCTGGAGCTACCAGCAGAACAAACGAGCATTCCTTCAGAATCTTGGAGATTACTCTTGGAAGAAGAACTAGAGGCGGAAAGATATAGGCAGGATGATACTTCCAAGGAAGTGATAATGCATCCACTGCCTCCGCCTGAGGATCCCGGGATCTGGACAGATACCTGGGAAGTTTCTTGTTTAGATGAGAAGCCATCAGATCTATTTCTGGGAGTTCCCACATTTGAACAATCTGAAGAAATACCTCCGGGTGAAGAGACCATTCGTTTGGCGACTGAGATAAACCGCTTCCCAATTGTCTATACCTGGGATATGAACCGCAGAGATTAGACAGGAGCTGGATTCCGCCCAAACCAGAATTCGAGATACTTCTTTCATAGCCAGAGGACTGTGAGTCCCTCCTTGATGATTGATGTATGCCACAGTTGTGACATTGTCTGTCTGAAAACAAATGAACGACTCTCTCTTCAGAAGAGGCCAAGACTGAAGAGCTCTGAAAATTGCACGGAGTTCCAAAATATTGATCGGTAATCTCACTTCCTGAGATTCCCAAACCCCTTGTGCCGTCAGAGACCCCCACACAGCTCCCCAACCTGTAAGACTTGCATCTGTTGAGATTATAGTCCAGGTCGGAAGAACAAAAGAAGCCCCCTGAATTAAACGATGGTGATCTGTCCACCACGTCAGAGAGTGTCGTACAATCGGTTTTAAAGATATTAATTGAGATATCTTTGTGTAATCCCTGCACCATTGGTTCAGCATACAGAGCTGAAGAGGTCGCATGTGAAAACGAGCAAAGGGGATCGCGTCTGATGCAGCAGTCATAAGACCTAGAATTTCCATGCATAAGGCTACCGAAGGGAATGATTGTGACTGAAGGTTTCGACAAGCTGAAATCAATTTTAGACGTCTCTTGTCTGTCAAAGACAGAGTCATGGACACTGAATCTATCTGGAAACCCAAAAAGGTTACCCTTGTCTGAGGAATCAATGAACTTTTTAGTGAATTGATCCTCCAACCATGATCTTGAAGAAACAACACAAGTCGATTCGTATGAGATTCTGCTAAATGTGAAGACTGAGCAAGTACCAAGATATCGTCCAAATAAGGAAATACCACAATACCCTGTTCTCTGATTACAGACAGAAGGGCACCGAGAACCTTTGTAAAAATTCTTGGAGCTGTAGCTAGGCCAAACGGCAGAGCCACAAACTGGTAATGCTTGTCCAGGAAAGAGAATCTCAGGAACTGATAGTGAGCTGGATGAATCGGAATATGCAGATATGCATCCTGTAAATCTATTGTAGACATATAATGCCCTTGCTGAACAAAAGGCAAGATAGTCCTTACAGTTACCATTTTGAATGTTGGTATCCTTACATAACGATTCAATATTTTTAGATCCAGAACTGGTCTGAAGGAATTCTCCTTCTTTGGTACAATGAAGAGATTCGAATAAAACCCCAGCCCCTGTTCCAGAACTGGAACTGGCATAATTACTCCAGCCAACTCTAGATCTGAAACACATTTCAGAAATGCTTGAGCTTTCACTGGGTTTACTGGGACACGGGAAAGAAAAAATCTCTTTGCAGGAGGTCTTATCTTGAAACCAATTCTGTACCCTTCTGAAACAATGTTCTGAATCCAAAGATTGTGAACAGAATTGATCCAAATTTCTTTGAAAAAACGTAATCTGCCCCCTACCAGCTGAGCTGGAATGAGGGCCGCACCTTCATGTGGACTTAGAAGCTGGCTTTGCTTTTCTAGAAGGCTTGGATTTATTCCAGACTGGAGATGGTTTCCAAACTGAAACTGCTCCTGAGGATGAAGGATCAGGCTTTTGTTCTTTGTTGAAACTAAGGAACGAAAACGATTATTAGCCCTGTTTTTTACCTTTAGATTTTTTTAATCTGTGGTAAAAAAGTGCTCCTTTCCCACCAGTAACAGTTGAGATATAGAATCCAACTGAGAACCAAACTAATTTATTACCCCCTGGAAAGAAAGGGAAAGTAGAGTCGATTTAGAAGACATATCAGCATTCCAAGTTTTAAGCATAACGCTCTTCTAGCTAAAATAGCTAGAGACATAAACCTGACATCAACTCTGATATCAAAAATGGCCATCACAGATAAAATTATTTTAGCATGTTGAAGAAGAATAATAATATTATGAGAATCATGATCTGTTACTTGTTGCGCTAAAGTTTCCAACCAAAATGTGAAGCTGCAGCAACATCAGCCAATGAATAGCAGGTCTAAGAAGATTACCTGAACACAGATAAGCTTTTCTTAGAAAGGATTCAATTTTCCTATCTAAAGGATCCTTAAAGGAAGTACCATCTGCCGTAGGAATAGTAGTACGTCTAGCAAGGGTAGAAACAGCCCCATCAACTTAGGGATTTTGTCCCAAAACTCTAATCTGTCGGACGGCACACCAGCGCATATTACACCTAACATAGAGACATTGTCACTTCACCACACAAGCGAGAGGGACATTTAGGAATGAGTCCCTGGTTTCTAGTATCTTAATATAGTTTAATTACACTGGTGTTCCGTACACATTATTTTTATTGCACATCTTTTTTATATACATATTCGTTATCACGTATATAGCCATAGTCATTGGACATTTAAACTTATTTGGGCTTAATATAGAGTCCACCATGGATCGTATATTGAAACAGGGTTGGTTAACTTTGACGTTAGTTTGTTTACGCCATACCAACTTATCAGATTTATGGGTGTGTACCTGTATTGAGCAAATGAAAATCACTATCTGTGATGCTGATTGCGGTGGATACAAAACCGGTGCGGTCTCACACCAACAAAAGGAATTACCAGAATCATGGGAAATGTTGTTCTTCAACAAATAGACTTCACCAACCAACCGGATTCAGATTTTTAGACCAAGCCCCATAGTTCTTCTTCGTTACTATGGTGGTTTAGACATACATCACATGATTTGTTTATATACTGTCCGGTTGCAACTCTCTATAAGATCACACAAAATGAGTTCACAGGAACATGGGAAATGTAGTTTATGATTAAATGGTGGTTTTATATAATCCCGGTTGTAACTCTCTATATGATCACACAAAATGAGTTTAAAGGAATCATGGGAAATGTAGTTTATGATTAAATAGACTCCCACCAATCGGATTCAGATTTTAAGACAAGCCCCATAGTTCTTCGTTATCATTGGTGGGTCAGACATACATCACATCATCTGTTTATATAATCCCGGTTGTAACTTTCTACACGATCGCAAAAACAAGTTTGTTAATAAATCTCACGATCACCTGTGTATATATAACAAGAATAAGAGGGAATAAACAGTATATTGTTAATGAGAAATTTATCTAGCAAATAATTACTAATCACTGCAACAAGTGGGAGTGGGGGGAAAGGAAGGTTCTGATTGGTTTAATTAAAGGAAGGAAGGGGAGTGTTTATTGTGAACATGTGGTTACTTAGGCCTATTTAAGGGTGATTAAGACATAGATAGAGCATACAAGCCTGAGGAAACGGGGTCACTCCCGAGAAACGCGTCGCTTTATTTCTCTATATACCATAAGAGATTTGATTTTAACACACCAGCTGTAATGTGCTACATTACTGGCTATTTTATTTTGTATAATAAATGCTAGTTTTATGATTCACTAAGTCTGGTGTGTGCATCAATCTCTTCTAAGTAACCCAGAGGCTGTCTAGCCTTTCTCCCTGTTCCAACCTCTAGGACACTATCCAGGCAAGGACTGCCTTGCAGGACATCCATCTTTCCAGGACATCACGACGGGGATTCGTTTACACAGCCAGCTGGTTTGCTGTTTAGAATACCAGCCTGCCTCTAACAGGCACAAGAGAGTGCCTTCACGTTTGTGAGTATCCTGTGTCTTGTCCAGATTTACATCTTGGTATCCATTGATCTACACATGTGGCGCCTTTGTTTCTGTTTTTTACAGTTGTCCATACTTTACTAAAGGAAATATTATCTGCATTAACAAGTTTGTCATGACATTTAATACAAACAACAGCTGGAGGAACAGCTACCAAAAGTTTACAGCAGATACACTTAGCATTGGTAGTTCCAGCACCAGACAGCGATTTTCCTGAAGTATCTTCTGACTCAGATGCAACGTGAGACATCTTGCAATATGTAAGAGAAAAAACAACATATAAAGCAAAATTGATTAAATTCCTTAAATAACAGTTTCAGGAATGGGAAAAAATGCCAAAGAACAAGCTTCTAGCAACCAGAAGCAATGAAAAATGAGACTTAAATAATGTGGAGACAAAAGCGACGCCCATATTTTTTTAGCGCCAAATAAGACGCCCACATTATTTGGCGCCTAAATGCTTTTGGCGCCAAAAATGACGCCACATCCGGAACGCCGACATTTTTGGCGCAAAAGAACGTCAAAAAAATGACGCAACTTCCGGCGACACGTATGACGCCGGAAACAGAAAATATTTTTTGCGCCAAAAAAGTCCACACCAAGAATGACGCAATAAAATGAAGCATTTTCAGCCCCCGCGAGCCTAACAGCCCACAGGGAAAAAAGTCAAATTTTTAAGGTAAGAAAAATGATTGATTTAAATGCATTATCCCAAATATGAAACTGACTGTCTGAAAAAAAGGAATGTTGAACATTCTGAGTCAAGGCAAATAAATGTTTGAATACATATATTTAGAACTTTAAAAAAAAAGTGCCCAACCATAGCTTTAGAGTGTCACAGAAAATAAGACTTACTTACCCCAGGACACTCATCTACATGTTTGTAGAAAGCCAAACCAGTACTGAAACTAAAATCAGCAGAGGTAATGGTATATATATAAGAGTATATCGTCGATCTGAAAAGGGAGGTAAGAGATGAATCTCTACGACCGATAACAGAGAACCTATGAAATAGACCCCGTAGAAGGAGATCATTGAATTCAAACAGGCAATACTCTCTTCACATCCCTCTGACATTCACTGCACGCTGAGAGGAAAACCGGGCTCCAACCTGCTGCGGAGCGCATATCAACGTAGAATCTAGCACAAACTTACTTCACCACCTCCATAGGAGGCAATGTTTGTAAAACTGATTTGTGGGTGTGGTGAGGGGTGTATTTATAGGCATTTTGAGGTTTGGGAAACTTTGCCCCCCCTGGTAGGAATGTATATCCCATACGTCACTAGCTCATGGACTCTTGCTAATTACATGAAAGAAACAGAACTTTCCAAGATAATAGCTTAATATCTATGGAATGCAAAGGTTCAAACGGAACCCCTTGAAGAACCTTAAGAACTAAATTTAAACTCCATGGTGGAGCAACAGGTTTAAATACAGGCTTGATTCTAACCAGAGCCTGAAAAAATGCCTGAGCATCTGGAACCTCAGCCAGACGTTTGTGCAACAGAATAGACAGAGCAGAAATCTGTCCCTTTAAGGAACTAGCTGACAAACCCTTCTCCAATCCTTCTTGGAGAAAGGATAATAACTTAGGAATCCTGACCTTACTCCATGAGTAACAATTGGATTCACACCAATGAAGATATTTACACCATATCTTATGATAGATTTTCCTGGTGACAGGCTTTCGTGCCTGTATTAAGGTATCAATGACCGACTCGGAGAAACCACGCTTTGATAAAATCAAGCTTTCAATCTCCAAGCAGTCAGACGCAGAGAAATTAGATTTGGATGGTTGAAAGGACCCTGAAGTAGAAGGTCCTGTCTCAGCGGCAGAGACCATGGTGGAAAGGATGACATGTTCCCCAGATCTGCATACCAAGTCCTGTGTGGCCACGCAGGTGCTATCAAAATCACCTATGCTCTCTCCTGCTTGATCTTGGCAATCAGACGAGGGAGCAGAGGAAACGGTTGAAACACATAAGCTAGGTTGAAGGACCAAGGCGCTGCTAGAGCATCTATCAGTGCTGCCTTGGGATCCCTGGACCTGGATCCGTAATGAGGAAGCTTTGCGTTCTGACGAGATGCCATGAGATCCAGTTCTGGTTTGCCCCAAAGTTGAATCAACTGTGCAAATACCTCCGGATGGAGCTCCCACTCCCCCGGATGAAAAGTCTGTCGACTTAGAAAATCCGCCTCCCAGTTCTCTACTCCTGGGATATGGATAGCTGATAGATGGCAAGAGTGAAACTCTGCTCATAGAATTATCTTTGAAACCTCCAACATTGCTAGGGAACTCCTTCTTCCCCCTTGATGGTTGATGTAAGCTACAGTCGTGATGTTGTCCGACTGAAATCTGATGAACCTGACCGCAGCAAGCTGAGGCCAAGTCTGAAGCGCGTTGAATATCGCTCTTAGTTCCAGAATGTTTATTGGAAGGAGGGCCTCCTCCGGAGTCCATGATCCCTGAGCCTTCAGGGAGTTCCAGACTGCACCCCAACCCAGAAGGCTGGCATCTGTTGTTACTATTGTCCAATCTGGCCTGCGGAAGGTCATACCCTTGGACAGATGGACCCGAGATAGCCACCAGAGAAGAGAATCCCTGGTCTCTTGATCCAGATTTAGTAGAGGGGACAAATCTGTGTAATCCCCATTCCACTGACTGAGCATGCAGAGTTGCAGCGGTCTGAGATGTAGACGGGCAAACGGTACTATGTCCATTGCCGCTACCATTAAGCCGATTACTTCCATACACTGAGCCACCGAAGGGCGAGAAGTAAAATAAAGAACACGGCAGGAATTTAGAAGTTTTGACAACCTGGCCTCTGTCAGGTAAATCTTCATTTTTACAGAATTTATCAGAGTTCCCAGGAAGGAAACTCTTGTAAGAGGGGATAGAGAACTCTTTTCTTCGTTCACTTTCCACCCATGAGACCTCAGGAATGCCAGAACAATGTCCGTATGGGACTTGGCAATTTGAAAATTAGACGCCTGTATCAAAATGTCGTCTAGGTAAGGGGCTACTGCTATACCCCGCTGCCTTAGGACCGCCAAGAGTGACCCCAGAACCTTTGTAAAGATTCTTGGTGCCGTGGCTAACCCAAAGGGAAGAGCCACAAACTGGTAATGCCTGTCTAGAAAGGCGAACCTGAGAAACCAATGATGCTCTCTGTGTATCGGAATGTGAAGATAAGCATCCTTTAAATCCACGGTAGTCATATACTGACCCTCCTGGATCATAGGAAGGATGGTTCGAATAGTCTCCATCTTGAAGGATGGAACTCTGAGAAATTTGTTTAGAATCTTGAGATCTAAGATTGGTCCGAAGGTTCCCTCTTTCTTGGGAACCACAAACAGATTTGAATAGAAGCCTTGCCCCTGTTCCTCCTTTGGAACTGGGTGGATCACTCCCATAACTAGGACGTCTTGAACACAATGTAAGAATGCCTCTCTCTTTATCTGGTTTGCAGATAATTGTGAGATGTGAAATCTTCCTTTTGGGGAAGAAACTTTGAATTCCAGAAGGTATCCCCTGAGACACAATTTCCAACGCCCAGGGATCCTGGACATCTCTTGCCCAAGCTGACCAGGATTTAAGCCATAGCGCCCTGAATAGCAAAACCTGAGTTCTTAGCCGTTAGTTTGGTTAAATGAACAACGGCATCAGAAACAAATGAATTGGCTAGATTAAGAGCTTTAAACTTGTCAAGGATATCATCTAATTGGGTTTCTACCTGTAGAGCCTCTTCGAGAGACTCAAACCAGAAGGCCGCAGCAGCAGTGACGGGGGCAATGCATGCAAGGGGCTGGAGAATAAACCCTTGTTGAATAAAGATCTTTTTAAGATAACTCTCAAATTTTTTGTCCATTGGATCTAGAAAAGCACAACTGTCCTCGACAGGGATAGTGGTATGCTTAGCTAGAGTAGAAACTGCTCCCTCCACCTTAGGGACCGTCTGCCATAAGTCCTGTGTAGCGGCGTCTATAGGAAACATCTTCTTAAAAACAGAAGGGGGAGAGAACGGTACACCTGGCCTATCCCATTCCTCAGAAAACCCTTTAGGGATTGGAAAAACATCAGTGTAAGTAGGTACTGCATAGTATTTATCCAATCTACATAATTTCTCTGGGACTACAATAGTGTCACAGTCATCCAGAGTTGCTAAAACCTCCCTGAGCAATATGCGGAGGTGTTCAAGCTTAAATTTAAATGTAGACATATCAGAATCAGAGTGAAGTATCTTCCCTGAATCAGAAAAATCACCCACAGATTGAAGCTCCCCTGCTTCAGCTTCAGTATAATGTGAAGTTGTATCAGACCTAGCTACTAAAGCGTCAGAGAGCTCTGTATTTATTCTATTCCCAGAGCTGTCTCCCTTTCCTTGCAATCCTGGCAGTTTAGATGATACCTCTGTAAGGGTATGATTCATAACTGCCGCCATGTCTTGCAAGGTATACGCAATCTGCGCGCTAGAAGTACTAGGCATCCCCTGAGCGGGATTTATAGAATCTGACACGTGGGGAGAGTTAGCCGGCATAACTTCCCCCTTGTCAATTTCTTCTGGTGATAAATTTTTTAAAGCCAGAATATGGTCTTTATAATCTATAGAAAATCAGTGCATTTGGTACACATTCTAAGAGGGGGTTCCACAATGGCTTCTAAACATAATGAACAATGAGTTTCCTCTATGTCAGACTTGTTTAAACAGACTAGTAATGAGACCAGCAAGCTTGGAAAACACTTTAATAACTGTGAACAAGCAAAAAATAAAAACGGTACTGTGCCTTTAAGAGAAAAAAACAAACACAGAAACTGCTAAAACAGTGAAAAAAGCAGTAAATCTTACAAACTTTTTACAGTGTGTATAATAGGCTAAAAGAGCATTGCACCCACTTGCAAATGGATGATTAACCCCTTAGTTTTAAAAACGGATCAAAAAAACGATATAAACGTTTTTTAAACAGTCACAACAAACTGCCACAGCTCTGCTGTTGCCCTACCTGCCCATACAACGACTTTGGAAGGCACAAAAACCCTTTAGAGAGGTCCTAAATGTTCAGGGAACTCCTTCAGGGAAGCTGGATGTCTCAAGCTGCAAAAACGAAAATAGGCCCCTCCCAACCTGTACTCACAGTGAGAGGGCCTTAAAAAACTATCCCTAGGCAAAATCTAGACAGCCATGTGGAAAAAACTAGGCCCCAACTAGGCCCCAGAATAAAGTTTTATCACCTTCAGTAAAAAACGTTTTTTATATATCATGCAAACGTTTTACATACTAAGTAATAAGAGCAATTAACATGAATATTACCCTTTACTGCAAGCATGATCCCAGTCGTTTGTTTAATCACTGTAATCAGGCTTACCTTAAATATATCAGGCACTGTCAGCATTTTCTAGACCTTATCTCTCTAGAAAAAAAATATACTGAACATACCTCAGAGCAGTTAATTCTGCAGGCCATTCCCCCAGCTGAAGTTTTCCCATACTCTTCAGTTATGTGTGAGAACAGCAGTGGACCTTAGTTACAACCTGCTAAGATCCTCAAAAACCTCAGGCAGAACTCTTCTTCTAATTTCTGCCTTAGGCAAAAACAGTACAATGCCGGTACCATTTATAAAAATAACAAACTTTTGATTGAAGATAAACTACACTAAGTCACCACATATCTCTTGATACTTCCTTTCTTGTCGAGAGCTGCAAGAGAATGACTGGGAGTGGCAGTTAGGGGAGGAGCTATATAGACAGCTCTGCTGTGGGTGTCCTCTTGCCTCTTCCTGTTGGGAAGGAGAATATCCCACAAGTAATGGATGAATCCGTGGACTGGATACACCTTACAAGAGAAATAAAATAATCACTGCTGTTTATTTTATCTGTTCCTCTTACCCCAAACTTTTCAAAGGGATTGTTTTGAAATACAGTGTTGAGCCAGTGCCAACTTTCCTATGTAAGCTGCCATATTGTAGCGTGCGTTACAGGGCTCAGTAGTCACATGACACAGCATATTGGCTGTTACATACAGTACTTAGAGGAATATAACATTTGCCTGCAGCGTGTGAGCTGCAGTGAGACACATTTATTTCTCAGTCAGGGTGTAAATAGATTTAATTTGCCAGTCTATTGTATATAATACACATTATGCAGCACATGCTAAGTGAATTGCTTATGTTTTTAACTTCCCAACACACATTTATATTTTTTGAAACTCCACAAGTTTTCTGCTCTAAGCAGTGCGTTCAGGCACTGTTATTGTCAAATACTGACATGCTCCAGGAGGGGGAGAGGGAGGGGGAAGCTATAACGGAACGGAGTGAAGTTTGTTTGTGCAGATGATTTCTGCTTTTCATGACATTTGATCCTGGTAATGTGAATCACTAAGGGCTGACAGCTTAGTGTTCATTTAGCAAGGATCGTTGTTATGCATTATTTATCAGTGTGATCTACTCCTGTCAGTGACAGGAGTAGATCACACTGATAAATAATGCATAGGAACGATCCTTGCTAAATGAATACTAAGCTGACTGTAAGCCCTTAGTGATTCACATTACCAGGATCAAAAGTCATGAAAAGCAGAAATCATCTGCACAAACAAACTTCACTCTGTTCCGTTATAGCTTCTCCCTCCTGGAGCATGTCAGTAATTAACAATAACAGTGCCTGAACGCAATGCTTAGAGCAGAAAACTTGTGGAGTTTCAAAAAATATAAATGTGTGTTGGGAAGTTAAAAACATAAGTAATGCACTTAGCATTTGCTGCATAATGTGTATTATATACAATAGACTGGCAAATTAAATCTATTTACACCCTGACTGAGAAATAAATGTGTCTCACTGCAGCTCACACGCTGCAGGCAAATGTTATATTCCTTTAAGTACTGTATGTAACAGCCAATATGCTGTGTCATGTGACTACTGAGCCCTGTAACGCACGCTACAATATGGCAGCTTACATAGAAAATTTGGCACTGGCTCAACACTGTATTTCAAAACAATCCCTTTGAAAAGTTTGGGGTAAGAGGAACAGATAAAATAAACAGCAGTGATTATTTTAATTTTATTTATAAGAAAAAGTAGGTTTCAGCAATTTTCATTAGGTGTTTAAAGTCCCTTTAAAAGAAAATGCTATTGGGGAAACAGAAGAATCAGAGTTTGCTATTGAAAGAGCTCATAGAGCGCTAAGAGCAAAACCTAAAGAAGAAGCACCTCCTAGGGACGTTATTATAAAATTCTCATTCTTCCAGGATAAAGAGAAAATACTTCAAGCTTCCAGGAGTAAACCAACCTATAAATTTCAAGGAAGTGTTATACAGTTCTTCCAAGACCTCAGCCTTAGGACTCTCCAAAGAAGAAGCACCTTACGTCCTTTAACATCTCTCTTGCGGAAAAATCAAATTAAATACAGATGGGGCTTCCCCTTCGCTTTGCATATCATCAAAGACAACAAAACCCTCACAGTCCACGAAGCTACAGATATTCCTACCACCTGCAAACTATTGGGGCTGGATACCCCAACCATTCCATCTGAAGATCTACCACACCCATCGCCGGGTACTTCCAGAAGGTCAGGATGGACAAAAGTAAATCACAAGAGAGCTAAGAAATGACACCATCCTATTACGGGAGAAAGTATTTGCTCCTTGGGCTTGGGACTTCAAGCGAGGAATGGAGTTCTTATCTAGAACTATTGCTTAGAGGTCTACATCTCCGGGTACTCTCTGACTGAAGTACCTACTGAGATAAGTCTGGCTACACAGCCCTTGAGAAGAGATAAATTTTACAATTTCCCTCCTATAGTGTGAGGGAGGATGTTAAGAAAAGTTAATTTTTGTTTGGTATTCACGTTTAAAATCCATGTTCAGTTATTTTAATATTGACTATAAGCTGCTGACACTTCAGCTAACTGTATAATCTCTGTTATTAGTCAGCTCCACTCTATTATCCTAAATAGTTATTAGTAATAATGTACAATTACCTACCAGTTAGGTGTAACAGTTGTTATTACATATGTTGTTTTTCTTGTTTGTTTTTCATTAATGTCCTTTTCCTAATATTTCTTATTTTTTTTAAGGGAGCCGGGACTGCTCTTCCCCCCAGGTCAGAACAATATACTAATGTCTTAATGATGGAACCACTTACCTCTCCAAGGTCGTATGTATTGCAAGTCTGTATTCTTCGATGTGCAAAGATAGTACACCACACGTCACTAACTACATGATCCCAAAAATTCACCTTGTATCTCACAATGTGAGAGGTTTAAACACCAACATTAAAAGACGCACAGCCATGTCCCAATATCATCGCCTAGGGGCCAATATTCTATTTCTCCAAGAAACCCATTTTACTAAAGACATAATCCCGAAATATTGGGCCAGAAATTTCACACAACATTTCCATGCAACGACGGAAGCTAAAAAACGAGGGGTGTCGATTCTTATTCACACTAACTTAGCGTTTAAACACGAATCCACGATAGCGGATAAAGAAGGGCGATACCTCATAATTAAAGGCCAGTTTGGTGAGACTAGTGTTATTTTATGCAATTTATATGCCCCTAACGACAACCAACACTCTTTTTTTAACCATGTATCCTACCTGCTTACTAACTGGTCCCAACATAAAGTGATATTGGCGGGTGATTTTAACATTACCATGACCAAATTTATAGAGTCCAACACCAAACTTACAGCTAAACAAATTAGACACAATAAAATAGTTAACTCTATTCAGGAACATCTAGCTCCACACGCTTTACTCGACTCATGGTTTACATTATATGGAAACACATCAGACACCACTTTTTATTCAGCAGCCCATAAACAATACACAAGACTAGACTATGTGTATGTTAGCCAAACTCTACAGCCACTCCTCCAAACATCGTCAATCCAAACTTGTGTGTGGTCGGACCACTCGATACTCTCTTTGCACCTGGAGGGGTTTGTAGACACCAAAAGAGCCAGAACTTGGACTTATGATCCGTCATTTTTAAAAAATCCCTTACATAAAGATAAATATGCCAAATCCTTAACTGAATTCTGGGATCTTAATGGGGGATCCACATCTAATCCAATATCTCCCTGGGCAGCACATAAAACATACATGCGAGGAATACTCATCCAAGACAAATCCCTCAGAAATAGACAACACAGAACTCAACTAACACAATTGCACAAAGAGATTTCTGAACTAGAAAGACATCATAAGCACACCCAGAATGAAGAAATCTTATCTACTCTCAAGGCTAAGAAAGACAATTTAGCTAACATATTAAACAGTCAATCAATTAGAGCAATTCACAAACTAAACACACATTATTACATTTACACAAATAAACCTGACAAATACTTAGCAAACAAACTCAGAGATAGATGTAAGGCATCTATTATTCCCTCTATTTTATCGGCAAACGGCACCTCCGTGTCCCATCCACAGCACATAGCAGACACGTTTGCAGACTTCTATGGGGAATTATACGACGGTAATAAAGTAATGCACTCAAACACCATACAATCCCAAACTACGGAGTTTCTAAAGGAAGCCAATCTACATACTCTCACAAAAGAAGATAACGACACACTAAATGCACCAATTACAAGAACAGAGGTCTTGCTGGTCATAAAGGACCTTAAGACAGGGAAGGCAGCAGGACCAGATGGGTTTGCGGGGGAGTACTATAAAACATTTAAAGAAATACTAACCCCATACCTCACAGATCTTTGTAATCTTATTCTAGAGGGACACAGCATCCCGAAAGACATGTTACAAGCAAAAATAGTTGTGATCCCTAAACCTGGTAAAAATCATAGATTATGTGCAAGTTACCGTCCAATTTCGCTCATCAATCAGGATCTGAAAATACTAACTAAGATTTTAGCCAATAGACTAAAACATTCTCCCAAAGCTCATCCACCCAGATCAGGTAGGGTTTGTGAAAGATAGAGAAGCTCCAGACAACGTGCGTCGGTTGATAGACATTATAGACTATGTGGGGGGAACTCAGATGCCTTCTCTGCTCCTCTCGTTGGATGCGGAGAAGGCATTCGATAGAGTGGACTGGAGATACATGTCTGCGGTGCTACATCAGATGGGATTCGGGGGTGCCTTCATTAAGGCCTTAAACGCAATTTATTCAAACCCCTCTGCCCAAGTGTCTATTTCAGGATATAAATCCAAGACTTTCCCCATACTGAACGGCACGAGGCAAGGGTGCCCGTTATCCCCTCTTCTTTTTGCGATATGTATTGAGCCTCTTGCTGCCAAAATTAGACTGGCAACAGCCATTACGGGGGTTAAAGTCAAAGATCAGGAATACAAATTGACACTCTTCGCGGATGATATCCTTCTAACACTGACTAAACCTCTCACGTCATTAACTAACCTATATACACTCCTAGATCAATTCTCTCAAATTTCGGGATATAAAGTCAATCTTGATAAATGTGAAGCAATGTCCCTGGGGCTCCCACAACACACCAAAAAAAACATAGAAATTAACTTCGAGATTAGGTGGGTCACTCACTCGCTTAAATACTTAGGAATACACCTAACGCCCCAGATCAACCAATTATACAAGTATAACTATGAACCTTTATATAAAGAGATTGGGAAAAACTTACGCAAATGGAAGACGTACACTTTTTCGTGGTTAGGCAGACTAGCATCAGTCAAAATGACGATTTTACCCCAGATACTATATCTATTTAGGACTCTCCCTATAAAAGTGCTGTTAAAGGACCTAAAGAAGCTACAAAGAGACTTAATAGCATTTATCAGGGGTAATAAAACAGCTCGGATAACAACTACACTTATAACAAGACATCGAAGACTGGGGGGAGTGGGAGCACCCAATATAATAGATTATTATAGAGCAGCAAGGCTAGCCCAGACGACACTACTAGGGGGAAGATATGGGGAGATTGTATGGACTAACCTGGAAACCAAACTAAGAGATTCAACACACCCTGACGATATCTTATGGCACAAACACTCACCAAGGGATTTCATAGACAAACCGGGTTTACAAGTCACAACGCACACAACTCAAATGTGGTCTTACTTGACCAAAAGACAAAACTTACTGTCCACTCCAACACTAATATGTCCAATTAGATACCTAATTCCCTCGGATTTACAACATACAATAGATAAGTGGGCCAATAAAGGCCTATACAGGGTTGCAGATTGGATGGTTGGTAGAAAACTTAAGACATTTATTCAAATCCAGGCCCAGTTAGATACAGTAAAGCTACAGTGGTTCCAATACCTCCAAGTCAACTCGGCGATTCATGAATATACTAGAGATCTCCATCCGAACATACCCACTGCACTGGAGGGTCTACTTCAGTCCACTCACAGACCCAAGGGGGCCATTTCCAAATTGTACATACAGATACAAACAACTGGCACTACAGTTAAGACTAACCTACTCATGAACTGGGAGAGAGATCTAAATATCTGCAAAGATAAAGCATGGTGGGATGATGTGTTTAATTCAGCTGGTAAGGGACTATTAAGCGCAGACATGAGAGAAAACACAACCAAGACCATGTTTAGATGGTACCTGACCCCAATAAAAACAGCCCACATGTCATCTAATCATAACAGATACTGCTACAGGGGATGTGGGGAAATAGGCTCATACTGTCATATGTGGTGGGAGTGTAGGACAATAAAAGGAATCTGGACTAAAATATCCAACCTACTTAGCTCAGTCTTGGAAGAGCTTATTCAGTTGACCCCGATTCAAGCTCTGTTACATGTACCTCTACCACAATTCAACAAGCAGATAAACACATTTATTAGAATCGTTTGTACGGTCACCAGAATTTGCATAGCAAAATACTGGAAAACCTCAGCTCCTCCTTGGGAGGAAGTATACAATAGAATTGCCTTAACATACCGGTTATATGAATCAGCTTCACAGGTACTAGATACACAAGCACAGTTCGAAAAGGTCTGGTTTTACTGGACATTGAACTCGACAGCTAACACTTTGACCTAATTATGTTCCTAACGATTAGCAGCCCTGACAACTGACCTGAGGAGAGCTGGGGGAGAGGAAGGTCTCGGCAACCCAATTTACCCCCCCCTTTCCCCCCCCCCTTTTTTTTTTTTTTTTTCTTTTTTTTTCTCTCTTCCCAATTCAATTATTAGGAGTTCCAGAGAGCATTGACAATGAGTAATTGGGACTTTTTTGATCCTATTTTGTTAATGTTGGAGATTTTTTTGTAATCCATTGTTATAGTTTTATGAAAATTGATACTCTTGAGACAACACACCTTGGAAACACCTAGAAAATGAATGTTGGTGGGATTCGAAAGACACGCTGAGCCGTGTGAACATGAAGAGGTTGAACATTACTTTAGCTCTTGTTAAGCAAAGACAACAAAATTCATATAGAAAACTGATGTGTTCTCCCATACTGTAATATTTTCTACCTAAAACTTCATGCTCTACATTTTAAGCTATAGATAAATTAGTTGTTCCATTGATGTGAAAATATATGCTGTAATCTGTTTATCCATAATAAAAAGATTTAAACATAAAAGAAAATGCTATTCCAAAATTTTGGAAACCAAGAGTTGTACAATTTTCACTTATAGTGAATGTATTTTTTCACAACACAAGTAAAATGTAAATTTTGATGAATTAAAGTGCCCCTGTTTTTAATCGAATTTTTAAAAAACAGGCACTTTAGCATCAAATTTTAAACCTAAAATTGAAGCAGAAATATAAAGACTACAAAATCAGGGGATTTTTGTTCCAGTTTCTAGCAGTGAACAGTTCCTGTCAGAAAAAAAAAATGGGGACATTCGCATCTGTGGAGATTTCAAAGTGGGCCTTAACCCTCAATTACTTGTGGATCAGTATCCTTTACCACGAATTGAAGAATTGTTTAGTTCTCTGGCAGGGGGTGTACATTTACAAAAAATGACTTGCATCAAGCGTACTCACAGTTAGAGGTACATCCAGACACCTGTTAACTATCAACACTCACAAAGGACTTGTTCAGTATAAGCGGATAGTGTTTGGAATTGCCCCAGCACCTGCAGTGAGGCAACGGATAATGGATGAGATCCTGGCAGGTATTCCACATAACCACTGTATGTTACATGACATGCTTATCACTGGTGAAAATGATGCTGCTCATAAAGCGAATGTTGAAGCTGTTTTACAGCGCCTACAGGAATTCAGACTGAAAGTAAACATGAAAAAGTGTGAGTTCTTCCGTGAGAGTTTAGAATATTGTGCACATGTAGTGGACAAGACTGGTCTCCACACAACTGCTGAAAAAGTGAAAGCACTGGTTCATGCCCCCACCCCTGTTAATGTATCCCAGCTATGTTCTTATTTGGGGTTGCTCAATTACTATCACAGATTTTTACCAAATTTCACTCATTTACTATATCCACTACACCGCCTTTTAGATAGTAAAAAACAGTGGGCCTGGACTGACTTATACACAGGCATTTGAACGCTCTAAGCAACTTCTTCTAGAATCAAGACTTCTTTTCCACTATGACCTTAAGAAGCCTTTGGTACTAGCCTGTGATGCTTCGCCATATGGCTTGGGCGCAGTACTTTCACACATTATGCCCGATGGTTCTGAACGTCCTGTGTCATTTGCGTCCAGATCTCTAACTCCATCTGAGAGAAATTATGCCCAGATTGATCGGGAAGCTTTAGCAATAATTTGGGCTGTGAAGAAATTGCACATTTATATTTATGGCAGACCGTTTACTCTGATCACGGATCATAAACCACTTTTGTCCATTCTGCACCCTCAGAAGGGTATTTCCAACACAACAGCTGCTCGACTTCCGCGCTATGCACTTAAGCTGATGGCTTACAACTACTCCATTAAATATTGATGCCACAATGATCATACGAATGTGGATATGTTTTCAAGATTACAAATGGTACATCACATGACAGCATCTTCTGAAATCATATAAACCCCTCCACAGCCTTTAAATCTAAATTCCAAAGTGATTGCTACTTACACATGCTCCGATTTTACCTTACAGGAAAATTAACGCCTAGATTTGGAGTTCGGCGGTAAATGGGCTGCTAACGCTCCGCGGGCTTTTTTCTGGCCGCACCATAAATTTAACTCTGGTATCGAGAGTTCAAACAAATGCTGCGTTAGGCTCCAAAAAAGGAGCGTAGAGCATTTTTACCGCAAATGCAACTCTCGATACCAGAGTTGCTTACGGACGCGGCCGGCCTCAAAAACGTGCTCGTGCACGATTCCCCCATAGGAAACAATGGGGCTGTTTGAGCTTAAAAAAAACCTAACACCTGCAAAAAAGCAGCGTTCAGCTCCTAACGCAGCCCCATTGTTTCCTATGGGGAAACACTTCCTACGTCTGCACCTAACACTCTAACATGTACCCCGAGTCTAAACACCCCTAGCCTTACACTTATTAACCCCTAATCTGCCGCCCCCGCTATCGCTGACCCCTGCATATTTTTTTAAACCCCTAATCTGCCGCTCCGTAAACCGCCGCAACCTACGTTATCCCTATGTACCCCTAATCTGCTGCCCTAACATCGCCGACCCCTATATTATATATATTAACCCCTAATCTGCCCCCCTCAACGTCGCCGACACCTGCCTACAATTATTAACCCCTAATCTGCCGAGCGGACCTGAGCGCTACTATAATAAAGTTATTAACCCCTAATCCGCCTCACTAACCCTATCATAAATAGTATTAACCCCTAATCTGCCCTCCCTAACATTGCCGACACCTAACTTCAATTATTAACCCCTAATCTGCCGACCGGAGCTCACCGCTATTCTAATAAATGTATTAACCCCTAAAGCTAAGTCTAACCCTAACACTCCCCTAAGTTAAATATAATTTTTATCTAACGAAATAAATTAACTCTTATTAAATAAATGATTCCTATTTAAAGCTAAATACTTACCTGTAAAATACATCCTAATATAGCTACAATATAAATTATAATTATATTATAGCTATTTTAGGATTAATATTTATTTTACAGGCAACTTTGTAATTATTTTAACCAGGTACAATAGCTATTAAATAGTTAAGAACTATTTAATAGTTACCTAGTTAAAATAATAACAAAATTACCTGTAAAATAAGTCCTAACCTAAGTTATAATTAAACCTAACACTACCCTATCAATAAAATAATTAAATAAACTACCTACAATTACCTACAATTAACCTAACACTACACTATCAATAAATTAATTAAACACAATTCCTACAAATAAATACAATTAAATAAACTAGCTAAAGTACAAAAAATAAAAAAGATCTAAGTTACAGAAAATAAAAAAATATTTACAAACATAATAAAAATATTACAACAATTTTAAACTAATTACACCTACTCTAAGCCCCCTAATAAAATAACAAAGCCCCCCAAAATAAAAAATTCCCTACCCTATTCTAAATTAAAAAAGTTACAAGCTCTTTTACCTTACCAGCCCTGAACAGGGCCCTTTGCAGGGCATGCCCCAAGAATTTCAGCTCTTTTGCCTGTAAAAAAAACACATACAATACCCCCCCCCAACATTACAACCCACCACCCACATACCCCTAATCTAACCCAAACCCCCCTTAAATAAACCTAACACTAAGCCCCTGAAGATCTTCCTACCTTGTCTTCACCATACCAGGTTCACCGATCCGTCCTGAAGAGCTCCTCCGATGTCCTGATCCAAGCCCAAGCGGGGGCTGAAGAGGTCCATGATCCGGTCAAAGTCTTCATCCAAGCGGGGCAGAAGAGGATCTTCCATCCGATTGAAGTCATCATCCAGGCGGCATCTTCGATCTTCTTCCATCCGGAGCGAAGCGGCAGGATCCTGAAGACATCCAGCGCGGAACATCCATCCGGACCGACGACTGAACGACGAATGACTGTTCCTTTAAGGGACGTCATCCAAGATGGCGTCCCTCGAATTCCGATTGGCTGATAGGATTCTATCAGCCAATCGGAATTAAGGTAGGAATTTTCTGATTGGCTGATGGAATCAGCCAATCAGAATCTAGTTCAATCCGATTGGCCGATCCAATCAGCCAATCAGATTGAGCTCGCATTCTATTGGCTGATCGGAACAGCCAATAGAATGCGAGCTCAATCTGATTGGCTGATTGGATCAGCCAATCGGATTGAACTTGATTCTGATTGGCTGATTCCATCAGCCAATCAGAAAATTCCTACCTTAATTCCGATTGGCTGATAGAATCCTATCAGCCAATCGGAATTCGAGGGACGCCATCTTGGATGACGTCCCTTAAAGGAACAGTCATTCGTCGTTCAGTCGTCGGTCCGGATGGATGTTCCGCGCTGGATGTCTTCAGGATCCTGCCGCTTCGCTCCGGATGGAAGAAGATCGAAGATGCCGCCTGGATGATGACTTCAATCGGATGGAAGATCCTCTTCTGCCCCGCTTGGATGAAGACTTTGACCGGATCATGGACCTCTTCAGCCCCCGCTTGGGCTTGGATCAGGACATCGGAGGAGCTCTTCAGGACGGATCGGTGAACCTGGTATGGTGAAGACAAGGTAGGAAGATCTTCAGGGGCTTAGTGTTAGGTTTATTTAAGGGGGGTTTGGGTTAGATTAGGGGTATGTGGGTGGTGGGTTGTAATGTTGGGGGGGGGTATTGTATGTGTTTTTTTTACAGGCAAAAGAGCTGAAATTCTTGGGGCATGCCCCGCAAAGGGCCCTGTTCAGGGCTGGTAAGGTAAAAGAGCTTGTAACTTTTTTAATTTAGAATAGGGTAGGGAATTTTTTATTTTGGGGGGCTTTGTTATTTTATTAGGGGGCTTAGAGTAGGTGTAATTAGTTTAAAATTGTTGTAATATTTTTATTATGTTTGTAAATATTTTTTTATTTTCTGTAACTTAGATCTTTTTTATTTTTTGTACTTTAGCTAGTTTATTTAATTGTATTTATTTGTAGGAATTGTGTTTAATTAATTTATTGATAGTGTAGTGTTAGGTTAATTGTAGGTAATTGTAGGTAGTTTATTTAATTATTTTATTGATAGGGTAGTGTTAGGTTTAATTATAACTTAGGTTAGGATTTATTTTACAGGTAAATTTGTTATTATTTTAACTAGGTAACTATTAAATAGTTCTTAACTATTTAATAGCTATTGTACCTGGTTAAAATAATAACAAAGTTGCCTGTAAAATAAATATTAATCCTAAAATAGCTATAATATAATTATAATTTATATTGTAGCTATATTAGGATTTATTTTACAGGTAAGTATTTAGCTTTAAATAGGAATCATTTATTTAATAAGAGTTAATTTATTTCGTTAGATTTAAATTATATTTAACTTAGGGGGGTGTTAGTGTTAGGGTTAGACTTAGCTTTAGGGGTTAATACATTTATTAGAATAGCGGTGAGCTCCGATCGGCAGATTAGGGGTTAATAATTGAAGGTAGGTGTCGGCGATGTTAGGGAGGGCAGATTAGGGGTTAATACTATTTATGATAGGGTTAGTGAGGCGGGTTAGGGGTTAATAACTTTATTATAGTAGCGCTCAGGTCCGCTCGGCAGATTAGGGGTTAATAAGTGTAGGCAGGTGTCGGCGACGTTGAGGGGGGCAGATTAGGGGTTAATAAATATAATATAGGGGTCGGCGATGTTAGGGGCAGCAGATTAGGGGTACATAGGGATAACGTAGGTGGCGGCGATTTGCGGTCGAAAGATTAGGGGTTAATTATTTTAAGTAGCTGGCGGCGACGTTGTGGGGGGCAAGTTAGGGGTTAATAAATGTAATACAGGGGTCGGCGGGGTTAGGGGCAGCAGATTAGGGGTACATAAATATAACGTAGGTGGCGGTCGGCAGATTAGGGGTTAAAAATTTTAATCGAGTGGCGGCGGTGTGGGGGGAGCTCGGTTTAGGGGTACATAGGTAGTTTATGGGTGTTAGTGTACTTTAGGGTACAGTAGTTAAGAGCTTTATAAACCGGCGTTAGCCAGAAAGCTCTTAACTCCTGCTATTTTCAGGCGGCTGGAATTTTGTCGTTAGAGCTCTAACGCTCACTTCAGAAACGACTCTAAATACCAGCGTTAGAAAGATCCCATTGAAAAGATAGGCTACGCAAATGGCGTAGGGGGATCTGCGGTATGGAAAAGTCGCGGCTGAAAAGTGAGCGTTAGACCCTTTAATCACTGACTCCAAATACCAGCGGGCGGCCAAAACCAGCGTTAGGAGCCTCTAACGCTGGTTTTGACGGCTACCGCCGAACTCCAAATCTAGGCCTAAGTCTTTTGTTCAACATGGGTGGCCTAAAGCAGTTCGCTCTGACCTTCAGCCATATTTTACAAGGAAGAAGGAAATTGTGCATGACTCAGGCTGTCTGTTATGGGTGTCACGAGGAATAATTGCAACTTTACTGCAAGCATTAGCATTAAAATTACTACACAGCTCACATCTAGATTTAGATGTCATATCAGCATTCCAAGATTTAAGCCACAAAGCTCTTCTAGCTAAAATAGCTAAAGACATGGATCTAACATCAATTTTGATAATATCAAAAATGGCATCACAAATAAAATGATTAGCATGTTGCAGTAAGCGAACAATGCTAGATATGTCAGAATCCAATTCTTGTTGCGCTAAATTCTCCAACCAAAAAGTTGAAGCAGCTGCAACATCAGCCAAAGTAATTGCAGGCCTAAGAATATAAATAGGATTTCCTTAGATAAGATTCAAGCTTCCTATCTAAAGGATTTATAAAAGAAGTACGATCTTCCATAGGAATAGCGGTTCGTTTATCAAAAGTAGAAATAGCCCCATCAACTTTGGGGATCTTTTCCCAAAACTCTATTGCAACCGCTGGTACAGGATACAATTTTTTAAACCTTGCAGAAGGATTAAAAGGAGTACCTGGCTTATTCCATTCCTTAGAAATCATGTCAACCACAGTAGGTTTAAACGTTTACTGGTTTTAATATCAAGAGGACTAGCTTCGTCAATAGTCAAAGTAATTAACACTTCTTTTAACATAGAATACATATACTCTATTTTAAATAAATAAGTAGATTTGTCAGTGTCAATGTCTGAGGAAGGATCTTTTGAATCAGATAGATCCTCATCAGAAGTGGATAATTCATTATGTTGTCGGTCATTTGAAATTTCATCAACTTTATGAGAAGTTTTAAAAGACCTCTTACGCTTATTAGAAGGTGGAAATGCAGACAAAGCCTTCTGAATAGAATCAGTAACGAATTCTTTAAAATTCACAGGTATATCGTGTACATTAGAAGTTGAAGGAACTGCAACCGGTAATGTACTATTACAGATGGACACTATATCTGCATGTAAAAGTTTATCATGACAACTAATACAAATGACATTAGGAGATATAATCTCCACAACAAATGCACTTAGCTTTGATAGAACCAATGTCAGGCAGCAAAGTTCCAGCAGATACTTCTGAGGCAGGATCAGGTTGAGACATCTTGCAGAATGTAAAAGATAAAACAACATAATAACATAGCTGAGGTGTCTTAAGAAATAAAAAACATAATTTATGTAAGAACTTACCTGATAAATTCATTTCTTTCATATTAGCAAGAGTCCATGAGCTAGTGACGTATGGGATATACATTCTTACCAGGAGGGGCAAAGTTTCCCAAACCTCAAAATGCCTATAAATACACCCCTCACCACACCCACAAATCAGTTTAACGCATAGCCAAGAAGTGGGGTAATAAGAAAAAAAGTGCGAAAGCATAAAAAAAATAAGGAATTGGAATAATTGTGCTTTATACAAAAAAATCATAACCACCACAAAAAAGGGTGGGCCTCATGGACTCTTGCTAATATGAAAGAAATTAATTTATCAGGTAAGTTCTTACATAAATTATGTTTTCTTTCATGTAATTAGCAAGAGTCCATGAGCTAGTGACGTATGGGATAATGAATACCCAAGATGTGGATCTTCCACGCAAGAGTCACTAGAGAGGGAGGGATAAAATAAAAACAGCCAATTCCGCTGAAAATAATCCACACCCAAAACAAAGTTTAAATCTTATAATGAAAAAAACTGAAATTATAAGCAGAAGAATCAAACTGAAACAGCTGCCTGAAGTACTTTTCTACCAAAAACTGCTTCAGAAGAAGAAAACACATCAAAATGGTAGAATTTAGTAAAAGTATGCAAAGAAGACCAAGTTGCTGCTTTGCAAATCTGATCAACCGAAGCTTCATTCCTAAACGCCCAGGAAGTAGAAACTGACTTAGTAGAATGAGCTGTAATCCTTTGAGGCGGAGTTTAACCCGACTCGACATAAGCATGATGAATCAAAGACTTTAACCAAGACGCCAAAGAAATGGCAGAGGCCTTCTGACCTTTCCTAGAACCAGAAAAGATAACAAATAGACTAGAAGTCTTTCGGAAATTTTTAGTAGCTTCAACATAATATTTCAAAGCTCTAACTACATCCAAAGAATGCAACGATCTTTCCTTAGAATTCTTAGGATTAGGACACAATGAAGGAACCACAATTTCTCTACTAATGTTGTTAGAATTCACAACCTTAGGTAAAAATGTAAAAGAAGTTCGCAACACCGCCTTATCCTGATGAAAAATCAGAAAAGGAGACTCACAAGAAAGAGCAGATAATTCAGAAACTCTTCTAGCAGAAGAGATGGCCAAAAGAAACAAAACTTTCCAAGAAAGTAATTTAATGTCCAGCGAATGCATAGGTTCAAACGGAGGAGCTTGAAGAGCCCCCAGAACCAAATTCAAACTCCAAGGAGGAGAAATTGACTTAACAGGTTTTATACGAACCAAAGCTTGTACAAAACAATGAATATCAGGAAGACTAGCAATCTTTCTGTGGAAAAGAACAGAAAGAGCAGAGATTTGTCCTTTCAAGGAACTTGCAGACAAACTTTTATCCAAACCATCCTGAAGAAACTGTAAAATTCTAGGAATTCTAAAAGAATGCCAAGAAAAATGATGAGAAAAACACCAAGAAATGTAAATCTTCCAGACTCGATAATATATCTTCCTAGATACAGATTTACGAGCCTGTAACATAGTATTAATCACAGGATTTGAGATCCTGATGGAAAAAAAGGACCTTGCGACAGAAGGTCTGGTCTTAATGGAAGAGTCTACGGTTGGCAAGTGGCCATCCGGACAAGATCCGCATACCAAAACCTGTGAGGCCATGCTGGAGCCACCAGCAGAACAAACAAGCACTCCTTAAAATCTTGGAAATCACTCTTGGAAGAAGAACTAGAGGCGGAAAGATATAGGCAGGATGATACTTCCAAGGAAGTGACAATGCATCCACTGCCTCCGTCTGAGGATCCCTGGATCTGGACAGATACCTGGGAAGTTTCTTGTTTAGATGAGAAGTCATCAGATCTATTTCTAGAAGTCCCCACATTTGAAGAATCTGAAGAAATACCTCTGGGTGAAGAGACCATTCGCCCGGATGTAACGTTTGGCGACTGAGATAATCCGCTTCCCAATTGTCTATACCTGGGATATGAACCGCAGAAATTAGACAGGAGCTGGATTCCGCCCATACCAGTATTCGAGATACTTCTTTCATAGCCAGAGGACTGTGAGTCCCTCCTTGATGATTGACATATGCCACGGTTGTGACATTGTCCGTCTGAAAACAAATTAACGACTCTCTCTTTAGAAGAGGCCATGACTGAAGAGCTCTGAAAATTGCACGGAGTTCCAAAATGTTGATTGGTAATCTCACCTCCTGAGATTCCCAAACCCCTTGTGCTGTCAGAGACCCCCAAACAGCTCCCCAAACTGTCAGACTTGCATCTGTTGAAATCAATGTCCAGGTCGGAAGAACAAAAGAAGCCCCCTGAACTAAACGATGGTGGTCTGTCCACCACGTCAGAGAGTGTCGTACAATCGGTTTTAAAGATATTAATTGAGATATCTTTGTATAATCCCTGCACCACTGGTTCAGCATACAGAGCTGAAGAGGTCCCATGTGAAAACGAGCAAAGGGGATCGCATCCGATGCAGCAGTCATAAGACCTAGAATTTCCATGCATAAGGCTACCGAAGGGAATGATTGAGACTTAAGGATTCGACAAGCTGAAACCAATTTTAGACGTCTCTTGTCTGTCAGAGACAGAGTCATGGACACTGAATCTATCTGCAAACCTAAAAAGATTACCCTTGTCTGAGGAATCAATGAACTTTTTGGTAAATTGATCCTCCAACCATGTTCTTGAAGAAACAATACAAGTCGATTCGTATGAGATTCTGCTAAATGTGAAGACTGAGCAAGTACCAAGATATCGTCCAAATAAGGAAATACCACAATACCCTGTTCTCTGATTACAGACAGAAGGGCACCAAGAACCTTTGTAAAAATCCTTGGAGCTGTTGCTAGGCCAAACGGCAGAGCCACAAACTGGTAATGCTTGTCTAGGAAAGAGAATCTCAGAAACTGATAGTGATCTGGATGAATCGGAATATGCAGATATGCATCCTGTAAATCTATTGTGGACATATAATGCCCTTGCTGAACAAAAGGCAGAATAGTCCTTATAGTTACCATTTTGAATGTTGGTATCCTTACATAATGATTCAATATTTTTAAATCCAGAACTGGTCTGAAGGAATTCTCCTTCTTTGGTACAATGAAGAGATTTGAGTAAAACCCCAGCCCCTGTTCCAGAACTGGAACTGGCATAATTACTCCAGCCAAATCTAGATCTGAAACACATTTCAGAAATGCTTGAGCCTTCACTAGATTTACTGGGACACGGGAAAGAAAAAATCTTCTTGCAGGAGGCCTTATCTTGAAGCCTATTCTGTACCCTTGTGAAACAATGTTCTGAATCCAAAGATTGTGAATCGAATTGATCCAAATTTCTTTGAAAAATCGTAATCTGCCCCCTACCAGCTGGGCTGGAATGAGGGCCGCACCTTCATGTTGACTTGGGAGCTGGCTTTGGCTTTCTAAAAGGCTTGGATTTATTCCAGACTGGAGATGGTTTCCAAACTGATACCGCTCCTGTAGGGAAGGATCAGGCTTTTGTTCCTTATTGTGACGAAAGGAACGAAAACGATTAGTAGACCTAAATTTACCTTTAGATTTTTTATCTTGTGGTAAAAAAGTTCCTTTCCCCCCAGTAACAGTTGAAATAATAGAATCCAACTGTGAACCAAATAATGTATTACCCTGGAAAGAAAGGGAAAGCAAAGTTGACTTGGAAGACATATCAGCATTCCAAGTTTTAAGCCATAAAGCTCTTCTAGCTAAAATAGCTAGAGACATATATCTGACATCAACCCTAATGATATCAAAGATGGCATCACAAATAAAATTATTAGCATGTTGAAGAAGATTAACAATGCTATGAGAATTATGATCTGTTACTTGTTGCGCTAAAGCTTCCAACCAAAAAGTTGAAGCTGCAGCAACATCCGCTAAAGATATAGCAGGTCTAAGAAGATTACCTGAACATAAGTAAGCTTTTCTTAGAAAGGATTCAATTTTCCTATCTAAAGGATCCTTAAAGGAAGTACTATCTGCCGTAGGAATAGTAGTACGTTTAGCAAGAGTAGAGATAGCCCCATCAACCTTAGGGATTTTGTCCCAAAACTCTAATCTGTCAGATGGCACAGGATATAATTGCTTAAAACGTTTAGAAGGAGTAAATGAATTACCCAAATTATTCCATTCCCTGGAAATTACTTCAGAAATAGCATCAGGGACAGGAAAAACTTCTGAAATAACTACAGGAGATTTAAAAACCTTATTTAAACGTTTAGATTTAGTATCAAGAGGACCAGATTCCTCTATTTCTAATGCAATTAAGACTTCTTTAAGTAAAGAACGAATAAATTCCATTTTGAATAAATATGAAGATTTATCAGCATCAACCTCTGAAACAGAATCCTTTGAACCAGATGAATCATTATCAGAATCAGAATGATGATGTTCATTTAAAAATTCATCTGAAAAATGAGAAGTTTTAAAAGACCTTTTACGTTTACTAGAAGGAGGAATAACAGACATAGCCTTCTTAATGGATTTAGAAACAAAATCTCTTATGTTAACAGGAACACTCTGAGTATTAGATGTTGATGGAACAGCAACAGGTAATGTAACATTACTAAAGGAAATATTATCTGCATTAACAAGTTTGTCATGACATTCATTACAAACAACAGCTGGAGGAACAGATACCACAAGTTTACAGCAAATACACTTAACTTTGGTAGATCCAGCATCAGGCAGCGATTTTCCAGAAGTATCTTCTGATTCAGGGTCAATCTGAGACATCTTGCAATATGTAATAGAAAAAACAACATATAAAGCAAAATTGATCAAATTCCTTAAATGACAGTTTCAGGAATGGGAAAAAATGCCAGTGAACAAGCTTCTAGCAACCAGAAGCAAATAAACAATGAGACTTAAACAATGTAGAGACAATAATGACGCCCATATTTTTTAGCGCCAAAAAAAGACGCCCACATTATTTGGCGCCTAAATGCTTTTAGCGCCAAAAATGACGCCACATCCGGTAACGCCGACACTTTTGGTGCAAAAACGTCAAATATGACGCAACTTCCGGTGACAAGTATGACACCGGAAATAACAAAGAATTTTTTTTGCGCCAAAAAAGTCCGCGCCAAGAATGACGCAATAAAAACACAATTTATGCTTACCTGATAAATTTATTTCTCTTGTGGTGTATCCAGTCCACGGATCATCCATTACTTGTGGGATATTCTCATTCCCAACAGGAAGTTGCAAGAGGACACCCACAGCAGAGCTGTAATATAGCTCCTCCCCTAGCTGTCATAGCCAGTCATTCGACCGAAAACAAGCCGAGAAAGGAGGAACCATAGGGTGCAGTGGTTACTGTAGTTTAAATTTAAACATTACCTACCTTAAAATGACAGGGTGGGCCGTGGACTGGATACACCACAAGAGAAATAAATTTATCAGGTAAGCATAAATTGTGTTTTCTCTTGTAAGGTGTATCCAGTCCACGGATCATCCATTACTTGTGGGATACCAATACCAAAGATAAAGTACACGGATGAAGGGAGGGACAAGGCAGGAACTTAAATGGAAGGAATTACTGCCCGTAAAACCTCTCTCCCAAATATAGGCTCCGAAGAAGCAAAAGTATCAAATTTGTAAAATTTTGAAAAAATATGAAGCGAAGACCAAGTCGTCGCCTTGCAAATCTGATCAAAAGAAGCCTCATTTTTAAAGGCCCAAGTGGAAGCCACAGCTCTAGTGGAATGAGCTGTAATCCTTTCAGGAGGTTGCTGTCCAGCAGTCTCATAGGCTAAGCAGATTAAGCTTCTTAGTCAAAAAGAAAAAGAGGTTGCCGAAGCCTTTTGACCTCTCCTCTGTCCAGAGTAGACAACAAACAAAGCAGATGTTTGACGAAAATCTTTAGTAGCTTGTAAGTAAAACTTTAAAGCACGGACCACGTCCAAATTGTGTAACACAAGGATGGAACAACAATCTCTTGATTGATATTCTTGTTAGATACCACCTTAGGTAAGAACCCAGGTTTGGTACGCAGGACTACCTTATTCGTATGAAAAATCAGATAAGGAGAATCACATTGTAAGGCAGATAGCTCAGAGACTCTACGAGCCAAGGAAATAGCTACCAAAAAAAGAACTTTCCAAGATAAAAGCTTGATATCTATGGAATGAAGAGGTTCAAACGGAACTCCTTGAAGAACCTTAAGAACCAAATTTAAGCTCCATGGTGGAGCAACAGGTTTAAACACAGGCTTGATTCTAACTAAAGACTGACAAAATGCCTGAATGTCTGGAACATCTGCCAGACGCTTAACTAGCTGACAATCCTTTTTCCAAACCTTCTTGGAGAAAAGATAATATCCTAGCAATCCTGACCTTACTTCATGAGTAACCCTTGGATTCACACCAATAAAGATATCTACGCCATACCTTATGGTAAATTTTCCTGGTGACAAGCTTTCATGCCTGTCTTAAGGTATCAATAACTGACTCGGAGAAGCCACGCTTTGATAAAATCAAGCGTTCAATCTCCAGGCAGTCAGCCTCAGAGAAATTAGATTTGGATGGTTGAAAGGACCCTGAAGTAGAAGTTCCTGTTTCAGAGGCAGAGACCATGGTGGAAAGGATAACATGTCCACTAGATCTGCATACCAGGTCCTGCGTGGCCACGCAGGTGCTATCAGAATCACTGATGCTCTCTCCTGCTTGATCTTGGCAATCAGTCGAGGGAGCAGAGGAAACGGTGGAAACACATAAGCCAGGTTGAAAGACCAGGGCGCTGCTAGAGCATCTATCAGTGTCGCCTTGGGATCCCTGGACCTGGATCTGTAACACGGAAGCTTGGCGTTCTGGCGAGACGCCATGAGATCCAGTTCTGGTTTGCCCCAACGATGAATCAGTTGTGCAAATGCCTCCGGATGGAGTTCCCACTCTCCCGGATGAAAAGTCTGACGACTTAGAAAATCCGCCTCCCAGTGCTCTACACCTGGGATATGGATAGCTGATAGGTGGCAAGAGTGAATCTCTGCCCAGCGAATTATTTTTGAAACTTCTAACATCTCTAGGGAACTTCTCGTTCCCCCTTGATGGTTGATGTAAGCTACAGTCGTGATGTTGTCCGACTGAAATCTGATGTACCTCAGAGTTGCTAACTGAGGCCAAGCCTGAAGAGCCTTGAATATCGCTCTTAGTTCCAGAATATTTAATGGAAGGAGAGACTCCTCCCGAGTCCACGATCCCTGAGCCTTCAGGGAGTTCCAGACTGCACCCCAACCTAGAAGGCTGGCATCTGTCGTAACAATTGTCCAATCTGGCCTGCAAAAGGTCATACCTTTGGACAGATGGACCCGAGATAGCCACCAGAGAAGAGAATCCCTGGTCTCTTGGTCCAGATTCAGTTGAGGGGAAAAACAGAATTTATGTTTACCTGATAAATTTCTTTCTCCAACGGTGTGTCCGGTCCACGGCGTCATCCTTACTTGTGGGATATTCTCTTCCCCAACAGGAAATGGCAAAGAGCCCAGCAAAGCTGGTCACATGATCCCTCCTAGGCTCCGCCTACCCCAGTCATTCGACCGACGTTAAGGAGGAATATTTGCATAGGAGAAACCATATGGTACCGTGGTGACTGTAGTTTAAAGAAAATAAATTATCAGACCTGATTAAAAAAACCAGGGCGGGCCGTGGACCGGACACACCGTTGGAGAAAGAAATTTATCAGGTAAACATAAATTCTGTTTTCTCCAACATAGGTGTGTCCGGTCCACGGCGTCATCCTTACTTGTGGGAACCAATACCAAAGCTTTAGGACACGGATGAAGGGAGGGAGCAAATCAGGTCACCTAAATGGAAGGCACCACGGCTTGCAAAACCTTTCTCCCAAAAATAGCCTCAGAAGAAGCAAAAGTATCAAACTTGTAAAATTTGGTAAAAGTGTGCAGTGAAGACCAAGTCGCTGCCCTACATATCTGATCAACAGAAGCCTCGTTCTTGAAGGCCCATGTGGAAGCCACAGCCCTAGTGGAATGAGCTGTGATTCTTTCGGGAGGCTGCCGTCCGGCAGTCTCGTAAGCCAATCTGATGATGCTTTTAATCCAAAAAGAGAGAGAGGTAGAAGTAGCTTTTTGACCTCTCCTTTTACCTGAGTAAACAACAAACAAGGAAGATGTTTGTCTAAAATCCTTCGTAGCATCTAAATAGAATTTTAGAGCGCGAACGACATCCAAATTGTGCAACAAACGTTCCTTCTTTGAAACTGGTTTCGGACACAGAGAAGGTACGATAATCTCCTGGTTAATGTTTTTGTTAGAAACAACTTTTGGAAGAAAACCAGGTTTAGTACGTAAAACCACCTTATCTGCATGGAACACCAGATAAGGAGGGGAACACTGCAGAGCAGATAATTCTGAAACTCTTCTAGCAGAAGAAATTGCAACTAAAAACAAAACTTTCCAAGATAATAACTTAATATCAACGGAATGTAAGGGTTCAAACGGAACCCCCTGAAGAACTGAAAGAACTAAATTGAGACTCCAAGGAGGAGTCAAGGGTTTGTAAACAGGCTTAATCCTAACCAGAGCCTGAACAAAGGCTTGAACGTCTGGCACAGCTGCCAGCCTTTTGTGAAGTAACACCGACAAGGCAGAAATCTGTCCCTTCAGGGAACTTGCCGATAATCCTTTTTCCAATCCTTCTTGAAGGAAGGATAGAATCCTAGGAATCTTAACCTTGTCCCAAGGGAATCCTTTAGATTCACACCAACAGATATATTTTTATTACTGCAATTGCGAAAAAACATGAAGGAATTGTTCAAAATTCACCAAATTTTCACCACAGTGTCATAAAGCCTTAAAAATATTGCACACCAAATTTGGAAGCTTTAACCCTTAAAATAACGGAACCGGAGCCGTTTTAAGCTTTAACCCCTTTACAGTCCCTGGTATCTGCTTTGCTGAGACCCAACCAAACCCAAAGGGGAATACGATACCAAATGACGCCTTCAGAAGTCTTTTCTAAGTATCAGAGCTCCTCTCACATGCGACTGCATGCCATGCCTCTCAAAAAACAAGTGCGCCACACCGGCGCGAAAATGAGACTCTGCTTATGCTTTGGGAAAGCCCCTAAGAAATAAGGTGTCAAATACAGTGCCTGCCGATATTATTATATCAAAATACCCAAATAAAATGATTCCTCAAGACTAAATATGTGTTAAAAATGAATCGATTTAGCCCAAAAAAGTCTACAGTCTAAATAAGCCCTTGTGAAGCCCTTATTTACGATCGTAATAAACATGGCTTACCGGATCCCATAGGGAAAATGACAGCTTCCAGCATTACATCGTCTTGTTAGAATGTGTCATACCTCAAGCAGCAAGAGACTGCACACTGTTCCCCCAACTGAAGTTAATTGCTCTCAACAGTCCTGTGTGGAACAGTCATGGATTTTAGTTACGGTTGCTAAAATCATTTTCCTCATACAAACAGAACTCTTCATCTCTTTTCTGTTTCTGAGTAAATAGTACATACCAGCACTATTTGAAAATAACAAACTCTTGATTGAATAATGAAAAACTACAGTTAAACACTAAAAAACTCTAAGCCATCTCCGTGGAGATGTTGCCTGTACAACGGCAAAGAGAATGACTGGGGTAGGCGGAGCCTAGGAGGGATCATGTGACCAGCTTTGCTGGGCTCTTTGCCATTTCCTGTTGGGGAAGAGAATATCCCACAAGTAAGGATGACGCCGTGGACCGGACACACCTATGTTGGAGAAAATCTGTGTAATCCCCGCTCCACTGACTGAGCATGCATAGTTGCAGCGGTCTGAGATGTAAGCGTGCAAACGGCACTATGTCCATTGCCGCTACCATTAAGCCGATTACTTCCATACACTGAACCACCGAAGGGCGCGGAATGGAATGGAGAACCCGGCAGGAATTTAGAAGCTTTAATAACCTGGACTCCGCCAGGTGAATTTTCATTTCTACAAAATCTATCAGAGTCCCTAGAAAGGAAACTCTTGTGAGTGGGGATAGGGAACTCTTTTCCTCGTTCACTTTCCACCCATGCGACCACAGAAATGCCAGTACTACGTCCATATGAGACTTGGCAATTTGGAAGTTTGACGCCTGTATCAGGATGTCGTCTAAATAAGGGGCTACTGCTATGCCCCGCGGCCTTACGACCGCCATAAGTGACCCTAGAACCTTTGTAAAGATTCTTGGGGCTGTAGCTAATCCCAAGGGAAGAGCTACAACTGGTAATGCCTGTCTTAAAAGGCAAACCCGAGAAACCGATGATGATCTTTGCGTATCGGAACATGAAGATAAGCATCCTTTAGATCCACTGTAGTCATATATTGACCCTCCTGGATCAGTGGTAGGATGGTACGAATAGTTTCCATCTTGAACGATGGAACTTTGAGGAATTTGTTTAAGATCTTTAGATCCAAAATTGGTCTGAAGGTTCCCTCTTTTTTGGGAACCACAAACAGATTTGAGTAAAAACCCTGTCCCTGTTCCTCCTTTGGAACTGGATGGATCACTCCCATAACTAGGAGGACTCGTACACAGTGTAAGAATGCCTCTCTCTTTATCTGGTGTGCAGATAATTGTGAAAGGTGAAATCTCCCTTTTGGGGGGGAAGCTTTGAAGTCCAGAAGATATCCCTGGGATATAATTTCCAACGCCCAGGGATCCTGAACATCTCTTGCCCACGTCTGGGCAAAGAGTGAAAGTCTGCCCCCTACTTGATCCGTTCCTGGATAGGGGGCCGTTCCTTCATGCTGTCTTAGAGTCAGCAGCAGGCTTTTTTACCTGCTTACCTTTTTTCCATGTCAGGTTTGGTCTCCAGACCGTCTTGGATTGAGCAAAAGTTCCCTCTTGTTTATTATTAGAGGAAGTTGATGCCGCACCTGCCTTGAAGTTTTGAAAGGCACGAAAATTAGACTGTTTGGCCCTAGATTTGGACCTGTCCTGAGGAAGGGCATGACCTTTCCCTCCAGTGATATCAGCAATAATCTCCTTCAACCAGGCCTGAATAGGGTCTGCCCCTTGAAGGGAATGTTAAGTAGCTTAGATTTTGAAGTCACGTCAGCTGACCATGATCTAAGCCATAGCGCTCTGCACGCCTGTATAGCAAAACCAGAATTCTTAGCCGTTAGTTTAGTCAAATGAACAATGGCATCAGAATAAAAGAATTGGCTAGTTTAAGTGCTCTAACTTTGCCAAGTATGTCATCCAATGGAGTCGCTACCTGTAAAGCCTCTTCCAGAGACTCAAACCAGTACGCCGCAGCAGCAGTGACAGGGGCAATGCATGCAAGGGGCTGTAGGATAAAACCTTGTTGAATAAATATTTTCTTAAGGTAACCTCTAATTTTTAATCCATTGGATCTAAAAAAAAAAAAAGCACAACTGTCCTCGACAGGGATAGTAGTACGCTTTACTAGAGTAGAAACTGCTCCCTCCACCTTAGGGACTGTCTGCCATAAGTCCCATGTGGTGGCGTCTATTGGAAACATTTTTCTAAAAATAGGAGGGGAAGAGAACGGCACACCTGGTCTATCCCATTCCTTATTAATAATTTCTGTAAACCTTTTAGGTATTTGGAAAAACATCAGTACACACCGGCACTGCAAAGTATTTATCCAGTCTACACAATTTCTCTGGCACTGCAATGGTATCACAGTCATTCAGAGCAGCTAAAACCTCCCTAAGCAACACGCGGAGGTGTTCAAGCTTAAATTTAAATGTAGAAATATTAGAATCAGGTATATTTCCTGAGTCATTAACATCACCCACTGACTGAAGCTCTCTTTCCTTAGCTTCTGCATATTGTGAGGCAGTATCAGACATGGTTCTTAAAGCGTCAGCATTCTCTGCATTTTGTCTCACCCCAGAGCTATCTCGCTTACCTCTAAGTTCAGGTAGTCTGGCTAATACCGCTGACAGTGTATTATCCATGACTGCCGCCATGTCTTGTAAAGTAAACGCTATGGGCGCCCTAGATGTACTTGGCGCCATTTGAGCGTGAGTCCCTTAAGCGGGAGTCAAAGGGTCTGACACGTGGGGAAAGTTAGTCGGCATAACTTCCCCCTCGTCAGATTCCTCTGGTGATACATTTTTTAAAGACAGAAAATAATCTTTATTGCATAAAATGAAATCAGTACATTTGGTACACATTCTAAGAGGGGGTTCCACCATGGCTTTTAAACATAATAAACAAAATAAAGGAGTTTCTTCTATGTCAGACATGTTTATACAGAATAGCAATGAGACTAGCAAGCTTGGAAAACACTTTAAATCAAGTTAACAAGCAAATATAAAAAACGGTACAGTGCCTTTAAGAGAAACAAATTTTGTCAGAATTTGAAAAACAGTGAAAAAATACAGTAAATCAAACGAAATTTTGACAGTGTGTATAATAGGCTAACAGAGCATTGCACCCACTTGCAAATGGATGATTAACCCCTTAGTTAAAAAAACGGATAAAAAAAACGAAATAGACGTTTTTTAACAGTCACAACCAACTGCCACAGCAAGCTGTGGCCCTACCTTCCCCAATAAACGACTTTGGAAAGCCTTTGGGCCCTTTAGAGATGTCCTATAGCATTCAGAGGACCTTTGAGGGAAGCTGGATGTCACAGTTTGTAATTTTAACTGCACCAACTGTAACTTTTATACTACAACAGTGGAAATTGTTTCTAGTCAAAATTTAAGCCAGCCATGTGGAAAAAACTAGGCCCCAATAAAGTTTTATCACCAAAGCATATATAAAAACGATTAAACATGCCAGCAAACGTTTTATATTGTAAATATTATAAGGGTATTACCCCTGGGAGTAAGCATGATACCAGTCGTTATTAAATCACTGTATTCAGTCTTAACTTACATTAATCCGGTATCAGCAGCATTTTCTAGTGTTTTCCATCTCTAGAAAAAATTATAACTGCACATACCTGATAGCAGAATAAACTGCACGCCATTCTCTCGCTGAAGTTACCTCATCTGTGTAATCCCCTCAGACATATGTGAGAATAGCAATGGATCTTAGTTACAACCTGCTAAGATCATAGAAACCTCAGGCAGATTCTTCTTCTATTTACTGCCTGAGATAAAATAGCACAACTCCGGTACTATTTAAAAATAACAAACTTTTGATTGAAGAAAATAAACTAGCTATATTTAACCACTCTCTCCTACAACGTCCTTGCTTGTTGAGAGTTGCAAGAGAATGACTGGCTATGACAGTTAGGGGAGGAGCTATATTACAGCTCTGCTGTGGGTGTCCTCTTGCAACTTCCTGTTGGGAATGAGAATATCCCACAAGTAATGGATGATCCGTGGACTGGATACACCTTACAAGAGAAATGAAGCATTTTCAGCCCCCGCGAGCCTAACAGCCCACAGGGAAAAAAGTCAAATTTTAAGGTAAGAAAAAAATTGATTATTCAAATGCATTATCCCAAATAAAAAAACTGACTGTCTGAAATAAGGAATATTGAACATCCTGAATCAAGGCAAATAAATGTTTAAACACAAATATTTAGAATTTTATATAAAAGTGCCCAACCATAGCTTAGAGTGTCACAAAAATAAGACTTACTTACCCCAGGACACTCATCTACATGTAGTAGAAAGCCAAACCAGTACTGAAACGAGAATCAGTAGAGGTAATGGTATATATAAGAGTATATCGTCGATCTGAAAAGGGAGGTAAGAGATGAATCTCTACGACCGATAACAGAGAACCTATGAAATAGACCCCGTAGAAGGAGATCATTGAATTCAAATAGGCAATACTCTCTTCACATCCCTCTGACATTCACTGCACGCTGAGAGGAAAACTGGGCTCCAACCTGCTGCGGAGCGCATATCAACGTAGAATCTAGCACAAACTTACTTCACCACCTCCACGGGAGGCAAAGTTTGTAAAACTGATTTGTGGGTGTGGTGAGGGGTGTATTTATAGGCATTTTGAGGTTTGGGAAACTTTGCCCCTCCTGGTAGGAATGTATATCCCATACGTCACTAGCTCATGGACTCTTCCTAATTACATGAAAGAAACATACTTACCAAAGACACCCATCCACATATAGCAGCTAGCCAAACCAGTACTGAAACAGTTATCAGTAGAGGTAATGGTATATGAGAGTATATCCTTGATCTGAAAAGGGAGGTAGGAGATGAATCTCTACGACCGATAACAGAGAACCTATGAAATAGACCCCCGTTTTGGAAATCATTGCATTCAATAGGTAATACTCTCCACGTCCCTCTGACATTCGCTGTACTCTGAGAGGAATCGGGCTTCAAAATGCTGAGAAGCGCATGTCAACGTAGAAATCTTAGCACAAACTTACTTCACCACCTCCATAGGAGGCAAAGTTTGTAAAACTGAATTGTGGGTGTGGTGAGGGGTGTATTTATAGGCATTTTGAGGTTTGGGAAACTTTGCCCCTCCTGGTAGGATTGTATATCCCATACGTCACTAGCTCATGGAATCTTGCCAATTACATGAAAGAAATGAAAATAACCTGTACGTTCCGTATCAGCCTAAGAGCCCAAACGTTCATAAGCAGTCGAAATCACATAAATATGATTAAAAAACCCCACTGCTCAATAATCCCCCTCAGGAGATATTAACCCTAGATTCCAAAAAGATAAAGGAGTCCCACTGTGACCCTGTCTTCTATCATTAACATGTGTGTAAAATGATGAAACGATCTTACCGGAATCTATGCCGTAGAACAGTGACACGGTCCTTCACGTTTGAAAGATTATAGCAGTGCCTCTGACATGGACTTGAGTGAAGAAAAGCAGGCAGCGAAACTTGTCAATGCTGATTGCTTAAGGAGCTGTTAATAGGAGTCTGGATGGGTTCGCAGAAAGACTCCCTGCATCTCCAGACCCTAACATTCGTCAATGCTCTCACCGAGAGGCTGACAAGACTACTTAAAACTCCAGTCCCATACCGAAGGGTACTACCCTCCATAAGAGACTACTCTGAATCTTCAGACACTTCTCTGCCATCCTCCTGTGATATATATACACATACATACATACACACACATACATATACACACATATATATATCTATATATATATATATATATAAATATATATATATACACACATACATATATATATATATATATATACACACACACACATACAGTACATTCAACTGTAAGTAGGATCCAACTTTCCTTTGAAAAAGCCGTACGCTTACAGTGAAACATACGTCAGGAACATTAACTGAACGCCACTATACGTTGTTTACAAGTAAGGTTTTACAAGTAAGGTTGCAAGGACAGGTATTGAGAGACTACTACTTACCAAGGGGGAACCAGCTAAGCCGGGGTGGCACGCTATTTCTCTCCACCCTACCAAAGGAAAAGTTATCTCTCCCACTTAAAGCTCTGCTATTGGCTCGATACCCGAGTGACTGTATACTTTGACGTATATATTTGTGGCTTTTAATGATTATGTATTTTAAATAAATAATCTTTTTACCTGAAGCAACTGTTTGCGGTTGGTATATACTGGTTACCTGGCAGTATAAAACCAGGTGTGCGCCTGTACCTAGAGCCTGGAAGGCTCAGCAAAGTGTGAGTAATCCCTTGGTGGGACTACGAATGTGAAGATAATATTTATTTTTCCCAAAATTGTATTGCACTATATTTTTCTTATTTTGTTTTTGAGGCAAGAAACCACTTGAATCACTGGAATTGAGGAATTGACTCCTACAGATATATTATATATTATTGTTACTTTTATATTTTGTGTATTATTTAGTTTATCATTTTTTATTTTCACACATTTATGCTTACCTGATAAATTGATTTCTTCTACGATACGACGAGTCCACGGATTCATCCTTACTTGTGGGATATTATCCTCCTGCTAACAGGAAGTGGCAAAGAGCACCACAGCAGAGCTGTCTATATAGCTCCTCCCTTGACTCCACCCCCCAGTCATTCCACCTGAAGGTATAGGAAGAGAAAGGAAAATCTAAAAGGTGCAGAGGTGACTGAAGTTTAAAAAAATAAAATAAATATGGTCTTAAAATGACAGGGCGGGCCGTAGATCGTCGTATCGTAGAAGAAATCAATTTATCAGGTAAGCATAAATTTCCTTTTCTTCTACAAGATACGACGAGTTCACGGATTCATCCTTTACTTGTGAGATACAATACCAAAGCAACAGGATACGGATGAACGGGAGGGACAAGACAGATACCTAAACGCAAGGCACCACTGCTTGAAGAACCTTTCTCCCAAAAATAGCCTCAGAAGAAGCAAAAGTATCAAATTTGTAAAATTTGAAAAAAGTATGAAGGGAGGACCAAGTCACAGCCTCACAAATCTGTTCAACAGAAGCATCGTTTTTAAAAGCCCATGTGGAAGCCACAGCTCTAGTGGAATGAGCCGTAATTTTTTCAGGAGGCTGCTGTCCAGCAGTCTCGTATGCCAGGCGGATGATGCTTTTCAGCCAAAAAGAGAGAGAGGTAGCCGTAGCTTTTTGACCCCTACGTTTCCCAGAATAAACAATGAATAGAGACGATGTTTGACGGAAATCCTTGGTCGCTTGTAAGTAAAACTTCAAGGCACGAACCACGTCCAAGTTATGTAACAGACGTTCCTTCTTAGAAGAAGGATTAGGACACAAGGAAGGAACAACAATTTCCTGATTAATATTCTTATTTTAACACTTCTTTCACTTTACCTCTTCCTATTACTAGTATAGGCAAAGAGAATGACTGGGGGGTGGCGTCAAGGGAGGAGCTATATAGACAGCTCTGCTGTGGTGCTCTTTGCCACTTCCTGTTAGCAGGAGGATAATATCCCACAAGTAAGGATGAATCCGTGGACTCATCTTATCTTGTAGAAGAAAATATAATTTATGCTTACCTGATAAATTCATTTCTCCTGTAGTGTAGTCAGTCCACGGGTCATCCATTACTTATGGGATTATATCTCCTCCCTAACAGGAAGTGCAAGAGGATCACCCAAGCAGAGCTGCTATATAGCTCCTCCCCTCTACGTCATATCCAGTCATTCGACCGAAACCATACGAGAAAGGAGAAACTATAGGGTGCAGTGGTGACTGGAGTTTAATTAAAATTTAGACCTGCCGTAAAAACAGGGCGGGCCTTGGACTGACTACACTACAGGAGAAATGAATTTATCAGGTAAGCATAAATTATATTTTCTGCTGTTAAGTGTAGTCAGTCCACGGGTCATCCATTACTTATGGGATACCAATACCAAAGCTAAAAGTACACGGATGACGGGAGGGACAGGCAGGATCTTTACACGGAAGGAACCACTGCCTGTAGAACCTTTCTCCCAAAAACAGCCTCCGAAGAAGCAAAAGTGTCAAATTTGTAAAATTTTGAAAAAGTGTGAAGTGAAGACCAAGTTGCAGCCTTGCAAATCTGTTCAACAGAGGCCTCATTCTTGAAGGCCCAAGTGGAAGCCACAGCTCTAGTAGAATGAGCTGTAATCCTTTCAGGAGGCTGCTGTCCAGCAGTCTCATAGGCTAAACGTATTATGCTACGAAGGCAAAAAGAGAGAGAGGTAGCCGAAGCTTTTTGACCTCTCCTCTGTCCAGAATAAACGACAAACAGGGAAGAAGTTTGACGAAAATCTTTAGTTGCCTGCAAATAAAATTTCAGGGCACGGACGACGTCCAGATTGTGCAAAAGTCGTTCCTTCTTTGAAGAAGGGTTAGGGCACAATGATGGAACAACAATCTCTTGATTGATATTCTTGTTAGTGACTACCTTAGGTAAGAACCCAGGTTTAGTACGCAGAACTACCTTGTCTGAATGAAAAATCAGATAAGGAGAATCACAATGTAAGGCCGATAACTCAGAGACTCTTCGAGCCGAGGAAATAGCCATCAAAAACAGAACTTTCCAAGATAACAGCTTGATATCGATGGAATGAAGGGGTTCAAACGGAACACCTTGCAGAACGTTAAGAACTAAGTTTAAGCTCCACGGCGGAGCAACAGTCTTAAACACAGGCTTAATCCTAGCCAAAGCCTGACAAAAAGCCTGAACGTCTGGAACTTCTGCCAGACGTTTGTGTAAAAGGATAGACAGAGCTGAAATCTGTCCCTTTAACGAACTAGCAGATAAACTATTTTCTAAACCCTCTTGTAGAAAAGACAATATCCTAGGAATCCTAACCTTACTCCATGAGTAACTCTTGGATTCGCACCAATATAAGTATTTACGCCATATTTTATGGTAAATTTTCCTGGTAACAGGTTTCCTAGCCTGTATTAAGGTATCAATAACTGACTCCGAGAATCCACGCTTTGATAGAAACAAGCGTTCAATCTCCATGCAGTCAGCCTCAGAGAAATTAGATTTGGATGTTTGAAAGGACCCTGAATCAGAAGGTCCTGTCTCAGAGGCAGAGACCATGGTGGACAGGACGACATGTCCACTAGATCTGCATACCAGGTCCTGCGTGGCCACGCAGGCGCTATTAGAATCACCGATGCTCTCTCCTGTTTGATCCTGGCAATCAATCGAGGAAGCATCGGGAAAGGTGGAAACACATAAGCCATGTTGCTGTCAGAGCATCTATCAGCACCGCTCCCGGGTCCCTGGACCTGGATCCGTAACAAGGAAGCTTGGCGTTCTGGCGAGATGCCATGAGATCCAGATCTGGTTTGCCCCAATGATGAAGCAGTTGGGCAAACACCTCCGGATAAAGTTCCCACTCCCCCGGATGAAAGGTCTGGCGACTTAGAAAATCCGCCTCCCAGTTCTCCACGCCTGGGATGTGGATCGCTGACAGGTGGCAAGAGTGAGACTCTGCCCAGCGAATTATCTTTGAGACTTCCATCATCGCTAGGGAACTCCTTGTTCCTCCTTGATGGTTGATGTAAGCCACAGTCGTGATGTTGTCCGACTGAAACCTGATGAACCTCAGAGTTGCTAACTGAGGCCAAGCCAGAAGAGCATTGAAAATGGCTCTTAATTCCAGAATGTTTATTGGAAGGAGTCTCTCCTCCTGAGTCCATGATCCCTGAGCCTTCAGGGAATTCCAGACTGCGCCCCAACCTAGAAGGCTGGCGTCTGTTGTTACAATCGTCCAATCTGGCCTGCGGAAGGGCATCCCCTTGGACAGATGTGGCCGAGAAAGCCACCATAGAAGAGAATCTCTGGTCTCTTGATCCAGATTTAGCAGAGGGGACAAATCTGAGTAATCCCCATTCCACTCACTTAGCATGCACAATTGCAGCGGTCTGAGATGCAGGCGCGCAAATGGTACTATGTCCATTGCCGCTACCATTAAGCCGATTACCTCCATGCACTGAGCCACTGACGGGTGTTGAATGGAATGAAGGACACGGCAAGCATTTAGAAGATTTGATAACCTGTCCTCCGTCAGGTAAATTTTCATTTCTACAGAAAGGGAACTCTTGTGAGTGGCAATAGAGAACTCTTTTCTACGTTCACCTTCCACCCATGCGACCTTAGAAATGCCAGAACTAACTCTGTATGAGACTTGGCAGTTTGGAAACTTGACGCTTGTATCAGAATGTCGTCTAGGTACGGAGCTACCGCTATGCCTCGCGGTCTTAGTACCGCCAGAAGAGAGCCCAGAACCTTTGTAAAGATTCTTGGAGCCGTAGCTAACCCGAAGGGAAGAGCTACAAACTGGTAATGCCTGTTTAGGAAGGCAAATCTTAGATACCGGTAATGATCCTTGTGAAACGGTATGTGAAGGTAGGCATCCTTTAAATCCACTGTGGTCATGTACTGACCCTCTTGGATCATGGGTAAGATGGTTCGAATAGTTTCCATTTTGAACGATGGAACTCTTAGGAATTTGTTTAGGATCTTTAAGTCCAAGATTGGTCTGAAGGTTCCCTCTTTTTTGGGAACCACAAACAGATTTGAATAGAATCCTTGCCCGTGTTCCGACCGCGGAACTGGGTGGATCACTCCCATTAGTAAGAGGTCTTGTACACAGTGTAGAAGCGCCTCTTTCTTTATCTGGTTTGCTGATAACCTTGAAAGATGAAATCTCCCTTGTGGAGGAGAAGCTTTGAAGTCCAGAAGATATCCCTGAGATATGATTTCCAACGCCCAGGGATCCTGGACATCTCTTGCCCAAGCCTGGGCAAAGAGAGAAAGTCTGCCCCCCACTATATCCGTTTCCGGATCGGGGGCCCTCACTTCATGCTGTTTTAGGGGCAGCAGCAGGTTTTCTGGCCTGCTTGCCCTTGTTCCAGGACTGGTTAGGTTTCCAGCCCTGTCTGTAGCGAGCAACAGTTCCTTCCTGTCTTGGATAGGAGGAAGTTGATGCTGCTCCTGCCTTGAAGTTACGAAAGGCACGAAAATTAGACTGTTTAGCCTTTGGTTTGGCCCTGTCTTGAGGCAGGGCATGGCCCTTACCTCCAGTAATGTCAGCGATAATTTCTTTCAAGCCGGGCCCGAATAATGTCTGCCCTTTGAAAGGAATATTAAGCAATGTAGATTTAGAAGTCACATCAGCTGACCAGGATTTAAGCCACAGCGCTCTGCGCGCTTGAATGGCGAATCCGGAGTTCTTAGCCGTATGTTTGGTTAAGTGTACTACGGCATCAGAAATAAATGAATTAGCTAGCTTAAGGGCTTTAAGCTTGTTCATAATCTCATCCAATGGAGCTGTGCTAAGGGTCTCTTCCAGAGACTCAAACCAGAATGCCGCCGCAGCAGTGACAGGCGCGATGCATGCAAGGGGTTGTAATATAAAACCTTGCTGAACAAACATTTTCTTAAGGTAAGGTCTAACTTTTTATCCATTGGATCTGAAAAAGCACAGCTATCCTCCACCGGGATAGTGGTGCGCTTAGCCAGAGTAGAAACTGCTCCCTCCACCTTAGGAACCGTCTGCCATAGGTCCCGTGTGGTGGCGTCTATTGGAAACATTTTTCTAAATATAGGAGGGGGTGAAAAAGGCACACCGGGTCTATCCCACTCCTTGTTAACAATTTCTGTAAGCCTTTTAGGTATAGGAAAAACGTCAGTACACGCCGGTACCGTAAAATATTTATCCAGCCTACATACTTTCTCTGGAATTGCAACCGTGTTACAATCATTCAGAGCCGCTAATACCTCCCCTAGTAATACACGGAAGTTCTCAAGCTTAAATTTAAAATTTGCGTCACCCACAGAATGAAGCTCTCCGTCCTCATGTTCTGCAAATTGTGACGCAGTATCAGACATGGCTCTACTATTATCAGCGCACTCTGTTCTTACCCCAGAGTGATCACGTTTACCTCTTAATTCTGGCAATTTAGATAGTAGTTCAGTCATAACATTAGCCATGTCTTGCAAAGTGATTTGTATGGGCCGCCCTGATGTACTTGGCGCCACAATATCACGCACCTCCTGAGCGGGAGACGAAGGTACTGACACGTGAGGAGAGTTAGTCGGCATAACTTCCCCCTCGTTGTCTGGTGATATTTTTTTAACATATAAAGTTTGACTTTTATTCAAAGTAACATCTATACATTGAGTGCACAAATTTCTATTGGGCTCCACATTGGCCTTTAAACATAGTGAACAAACAGATTCATCTGTGTCAGACATGTTTAAACAGACTAGCAATAACACTAGCAAGCTTGGAAAAAACTTTTAAATAAATTTACAAGCTATATAAAAAACGCTACTGCGCCTTTAAGAAACATAAAAATGTGACACAGTTGAATTAACAATGAACCAAATATGTTAAAACAACCAAATTTTAACAGAAAATGTATAAAGTTAGCAGAGGATTGCATCCAGCAGCAAAAGGATGATTAACCCCTTAATACCCAAAACGGATAACAGTTAAAAAAATAAACGTTTTTATCACAGTCAAACACACTGTCACAGGTCTGCTGTGACTGATTACCTCCCTCAAAACTAGTTTTGGAGACCCCTGGGCCCTGTAGAGACGTCCTGGATCATGGAGGAAGAAATAGGAAGACTGTGACTAAATTTTTACTGCGCAATAAAGCGCTAAAATAGGCCCCTCCCACTCATATTACAACAGTGGGGAAGCTCAGTAAACTGTTTTTATGCAGAAAAATACGACAGCCTTGTGGTAAAAATCAAGCCCATAAAGTTTTATCACCAAGAACCTCAGAAAAAACGATTAACATGCCAGTAAACGTTTTAAAATTGAAAATTATGAAGTGTTATTAATAAGCCTGCTGCTAGTCGCTTTCACTGCAGTGCAGGCTCAAATATTACTTTAATATTGACAGTATTTTCTTAGTGAAATTCCATTCCCCAGAAATACCTCAGAGTATACATACATACATATCAGCCTGATACCAGTCGCTACTACTGCATTTAAGGCTGCACTTACATTACATCGGTATTAGCAGTATTTTCTCAGTCAATTCCATTCCTTAGAAAATAATTTACTGCACATACCTCCTTGCAGGTGGGCCCTGCATGCTATCCCCTGTTCTGAAGTTACCTCACTCCTCAGAATGGCCGAGAACAGCAAGTGGATCTTAGTTACGACCGCTAAGATCATAGAAAACTCAGGCAGATTCTTCTTCTAATGCTGCCTGAGAACAAACAACACACTCCGGTGCCGTTTAAAATAACAAACTTTTGATTGAAGAAATAAAAACTAAGTTTAACACACCACAGTCCTCTCACACGTCCTATCTTTAGTTAGGTGCAAGAGAATGACTGGATATGACGTAGAGGGGAGGAGCTATATAGCAGCTCTGCTTGGGTGATCCTCTTGCACTTCCTGTTAGGGAGGAGATATAATCCCATAAGTAATGGATGACCCGTGGACTGACTACACTTAACAGGAGAAATGTATATTCTGCAAATTCTTGCACATGCTCAGTAGGAGCTGGCGACTTAAAAAGTGTAAATATAAAAAGACTGTGCACATTTTGTTAATAGAAGTAAATTGGAAAGTTATTGAAATTTGTGTGCTTTATCTGAATCGTGAAGTTTAATTTTGACTTGTGTCCCTTTAACTTGTTTAGTAGTATTTATCAAATTGTTTGGGATAATTCTACAGTGATTTATTATGATAATTGTTAATCTGTGAGAGCAATTAGCTTCTAGTTGAACATTACCAGTTATTAATCGTCTGAAAGAAAAAGATCTCCCTGACTAATCCAGTAAATTCTCACCTGTTCTGATGAATAACAAAGAGATTAAACCAAGTTGCTTCATCTTCGCGAGGGCGCAACATCATCACTTGTTTATTAACAAACATCCTATAAAGTCTTTCATCTGGGATGGACCCTGGGTCAAGAAAAGAGGACTCTGTTTTAACATAGGTTGCATATTGCTTTATTTATAACAAAACAGAAAGACCAAAATAACAAATACATCATTTAATAATAAAAAAATAATTTTGCAATACAACTGCATTAATAAGACAAGCTTTCTCACAGATTTCCACATAGCTAAGTATTCTGGGTAAGGACATGCAAATGAGTTTCCCAATGATTAACCTTCTTAATTAACGTTATTCATGGACAGAGTTATGCAAATGTAGTACTTTCAATAAAGCTTTTCACAGCAGCCTAGGTTAGAAGTGCAATTGTATACCCCCATGCAGCTGTTTCATTGTTAAAATAACATTAAAAGCATTTATTTCAGAAGTTAATTGATGTGTTAAAAAAAATCATTATAAAAAAATAACTGTCAGTTGTCCGCAAAATAATTACTGTTTTGCAGTCTAGGGACATACACCACAAAGAGCCTATTGATTATGTCTTCATTGGTCATTTAGTGACAGATATATGGGTCCCTCATTGATGATGCAATCACTGTGCAGAATGTTGCATAGTCAGTATTCTGAAAACCTAAAAAATCAGAAAATTTAACAGATTCTATATAATGCTATACCTTTATTACTGATGTCTGGAAGAACATTTGTATCAATTTTGTTACAATAGTTACTTCTGAGCCATAACATAAAGGCAATTGAGTGAATATTATCATGTTTGTGTTGCTGATCAGTTAAGAGGAGTGGAGAACACACAAACTACTCCAGAGTCCAGCGAAGGCTTCCTATTCACTACTCCAGCCGACGCTTGGAATTGTGCATTTCAATGTAAGGATTGTGTACAGCTGCTTGGCCTTGGAAACCCATTTCATGACGCACAGTTCTTGTGCTGATGTTGCATTCAGAGGCAGTTTGGAACTCTATAGTGAATGATGCAACAGATGACAGGTAATTTTTAAAAGCTACATACATTTGCCTGGTCTACAGCTTTGAGGCTTGGCGGCTCTTGCTCCTAGATTTTTCCACTTAAACCTAATAGCACTTACAGTTGACCGGGGCAGATCTTTCACAAACTGACTTATGACAAAGGGGGCATTCTAAGACAGTGCCACGTTTAAGGTCACTAAGCTCTTTAGTATAACCCATTGTATGGTTGATGGTTTATCTATGGAGATTTCATGGCTGGATTTTATGCACCTCTTAGCAATTGGTGTGTCTTAAACATTTAAACGCAATAATTAGTAAGGTTGTCTACATACTTTTGGTCAAGGTGATAAACAAGATGATGAGTTTCACAACTTCACTGTTCTTTCTGTTTAAAGGGACAGCAAAGTCAAAATTATACGTTCATGATTCATATAGAGCATGCAGTTTTAAACAACTTTCCAATTTACTTCTGCCATGTTTTATTGAAGAGTAAAACCTAGTAAAACTAGGTAGGCTCTTTTTACTTCTGTTATCAAAATTGCTTTGTTCTCTTGGTATCTTTTATTGAAGAGTAAAACTAGGTTAGTTCATAAGAGCTCAGGAGTGTGCACGTTTCTTTAGTACTCTATGGCAGCAGTGTTTTGCAACATTGTATAACAAAGCTACAAATAATGTTGCAAAACACTGCTGCCATAGAGTACTAAAGAAACGTGCACACTCCTGAGCTCTTATGAACTAACCTAGTTTTACTATTCAATAAAGATACCAAGAGAACAAAGCAATTTGATAACAAAAGTAAAATGCTCTATCTGAATCATGAAAGTTTAATTTTGACTTTACCGTCGCTTTAAAATAAAATCTACTCTGCACTATGATCATTTTTTTTGTACAGGTTCTTTACAAGTCCCTATTTGGATTTTTGCTTGGATTTGTTAAAAAGAAAAAAAAAATCACAATACCCCCATAATGCCTGTTTTGCTTGGAAAATTCTCTAAATACTGGGAGAAATATAAAAAAATTAAATGAAACAATTCCAAATGGTAAAATGAATTGCTGAATCTGTAGTGAGTCTAGGCTATTATGAAAACTGAAATCACAGCGTATTTGTGTGTGAGTGCAGGTGTGTATGAAATAGTGAATGGAATACAGGAAGCTGTAATTCTGGATATTGTGTATGCATTTATATTTGACTAACCAGCATTAAAAACAGCACTCTACTTGTATATTAACTGACAATGACATTTATATGGAAATTATATTTTCAGACCTTACAATGAGTGTTCTTACCCAATCCATATAAAGCTATCTTAGATCTGCCCTTTTGTAATAACACTGGGCTCACATCGATCTTCTCCACAGATGTAGAGCGACCAAAGTGATTTACAAGTCCTGCACAGCTCAAAATATCCAGCGCACAAAGAGCGTCTGCCTGTAACAAAGAACAAAGTCAGCTGAATTACAGGGCATAAAAATGATACAAACATTAATGGAAAGAAGAAAATATCAGCAGTGACATTAAAGGGACAGTAAACATTTGAAGTGTTCTATCTAAATGTTTTAATATGCATATTTTGTTCACTCCTTGTATAATTTAGCTCTGAAAATAGTTGAATTTATCTTTCTCAAAATTTAAATGCACCCTGCTCACTTTCAAGGTTAACCCTGCTGCATAACCTTTTTCTAATTGGCTTTAAGAGATAACAACTGCAAACCAATTCAATTTATGCTAACATTATGACCATGGCGAGCCTTGTTCATTTGTTTTAAAATGTTTAGACTTGGCTGATATGTTACTCTTTCGCTTGACAACAGAATTGTCTTGTAATTACAAAGGTGGCTCCTTTATCTGTCTTTCCTGCAGCCTTAATATATATTTCCAAGGGGTTAATACTATTACTTTTACTTTATTTAGGGCTTCTCTGTACTCATGTTTGTATTAGCAAGACAGCAATATATCCACAGCAGTGTCAGATTTTATTAATTGGTGAAGGACTAATTGTTCTTGTTCAAATAAAAAAAAAAAAAAAAATTCCAATGTTTCATCGGCTTACATAAACATGTCCTCCTTGCAGTGCTATTACAATTAATTTGCTTTGCTGGTTTGAACTTACGCCTTTTTTATATAATCCTTTGTTATGGGAAAAAAAGATTACATACAGAACACATCAAATCTGTATGTATAGTATATAATCCACACAATTTAAATACAATATTTTCTGCTGAACAAGGATGACGCATATGATTTCAATGTATGTGTACTAGAGTATGTAATATGCGGTCCAAGCTCACTTTGTTTCCACTTTTTTTTTTAAATTAGCTTTATTTAGAAGATTATAAAGGTAGGATTACAGATTGTGGAGGCGCAGCTCCAAGGTAATACATTTAAAGTGAAACACTATATGTTATGTTTTAAGCTAATTCCTTTTTAATAACTTAACACTGGACTGGGCTAACCAACACGTTTCCGTATAAGTTGTCTCTCGAGAGGTAAGCTATAGTAGAAACTATCATGAGTACCAACAGCCTCCATGCACTTATAATATTTAAAAAAAAAAAAAAAAAAAGGGGAGTGATCCACTAATCAGGTGTGCCCATTTCCCTTCGAGGATAATGTCAGGTGCCAAACCCATTTAGCTATCTTTAAGGTACGTTTCCCATGTTGTCAGGATCTCCGAGTATACTGTCAGTTTTGAAGTAATAAAGCTCTTTGAGGTGGATTAGCTCAGATACCCTTTGAACCCACATTTCCATAGTGGGAGGGTCCTTTGACCTCCAGTTTTTGGCTATCAAAAATGTTATACTGTTTGACATTATGAAAAATAGTTTGCGAAAGGGTTTATGTTTTATTTTAGGGGGTTTGTTTAATAGCCAGAGTAGGGCATCTAAAGGGAATTGTGTTTCAAGTATGTCCTCTATTTTGGATATAACAGATCTCCATAGGTTTTGGATGGCCGTGCACCACCACCACATGTGAGCCATACCACTATTGACATGGCCACATCGCCAACATTTGTTTTTAGATTTATGAAATAATCGGTGTAGTTTTTGAGGTGTATAATACCACCTATGGAGCAGCTTCAAGGCTGTGGAGATAGAAGTTTTCAGTGTTGTGCTGATTATCCTTGCCCTTATGTGTTGTGGAATTATTATTCCTAGGTCTTTTTCCCAACTCTCTAGGTATGAGATGGGGTGTCCTGGGAATGGTGTAATCAATATCTTATATATCAGTGATAGGGTATGACGAATTGGGGGAGCTCTTATACATAATTGTTCGAATGTAGTCAAAGGTCTAGTCATATTTGGGGATTGCGTATGGGTTGTTAGGAAGTTGTGGATTCGTCTGTACGTAAACCAGTTAGATAAACAGGAAAAGCCCTGCTGTGTTAATTCTATTTGCGGTTTGATCTGTTCATTTTGAAATAGCCAGCAGACTGGGAAGTCTTGGAGATGGGAAGGATAGGAGTGTTTACTTATGCTAGGCCCTAAGTCAAATTCTCCATTCATTATAAGAGATGTTAAAGGTGAAGGTCTAGAGGAAAGATTTGGAAACAGGATTAGTATCCTATTCCATAATTTATAGGTTTCTGCTATGGTAATATTCGACCAAGAGGTTATGTTTTTTTGTGGTTTGAAGGCCCAACATGGTCTGCTAAGGTTCTGTGATCGGGCTATTCCATGCTCCATATCTACCCATCTTTTTTATTTTTTATGAACATTCCAGTCCACAATTCTTTGTAAAAATATTGCATATCTATAATAGATTAAATTGGGCAGACCCAGTCCGCCTTGCAATTTGAGTGTTGACATAATAGATTTACTGATTCTAGGGTGTTTTTTATGCCATGTAAAGTCGCTAAGAGCTCGTTGTAAGGAGTTTAAATATTTTTCTGGTAGGGGAATTGGCAGGGTCTGAAGGATGTATAATATTCTGGGAAATATGTTCATCTTTATTAAGTTAATACGGCCCAGCCAAGATAATTTTTTGGATCTCCAAGTTGATAGGTCTCTGATCACTTCAAATTTGATCTTTTCGTAATTAAGTTGGAATAGCGCTTCTACAGACGTGGCTAGGTAGATTCCTAAATATTTAAGGTAATGTTTGTTCCATTTAAATGGTGTTAGCTTTTCTAGTAGCTCCTTTTTATGAGGGTCAATTGTGATATTTAGTATTTCGGACTTGGTAATATTAACCAGGCAGTTTGATAAGACATGGAAATAGTGGAACTCTCCAATCAACAAGGGCAACAATACTTCAGGGTTAGTCAGAGTGAATAGTAGGTCGTCAGCAAATAGGGATATGATGTATTGCTGGTTATCTATTGTGATTCCTTTAATGTTTGGGTGGGACCTGATTTCGACAGCTAGTGTCTCAATTACACAAGCGAATAACAAGGGGGATAGCGGGCATCCCTGCCGTGTCCCGTTAGTATATAAAAAGAAAATTCTTTGTATCACCCCCCCCCCCCGAATACCATGGCCTGGAGTGTGAGCTGCAAATAAATCCCATGCGACACGGTCAAAAGCCTTGTCGGCATCAATAGAAAGTGCTATTAGAGGTAATTTGTGGTCTTGAGCGTAAAAAATTGTATTTAGGGCTCTGACCGTGTTGTCTTTAGCTTCTCTTCCCACTATGAAACCCACCTGGTCTTTAGGGTTTGCTTTGTGAGATTCCTCTAGTTGGGATATTTCTTTAATAAGGTTAGTAATTGCCTCTCTCTTTAGTTTAGAGAGATATGCTTTGCAGTCTATTAGCTCTCCTCTGATAGTACATTTGTGGGCTTCCCAGTTGTTTTGAGGGGATGTGTCTGTGTGTACGTTATCTAGGAAGAAGTCATCTATCTTGTTTTGTATTTTCAATCTAATGGTGGGGTATGTTAGTAAGCCGTCATCTAGTTTCCAGATGTAGTTTTTTATAGGTTTAGAAGGCCATTCTAGAGCACACAGAAATCCCACGTGGTCAGACCATGTTATCGAAGAGATATTTGTAGATCTTACTAAACTCATGCTAGTTATATCTGTGAATATATAATCAAGTCTGCTGTATACTTTATGGGGGAAGGAGTAAAATGTATAGTCGATAAAATATGGATTTACTGTCCTCCAAACGTCTAAGCAACCCATTTGTCTCAGTATGTTATTCGATTTCCTAATATTAGTTTTGGAAATAGATGCAGTGTGAGTGGAACTATCCAGTTAAGGGTTCAGTGGTAGAGTAAGATCCCCGCCTATTAGTAACGTGCCTTTCTGGAGTTCTATTACAGCGTTTGCCACCTTTTTAAGGAAGGAGTGTTGTTTTGTGTGCGGAGCATATACTGAGACTATTGTGATGGGGAGGCCATATAAAAGGCCAGTTAAAATAATATATCTGCCTTCTCTATCTCTATTGACAGTGATTTCCTGGAATGGGATTCCTTCTTTGATCAGAATGCCAACTCCTTGGATTTTTTTCTGTGAGTGAGATGCGTAATAACTTTTACCAAATTTATATTGGAATGTTTTGGGTTCTTTCCCTTTTAGGAAGTGGGTTTCCTGGAGAAGTATTATATCTCCCTTCTTTCTCCTAAAGTCAGCTAAGGCTGTTGTCCTTTTCCTAGGAGAGTTTAGTCCCTTGGTATTTATTGTTATAAAATTTATGTTTCTACTATTCCCTTTATTAGTTTGCGAGGCCATGGGGGGTAGTTATCAAGCCGTCAACCTCAAATACGCTGGAATTCCGCAGCGTATTTGTGGCGAGGCTGATTCGCCTTAGTTATCAAAGGCTAGAGACCTGCAAAAGTAGAATTTTGTGACGTAAACTTCGATCCGCCGGACTCAGTCCGACACAGATCAATTCTTACGTCACTCCAGATGTTCCGCACACAAGTGCGGCACAATCTGACTACTTTTGCTAGTTATCAAAAAACTAGCAGGTACGCTCGGCACTTTTACGGCCCAGCGTACCTGGTTTTCAAATCGCCACCCTGGAAGCAGCGGATCCCATAGGAATCAATGGGAGTCTGACCATAGCGAAAGTACAAGTTCGCTGCTGCCAGACATCCCATTCATTCCTATGGCAGCTGTCTACACCTAACACCCTAACCTGTACCCCGAGTCTAAACACCTCTAATCTGTCCCCCCCTACACCGCCGCAACTAAATAAAATGATTAACCCCTAAACCGCCGCTCAAGGAGCCCACCGCAAGCTATTCTATACATATTAACCCCTAAACCGCCGCTCCCGGAGCCCACCGCCACCTACATGATACCTAGTAACCCCTTATCCTGCCCCCCCTATACCACCGCCCTCTATAATAAAGTTATTAACCCCTATCCTGCCGATCCCGCACCTCGCCGCAAATAAATAAATAGTTTAACCCCTAAACCGCCACTCCCTGACCCTGCCGCAACCTATATTAAATTTATTAACCCCTAATCTGCCCCCCCTACACCGTCACCACCTATAATACATTTATTAACCCCTATCCTGCCCCCCACTACACCGCCGCCACTGTAATAAAATTATTAACCCCTAAACCTAAGTCTAACACTAACCCTAACACCCCCCTAACTTAAATATTAATTAAATAAATCTAAATAATATTTCTATTATTAACTAAGTTAATCCTATTTAAAACTAAATACTTACCTATAAAATAAACCCTAATATAGCTACAATATAAATAATAATTATATTGTAGCTATTTTAGGATTTATTTTTATTTTACAGGTACCTTTCAATTTATTTTAACTAGGTACAATAGCTATTAAATAGTTATTAACTATTTAATAGCTTACCTAGCTAAAATAAAGAGAAATGTACCTGTAAACTAAAAACTAACCTAAGTTACAATTAAATCTAACACTAAACTATACTTTAATAAATTATTCCTATTTAAAACTAAATACTTATCTGTAAAATAAACCCTAAGATAGCTACAATATAATTAATAATTACATTGTAGCTATCTTACGCCTAGATTTAGAGTTTTGCGGCCAAAGGGGTGCGTTAGCTACGCATACTTTTTTTCTCCCGCACCTTTTAAATACCGCTGGTATTTAGAGTTCACAGAATGGCTGTGTTAGGCTCCAAAAAAGGAGCGTAGAGCATATTTACCGCAACTTCAACTCTCAATACCAGCGGTGCTTACGGACGCGGCCAGCTTCAAAAACGTGCTCGTGCACGATTCCCCCATAGAAAACAATGGGGCTGTTTGAGCTGAAAAAAAACCTAACACCTGCAAAAAAGCCGCGTTCAGCTCCTAACGCAGCCCCATTGTTTGCTATGGGGAAACACTTCCTACGTCTGCACCTAACACTCTAACATGTACCCGAGTCTAAACACCCCTAACCTTACACTTATTAACCCCTATTCTGCCGCCCCCGCTATCGCTGACACCTGCATATTTTTTTTAACCCCTAATCTGCCGCTCCGTAAACTGCCGCTACTTACATTATCCCTATGTACCCCTAATCTGCTGCCCCTAACACCGCCGACCCCTATATTATATTTATTAACCCCTAATCTGCCCCCCACAACGTTGCCTCCACCTGCCTACACTTATTAACCCCTAATCTGCCGAGCGGACCGCACCGCTATTATAATAAAGTTATTAACCCCTAATCCGCCTCACTCCCGCCTCAATAACCCTATAATAAATAGTATTAACCCCTAATCTGCCCTCCCTAACATCGCCGACACCTAACTTCAAACATTAACCCCTAATCTGCCGACTGGAGCTCACCGCTATTCTAATAAATGTATTAACCCCTAAAGCTAAGTCTAACCCTAACACTAACACCCCCCTAAGTTAAATATAATTTAAATCTAACGAAATAAATTAACTCTTATTAAATAAATTATTCCTATTTAAAGCTAAATACTTACCTGTAAAATAAATCCTAATATAGCTACAATATAAATTATAATGATATTATAGCTATTTTAGGATTAATATTTATTTTACAGGTAACTTTGTATTTATTTTAACCAGGTACAATAGCTATTAAATAGTTAAGAACTATTTAATAGCTAAAATAGTTAAAATAATTACAAAATTACCTGTAAAATAAATTACCTGTAAAATAATTTATTTCGTTAGATTTAATTTATATTTAACTTAGGGGGGTGTTAGTGTTAGGGTTAGACTTAGCTTTAGGGGTTAAAACATTTATTACAGTAGCGGCGAGATTAGGTCGGCAGATTAGGGGTTAATAATTGAAGTTAGGTGTCGGCGATGTTAGGGAGGGCAGATTAGGGGTTATTACTATTTATTATAGGGTTATTGAGGCGGGGGTGAGGCGGATTAGGGGTTAATAACATTATAGTAGCGGTGCGGTCCGCTCGGCAGATTAGGGGTTAATAAGTGTAGGCAGGTGGAGGCGACGTTGAGGGGGGCAGATTAGGGGTTAATAAATATAATATAGGGGTCGGCGGTGTTAGGGGCAGCAGATTAGGGGTACATAGGGATAACGTAGTTGGCGGCAGTGTACGGAGCGGAAGATTAGGGGTTAAAAAATTTAAATATAGTGGCGGCGATGTGGGGGGACCTCGGTTTAGGGGTACATAGGTAGTTTATGGGTGTTAGTGTACTTTAGAGCACAGTAGTTAAGAGCTTTATAAACCGGCGTTAGCCCAGAAAGCTCTTAACTACTGACTTTTTTCTGCGGCTGGAGTTTTGTCGTTAGATTTCTAACGCTCACTTCAGCCACGACTCTAAATACCGGCGTTAGGATAAGCAAATGACGTAAGGGGATCTGCGGTATGGAAAAGTCGCGGCTGGAAAGTGAGCGTTAGACCCTTTCCTGACTGACTCCAAATACCGGCGATAGCCCAAAACCAGCGTTATGAGCCTCTAACGCTGGTTTTCACGGCTACCGCCCAACTCTAAATCTAGGCCTTAGGATTTATATTTATTTTACAGGTAACTTTGTATTTATTTTAGCAAGTTAGAATAGTTATTAAATAGTTATTAACTAGAACTAGAATAATAACTATTCTAACTAGCTAAAATAAATACAAAGTTACCTGTAAAAACAGAATTTATGTTTACCTGATAAATTACTTTCTCCAACGGTGTGTCCGGTCCACGGCGTCATCCTTACTTGTGGGATATTCTCTTCCCCAACAGGAAATGGCAAAGAGCCCAGCAAAGCTGGTCACATGATCCCTCCTAGGCTCCGCCTTCCCCAGTCATTCGACCGACGTAAAGGAGGAATATTTGCATAGGAGAAATCATATGATACCGTGGTGACTGTAGTTAAAGAAAATAAATCATCAGACCTGATTAAAAAACCAGGGCGGGCCGTGGACCGGACACACCGTTGGAAAAAGTAATTTATCAGGTAAACATAAATTCTGTTTTCTCCAACATAGGTGTGTCCGGTCCACGGCGTCATCCTTACTTGTGGGAACCAATACCAAAGCTTTAGGACACGGATGATGGGAGGGAGCAAATCAGGTCACCTAGATGGAAGGCACCACGGTTTGCAAAACCTTTCTCCCAAAAATAGCCTCAGAAGAAGCAAAAGTATCAAATTTGTAAAATTTGGTAAAAGTGTGCAGTGAAGACCAAGTCGCTGCCTTACATATCTGATCAACAGAAGCCTCGTTCTTAAAGGCCCATGTGGAAGCCACGGCCCTAGTGGAATGAGCTGTGATTCTTTCAGGAGGCTGCCGTCCGGCAGTCTCATAAGCCAATCTGATGATGCTTTTAAGCCAAAAAGATAGAGAGGTAGAAGTTGCTTTTTGACCTCTCCTTTTACCAGAATAAACAACAAACAAGGAAGATGATTGTCTGAAATCCTTTGTAGCATCTAAATAGAATTTTAGAGCACGGACAACGTCCAAATTGTGTAACAAACGTTCCTTCTATGAAACTGGATTCGGACACAAAGAAGGTACAACTATCTCCTGGTTAATATTTTTGTTGGAAACAACCTTCGGAAGAAAACCAGGCTCAGTACGTAAAAACCACCTTATCTGCATGGACCAGATAGGGCGGAGAACACTGCAGAGCAGATAACTCAGAAACTCTTCTAGCGGAAGAAATTGCAACCTAAAACAAAACTTTCCAAGATAATAACTTAATATCTATGTAATGTAAGGGTTCAAACGGAACCCCTTGAAGAACTGAAAGAACTAGATTAAGACTCCAGGGAAGAGTCAAAGGTCTGTAAACAGGCTTGATTCTAACCAGAGCCTGAACAAACGCTTAAACGTCTGGCACAGCTGCCAGCCTTTTGTGAAGTAAAACAGATAAAGCAGAGATCTGTCCCTTCAGAGAACTCGCAGAAAATCCTTTCTCCAAACCTTCTTGTAGAAAGGAAAGAATCTTAGGAATTTTTATATCTTGTTCCATGGGAATCCTTTAGATTCACACCAACAGATATATTTTTTCCATATATTATGGTAAATTTTTCTAGTTACAGGCTTTCTAGCCTGAATAAGAGTATCTATTACAGAATCTGAAAACCCACGCTTTGATAAAATCAAGCGTTCAAACTCCAAGCAGTCAGTTGGAGGAAAACCAGATTCGGATGTTCGAATGGACCCTGAATAAGAAGGTCCTGTCTCAAAGGTAGCTTCCATGGTGGAGCCGATGACACATTCACCAGGTCTGCATACCAAGTCCTGCGTGGCCACACAGGAACTATCAAGGTCACCGAAGCCCTCTCCAGATTGATCCTGGCTACCAGCCTGGGAATGAGAGGAAACGGTGGGAATACATAAGCTAGGTTGAAGATCCAAGGTGCTACTATTGTATCCAATAGAGTCGCCTTGGGATCCCTGGATTTGGACCCGTAACAAGGGACCATGAAGTTCTGACGAGAGGCCATCAGAACCAAGTCTGGAATGCCCCATAATTGAGTTATTTGGGCAAAGATTTCCAGATGGAGTTCCCACTCCCCCGGATGCTCCTCCATCGCCAGGGAACTCCTTGTTACCCCCTGATGGTTGATATATGTAACAGTCGTCATGATGACTGATTGAAACCTTATGAATTTGGCCTTTGCTAGTCGAGGCCAAGCCTTGAGAGCATTGAATATCGCTCTCAGTTCCATTATGTTTATCGGGAGAAGAGAGTCTTCCCGAAACCATAGACCCTGAGTTTTCAGGGGTTCCCAGACCGCGCCCCAGCCCACCAGACTGGCGTCGGTCGTGACAATGACCTATTCTGGTCTGCGGAAGCTCATTCCCTGTGACAGGTTGTCCAGGGTCAGCCACCAACGGAGTGAATCTCTGGTTATTTGATCTACTTGTATCGTCGGAGACAAGTCTGTATAATCCCCATTCCACTGTCTGAGCATGCCCAGGTGCAATGGTCTTAGATGAATTCGTGCAAAAGGAACTATGTCCATTGCCGCAACCATCAACCCTATTACTTCCATGGACTGCGCTATGGAAGAAGAAGAACAGAATGAAGTACCTGACAAGAGCTTAGAAGTTTTGATTTTCTGGCCTCTGTCAGAAAAACCTTCATTTCTAAGGAAACTATTATTGTTCCCAAGAAGGGAACTCTTGTTGACGGGGACAGAGAACTTTTTTCTATGTTCACTTTCCACCTGTGAGATCTGAGAAAGGCTAGGACAATGTCCGTATGAGCCCTTGCTTTTGACAGAGACGACACTTGAATCAGGATGTCGTCCAAGTAAGGTACTACTGCAATGCCCCTTGGTCTTAGCACCGCTAGAAGGGACCCTAGTACCCTTGTGAAAATCCTTGGAGCAGTGGCTAATCCGAATGGAAGTGCCACAGGTAATGCTTGTCCAGAAAGGCGAACCTTAGGAACCGAAAATGTTCCTTGTGGATAGGAATACGTAGGTACGCATCCTTAAGTCCACCGTGGTCATGAATTGACCTTCCTGGATGGTAGGAAGGATCGTTTGAATGGTTTCCATTTTGAATGATGAAACCCTTAGAAACTTGTTTAGAATCTTGAGATCTAAAATAGGTCTGAATGTTCCCTCTTTTTTGGGAATTATGAACAGGTTGGAGTAAAAACCCATCCCTTGTTCTCCTAATGGAACAGGATGAATCACTCCCATGCTTAACAGGTCTTCTACACAGTGTAAGAATGCCTGTTCGAAGATAATTGAGACCCGTGGAACCTTCCCCTTGGGGGTAGTTCCCTGAATTCCAGGAGATAACCTTGAGAAACTATTTCTAGCGCCCAAGGATCCTGAACATCTCTTGCCCCAGCCTGAGCAAAGAGAGAAAGTCTGCCCCCCACCAGATCCTTCCCAGATCGGGGGCCAACACTTCATGCTGTTTTGGTAGCAGTGGCAGGTGACTTGGCCTGCTTACCCTTGTTCCAGCCTTGCATCGGCCTCCAGGCTGGCTTGGTTTGAGAAGTATTACCCTCTTGCTTAGAGGGTGTAGAATTTGAGGCTGGTCCGTTTCTGCGAAAGGGACGAAAATTTGGCTTCTTTTTAGCCTTAAAAGACCTATCCAGAGGAAGGGCGTGGCCCTTTCCCCCAGTGATGTCTGAAATAATCTCTTTCAAGTCAGGGCCAAACAGTGTTTTACCCTTGAAAGGGATGTTAAGCAAAAGCGCTCTGCGCGCCACGATAGCAAACCCTGAATTATTCGCCGCTAATCTAGCTAATTGCAAAGCGGCATCTAAAATAAAAAAGAGTTAGCCAATTTAAGAGCTTGAACTCTCTCCAAAACCTCCTCGTATGAAGATTCTTTATTGAGCGACTTTTCTAGTTCTTCGAACCAGAAACACGCAGCTGTAGTGACAGGAACAATGCATGAAATTGGTTGTAGAAGGTAACCTTGCTGAACAAACATCTTTTTAAGCAAACCCTCTAACCTTTAATCCATAGGATCTTGAAAGCACAACTATCTTCTATAGGAATAGAAGTGCGTTTGTTTAGAGTAGAAACCGCCCCCTCGACCTTGGGGACTGTATGCTATAAGTCCTTTCTGGGGTCGACTATAGGAACTAATTTCTTAAATATAGGGGGAGGACAAAAGGTATGCCGGGCCTTTCCCACTCCTTATTTACTATGTCCGCCACCCGCTTGGGTATAGGAAAAACATCGGGGGGCACCGGAACCTCTAGGAACTTGTCCATCTTACCTAATTTCTCTGGAATGACCAAATTGTCACAATCATCCAGAGTAGATAATACCTCCTTAAGTAGTGCGTGGAGATGTTGAAATTTAAATTTAAAAGTTACAATATCAGGTTCTGCTTGTTGAGAAATTTTCCCTGAATCTGAAATTCCTCCCTCAGACAAAACCTCCCTCCTGGCCCCTTCAGATAGGTGTGAGGGTATGTCAGAACAGATATCATCAGCGTCCTCTTGCTCTTCAGTGTTTAAAACAGAGCAATCACGCTTTCTCTGATAAGTAGGCATTTTGGAAAAAAATGCATGCAATAGAATTATCCATTACAGCCATTAAATGTTGTATGGTAATAAGTATTGGCGCACTAGATGTACTAGGGGTCTCTTGTGTGGGCAAAACTGGTGTAGACACAGAAGGGGATGATGCAGTACCATGCTTACTCCCCTCATTAGAGGAATCATCTTGGGCAAAATCATATCTATGGCATTATTATCCCTACTTTGTTTGGACATTATGACACAAATATATCACATATATTTAAATGGGGAGACACATTGGCTTTCATACATATAGAACATCGTTATCTGATGGTTCAGACATGTTAAACAGGCTTAAACTTGTCAACAAAGCACAAAAAACGTTTTACAATAAAACCGTTACTGTCCCTTTAAATTTCAAACTGAACACACTTTATTACTGAATATGTGAAAAAGTATGAAGGAATTGTTCAAATTTCACCAAAATTTCACCACAGTAACTTAAAGCCTTAAAAGTATTGCACACCAAATTTGAAAGCTTTAACCCTTAAAATAACGGAACCGGAGCCGTTTTTACATTTAACCCCTATACAGTCCCAGGTATCTGCTTTGCTGAGACCCAACCAAGCCCAGAGGGGAATACGATACCAAATGATGCCTTCTATAAGCTTTTTCAGTGGTTCTTAGCTCCTCACACATGCATCTGCATGCCATGCTTTCCAAAAACAACTGCGCATTAGAGGCGCGAAAATGAGGCTCGGTCTATGACTAGAAAAGGCCCCCAGTGAAAAAGGTGTCCAATACAGTGCCTGCCGTTTTTATTAAAACAATCCCCAAGATTTAACAACTATTAAAAGTAATAATCTGCCAAATATACTTAGTAAAGTAATCGTTTTAGCCCAGAAAAATGTCTACCAGTTTTTTAAGCCCTAATGAAGCCCTTTATTCTTTTACTTAAACTAAGAAAATGGCTTACCGGTTCCCATAGGGAAAATGACAGCTTCCAGCATTACCGAGTCTTGTTAGAAATGTGTCATACCTCAAGCAGCAAAAGTCTGCTCACTGTTTCCCCCAACTGAAGTTAATTCCTCTCAACAGTCCTGTGTGGAAACAGCCATCGATTTTAGTAACGGTTGCTAAAATCATTTTCCTCTTACAAACAGAAATCTTCATCTCTTTCCTGTTTCAGAGTAAATAGTACATACCAGCACTATTTTAAAATAACAAACTCTTGATTGAAGAATAAAAACTACATTTAAACACCAAAAAAACTCTAAGCCATCTCCGTGGAGATGTTGCCTGTACAACGGCAAAGAGAATGACTGGGGAAGGCGGAGCCTAGGAGGGATCATGTGACCAGCTTTGCTGGGCTCTTTGCCATTTCCTGTTGGGGAAGAGAATATCCCACAAGTAAGGATGACGCCGTGGACCGGACACACCTATGTTGGAGAAATAAATATAATTCCTAAAATAGCTACAATGTAATTATTAATTACATTGTAGCTATCTTAGGGTTTATTTTACAGGTAAGTATTTAGTTTTAAATAGGAATAATTTATTAAAGTATAGTGTAGTGTTAGGTGTAATTGTAACTTAGGTTAGTTTTTAGTTTACAGGTACATTTCTCTTTATTTTAGCTAGGTAAGCTATTAAATAGTTAATAACTATTTAATAGCTATTGTACCTAGATAAAATAAATTGAAAGGTACCTGTAAAATAAAAATAAATCCTAAGATAGCTACAATATAATTATTATTTATATTGTAGCTATATTAGGGTTTATTTTATAGGTAAGTATTTAGTTTTAAATAGGATTAACTTAGTTAATAGAAATATTATTTAGATTTATTTAATTAATATTTAAGTTAGGGGGGTGTTAGGGTTAGTGTTAGACTTAGGTTTAGGGGTTAATAATTTTATTGCAGTGGCGGCGGTGTAGTGGGGGGCAGGATAGGGGTTAATAAATTTATTATAGGTGGTGACTGTGTGGGGGGGCAGGATAGGGGTTAATAAATTTAATATAGGTTGCGGCGGGTTCAGGGAGCGGCGGTTTAGGGGTTAAACTATTTATTTATTTGCGGCGAGGTGCGGGATCAGCAGGATAGGGGTTAATAACTTTATTATAGAGGGCGGACGGTATAGGGGGGGCAGGATAGGGGTTACTAGGTATAATGTAGTTGGCAGCGGTGTCCGGGAGCGGCGGTTTAGGGGTTTAATACATTTATAAGACTTTGCGGCGGGGTCTAGAGCGGCGGTTTTAGGGGTTAGTAACTTTATTTAGTTGCGGGGGCTCCGGGGGTGCCGGTTATAGGGGGTGTAGAACAGTGTAGTTAGGTTGAGAGTGCTTAGTGACAGGCTAGCATGTAAAGATGTCAATACAGCCGAAGAGCAGCGAGATTGGATGAGTGATAACTCTCACAGTCCGCTGCTCATCGCCCCCGCGGCTTTTTGAAAGCTTACTTGATAACTTAGGCAAATTTTTTCAGGTCCGCTGCGGCGATGTGAGGCGAGCTTAGGCGGCGTGTATTGGGCCGGCGAAGGCAAGAAAGTTGACACCCTTGATAACTACCCCCCTAATGTGTGAGGAGTTTTGGTTTTCTAGGTTTATCTTAGTTATTACCAATCAAAACAATAGAGAAGCGTTGGAGGATGCATATAATATATGGTGTGCGGTTGCCCAGTCCCTTACACTTTGTTTCCACCTGTTTAAACTCAGACAGTGCCAGGAATAAGGGCTATATAATGAAAAAACAGCAGGATGTGTTTTAAATTAACACTGAGGAGGAGTTTTGTGATAAAATAAAATACATCATATGTTGCTCACCGTTGAGTATACTCAGTCATCTATAATTAAGATTCTGTTGAGTCGTATATTCACTGAGTAAACTAGGATTAATATGATGTTCTTAGCAAAGATTCTTGGAAAAAAACAGATTACGTTGCGTAAATAAAACAAGCTGCTGTTGCTATAAAGCTGGTAGTTGGAGGAAACAAACAAGAATAAGCATACAATAAGCAGATAAATAAGAAAGTATAGAAAACATGTATAGAAGTATAACACAACCGTAAAGAAGGGCTACTAAAATATAACACGTACAAAAAAGACTCTATACGTTAAATATGTATATTCTAGAGTAGAGAAGGAAAGGAGGGTGACGATTAGAAACATTAAAATTATAGAAGGACTTAATAAAGTGGAAAGCTTTTGCATTTTCCACAAAACATAATACCAAAACAATCAGGAGGACACTTGTAAGAGGGTAGCAGATTCAGGAGAAATGTGAGGAAGCATTTTTTTTTACAGAAAGGGTGGTGGATTAATGGACATAAACTTCCAATTGAGGGTGGTAAACGTTCAAAAATGCCTGGGGACAAGCATAAGCTACCTAATGAAAATAGTAACATGGGTAGGACTTGATGGCCTTTTTGGTTCTTAGCTACCGTCAAATTCTATGTTTCTATAAATATGAGACTAATATTAAAACTTACAGCAGTGTCTGTGGTATTTATTGCAAATTTGAAACCAGCAAAAACACTGTTGACCCAACCAAACATTTAGAAAATATGTCAGGGGTGTTTATGTTTAAATATATGTAGGACTAGTCAAAAAAATAAATAAAAATTGGTTCTACATATAATACTTCAGAAACCACATATACTACTCTAGAAACCACATATACTACTCTAGAAACCACATATAATACTCAGAAAGTTAGAATAGTACTGTAATCAGTAAGTAATATAGACAATGATTTGAATTTTAGAATGCACAATATTCTCTGCAGTGCTGTTGGTGTGGTTTTTGACTTACTGGTGGCAGGAATAAATGGTCATTTTGAATTTTGTATTAATTCTGGATTTTTGAATTAGAAGTTTTGGAATATGTACCTGTACCAGTTATCAATCAGAATTCACAATAATTGCCTCAGAATATGTAGAAGTCAGTGACCCAGAGGTGTCATAGTCAAAGTTTTAGTCCAGTAATTCTAGGTCAGAGGTTTTGTTCAGGGTTTAGGTCAAGCTTTCTAGTTATCTCCTGGCTAGCAGAGGCGTCTGGGGTGCATTTTGCTGCAAAGGTTGTTATACTACATCACATGCTATGAGATTGCAGTTCTAAAGTTGGAGGACACAGAAGTGTACTCTTATTAATCTGAGGCTGGTGTGATGAAGATAAGAAAAAGACAGCCTAAATGATGCGTTTGTTTACTCTAGAAAGTAATTAAACCACACAGGCTTAAAATGTCTCCAGGTGGGGGAATGTTACATACAGTACTTAGTAGTGTTGCTCTGCTGAGAGATGTTATTCATTAAAGTGAAACTCTACAGTAAGAACAATGACTTTACATTACAGGTGTTAACCTTTTTTTGCAAGTCCAAAACTCACGAAAGAAAAAATGTGGGTTCAGTGTCCCTTTAATTAACCCTTTCCATTTCGTCCTAACTGCGCTGGGCTTTAGCGCTGTTAGGAGGTCATGGAACATCCAAGCCGTTTGGTTCTCCTGAAGCCATAGTCGCTTCGTAAATGGGATCGTTGACTAGAGGGCAAGCTTAGCATCATAGGCACTCCCCCCTGACTCAATCCCATCATTGAATCACGAAATTCGGATGAATGATCGCGTAATTTCAATTTTAACTTATTTGTTTAAAGTTCCGATGAGGGCAAAATAAGTCCTGACGGGAAAGGGTTAAAGTGAGGTTCAGGAGCTACAACTTAGAAGGACATGAAACCCCCAAATTTTCTTTGATGATTCAGATAAAGAATACAATTTTAAACACATGTCCAATTAACTTCTATTATAAAATATGCTTTATTCTCTTTGTATACTTTGTTGAAAAAACAGCAATGCACTACTGGGAACTAGGTGCTTATGTGAAGCCACCAATCAGCAGCTAGCTCCCAGTATGCATTGCTGCTCCTAGGCCTATATAGGTTTGCTTTTTTTAAAAGAATACAAAGAGAACAAAGCAGATTAGATAACAGAAGTATTGAAATTAAATGCTCTATCTGAATCATGGAAAAAAAAACATTTTTCGGTTTCACGTCCCTTTAATGTTGTTTCTCAGCAGAACACAGCCAGTGAACCAATAAGGACCAACATACGTGCAAGTAACATTCTGCATATTTCTTACCTGCTCAGAAACCCACAGAAGTGACCGTGGTGAGCAATTTTTATAAAGGATAAACAACAGCTACGATAATGTGTTTAACATTAAAATGAATGCATTTTAATATTTTATTTTATATCCAAAACACATACACATACTGAACATATATACATATTTTTTCTTACTAGTTTGAAATGCAGAAAACTATTGGAAATGAACAGTGCTGTAAATATACTGTGTATAGTTTGAAATCTGTAACTTTCAAATAAAAATGATTTTCATTTCCTATCCGCATCACACGCTACTGTTCACACCACCTAGTGATGATTTGAAGCTGTTCTCAGTGTGATGCACTTTTCCAGGTTTCATTCAACGAGAGAGCAGAGTAGCAGCAACGTGCAATCATTCACCTCTAATGAAAGCTAATATGATCCTTTTCTCAAAAGGAAGCAACATTCCAATTTGTACTGGCTGCAACCGGAATAATAAGAAAAGCAATTCCCTCCGAGCAGAGTGTAAATAACCCTTACTTTCTCATGTACTTTTCTAAGAATAAGTCTTTTGTACAGGCATGACGTTTACAGTTTGTTAAATATATTAATGACTTCTGAGTAATTATACTCAGTTAAATTTGTAGTGTCAAAATATTCTAAGAAGCCTAAGGTTTTTCTTTCATAATTTAGAGAGTATGCTATTTTAAAGAACTTTTATATATTTTGCTTCATTCTCTTCATATCCTTTGCTGAAAAGTATATCTAGATAGGCTCAGTAGCTGCTGATTGGTAGCTGCACATAGATGCCTTGTGTGATTGCTATTTCTTCCACAAAGGATATCTAAAGAATGAAGCACATTAAATAAAAGAAGTCAATTGAATGTTGTTTAAAAGTGTATTCTCTACTTGAATCATGAAAGAAAAGTTTTGGGTTTAGTGTCCCTTTAATAATATAAGAAGGCAAACATTTGTTTTTTTCACATCCTAAACTTCTCTAGCTTTTTCATAAATCCCAACATTGCTAAATAATATATATTTTCTACTCAGACTTTTTGTCAATAAAATAAAAAATGAATAGGTCCCCTCTTTTTTAATATTCTTCTATTAAAGGGACATAAAATGTCTACATCAAAATTATAGGATTTTAAGTTTGCTATAAAGCAAAACGAAATGCTTAAATTAAATGTAACAAATTAAATGGTTATAAGAGTCCGTCATTCCTTTTTTGTAAAAAGGCATTTTAATGAAAAAATATGACACGCTCTAAATCATTTGAAAGCATGCATTACTGATCTTAACTTACCATAGGCTAGATTACAAGTGGTGTACTATTGTTTGTGCGAGCTGCGGATAAGCAATATTGAAACTGTGCTAACTTGTGAGCATATCACAAGTTAAAAATAAACACATTCACTCGAGTGAGCACAAATTAAATTTGCAATGGTCGGATTAGCGTGACTGAAGACCTCACGCAAAGGCTAAGTGTTTTAAAAAAAATGCACCAAACACAGCATAAATACATTAAAATAAACTGCTACAATCATATATACACTATATAATAAAAAAATATTCATATGAGTATTATTTAAAAAATTATTATAAGGGTTAAAATGTATATATAGTATATGACAAGGCATTTGAATGGAAATGGCTATATTGTATACAAATAACAAATATGTCTAAATATGGATAAGGGGGTGTGTGAGTGTATGGATATATGTGTATTTATATATTATTTACACATACATATATATATATATATATATATATATATATATATATATATATATACACACACACACACACACATATATATATATATATTAAAAAAACAAAATAGGGAGAGTTACCTGGAACGGAATCCTGGTAAAGAAAGACAGGGATTTCAGCACTCTTTTGAAAAAAACTTACAAATCACTTTAAATCATGAAAATTACTTTAATCGTGAAAGTCCCTCCTCCACATCATGGGAGAAGACCCATGCAAGTGAAAATTTAGTGAAACACATGAGCATAGGAAAATCAACTCTTGGATGACTTCAATATAGAAGCTGACCGGTCAGGGGTACACGCCAAATACAACCATTAGATACAAATTGTAACAGCTGTCTTGTCAAATCACAGAATTGTTTGTATAGCCCACTACACCCTGCTGTACACAGAACCCCCAAATCCTTATACAGGAGGTATAGCCTGGGCAGGTTTAATAAAGGGATCTAAGTGGCTAATTCTACAATATCTGTGATATACAGAAGCAGAAAGTATTACACATGGTGTATAATATACATGGAAATGCTCGTACAAGATAGTGTAGGTTATATCAAGAGAGACCACCTCAAGTCTAGCTACACCCGGCTGCTCGCAGCACCCCTATATATGAGGGGCTTAACGCTGTGCAGGTGATATTAGGGATCTAAGCGGACAAGCAAGTGGACTCCCTGAATATGTACAAGACAAAACGAGAAAGCACAATTATGCAAGTGTCGCTCATACACATATTTCACATCTAGCAACCATTGATCATATATATACAGTTCCAAGCTAAAGCCTGTATGCAGGATGGAGCGATGTTAAAGCACAGGTGCAGAGAACATGTTAGTATTGCCGGATGCAAGCAAACGAAAGCCAAGTTGAGTTAGGTAAAGCACAGTCTTAGCAAGAAATATATGACCTCAAGCGGAGACTTTTCCAACATTCACAGTCTTTTTAAGACATAGAGCTGCGTCTTATCCCATTCAGAACAGCCTTGTGACTTTTAGTACCGTAAATTCCCTTAATTAGGGTCATCCATTCATAAAAGGTACTTTAATAGATACTGTAGCTTTCATATATCAGGTGTCCAGCATTTGTATACTAGTACGACCTTATTTTCAGACACTCTAGTTCCAAGTGTCCACGTTGTTGAGTGATTCTCGAACACATTAAAGTTCCATGTTGGCGTTAACTGCGGTCTCCATCGCCAGAACCAAAAAAGGGTGGTATTCCGCGTGTGTCACATGACCTGGTCGGCTCAGCCAATGCCGATGCGCGTTTCACCCGCTCGACTGGAATTCAAACCGGGCTTCGTCAGGGCGTAATTCTGCTTAGATTCAAGCATCTTGATTTATACTCTAGATGCACTGCGCCTCTGTTGGAAGGGTGAAGGTTTCGCATGCTGCTATCACAGCTTATAGTGACTTTAAAAACAAAACTACCTACATACTTATATTTGCAAAAATTAAAAAATAGCCTAAATAAAGAACTGCTGTCTATTAACATTATTCTCATTGCAATATTATTAAAAACAAAAATGAATTCAGGAAGTCATCACAAAGTTGCTATTTCAATTTCTCAACCTTGAATAGGATATAGTTAATTTATTTATGCTTACTCATGTAAGGTAGGATGAAGATATATTTATATTACACCCATACCTCAATAATACCTTGGACGTTTTTATAGGAAGCAGGCCATGTCTAATTTTTCATTGAGACCATTTGGAATTTGTGTTTCAAGAATTGAGATCCACCTGCACTCCTTTCTTAAGAGGGCCTTGTCATTATCGCACCCCCTCTGCGTTTGTGATGCCTTTATCTATGCCCAACAATCTGAGCGAATCAGGATTGCAATTATGTACTAGTTCAAAGTGTCTTGCAACGTTACTTTTAGGATTTTTAATTTTTCACATCGTCTCTGTGTTCAGTGATGCGGTCCTTTATCGCCCTTCTCGTTTTTCCCACATAAAAAAGTGGGCACTCGCAGGAGAGCAGATATACAACCCCCTCAGTGTCACAGTTCACGAAATGATTAAGCTTATAAGTTTTTCCAGTCTTGGTACTGAACTCTTTAGTCTTTCGCATGAACTTACATGCAACACACTTGCCACAGGGATAGTTACTTGAAGATCTTGTTAGATAGTTACTTGAAGATGTTGTGTGAGCCAGTTAATTTGTCTTGCCTTTGATGTATACTGGCTTCTTACAAGCTTATCCTTTAGGTTTGATGCCCTTCTGGCAGTAATGTTTGAAAAATCACCTACTTCTTTTAGTACTCCTGTGTCACTAGTAAGAATATGCCAGTTTTTTGCCAAGATACTTTTTAGTGAATTCGAATAAAGTCCTTCGACATCTAGGCATACCAAAAATGCCCCATTTTTGGTATGCCTAGATGTCGAAGGACTTTATTCGGTCCATCCCGCATGATGTAGGGATTGAGGCATGTAAAACATTTTTTCAAGAAAAGAGGAAGCTATGTTCAGAGGCATACCGATTTTGTTGTCGAACTACTTACCTTTATATTAACCAACAATGTGTTCATGTTTGACAATAAGATCTATAAACAGTTAAGAGGTACAGCAATGGGCGCTACATGCGCCCCAACTTATGCCTGTCTGCATCTGGGCATTTGGAGATGGAGGAGGTCTTCCAGAGCCGCCCTATTTGAGGAAAACATCCACATATGGTTACGATATGTGGATGATATTTTCCTCATCTGGGAGGGCTCTGAGGGCCTCCTAAAACACTTTGTTGATACCCTAAATGTCAATAGTAGAAACATCTATCTTACTGTTCAATACAGTGAAGAGATGATTGCATTCCTAGACATTGAGGTAAAACTTGATAAGGGTATAGTGTAAACTGAAAACTTTCGAAAATCCACTGCAACTAATAGCCTCCTACTTGCCTCCAGTCACCATCCTAGCCACTTGAAAAAAGGCATACCCAAAGAACAATTTCTGAGGTTACGCAGAAACTGTTTAACTAAAGAGAAGTACCTAAAACATGCATTACAAATGGAGCAAAGATTTCTAGCTAGGGGATACTCGAAGAGAGTGGTAAGAGGGGCTTTTCGATAATGCTTTGCATATGGATAGGGAAAAACTCCTCATGCCTATACAGAAGACAGGTGATTCAAGAATAAGACTAATTACAGACTATAACTGCCACTGGAATTCACTAAAAAGTATCTTGGCAAAAAAATGGCATATTCTTACTAGTGACACAGGAGTACTAAAAGAAGTAGGTGATTTTTCAAACATTACTGCGAGAAGGGCATCAAACCTAAAAGATTAAAATTGTAAGAAGCCAGTATACATCAAAGGCAAGACAAAGTAACTGCTCACACAACATAGATCTTTAGGTAACTATCCCTGTGGCAAGTGTGTTGCATGTAAGTTCATGCGAAAGACTAAAGAGTTCAGTACCAAGACTGGAAAAACTTATAAACTTAAGCATTTCGTGAACTGTGACACTGAGGGGGTTGTATATCTGCTCTCCTACGAGTGCCCACTTTTTTATGTGGGAAAAACAAGAAGGGCGATAAAGGACCGCATCACTTAACACAGAGACAATGTGAAAAATAAAAATCCTAAAAGTAACTTTGCAAGACACTTTGAACTAGTACATAATTGCAATCCTGATTCGCTCAGATTTGTGGGCATAGAGGCATCACAAACGGCAGAGGGGGCGATAATCACAAGACCCTCTTAAGAAAGGAGTGCAGGTGGATCTCAATTCTTGAGACACAAATTCCAAATGGTATCAATGATAAATTAGACATGGCCTGCTTCCTATAAAAACGTCCAAGGGTATTTATTGAGGTATGGGTGTAATAAAATATATCTTCACCCTACCTTACATGAGTAAGCATAAATAAATTAACTATATCCTATTCAAGGTTGAGAAAATGAAATAGCAACTTTGTGATGACTTCCTGAATTCATTTTTGTTTTTAATAATATTGCAATGAGAATAATGTTAATAGACAGCAGTTCTTTATTTAGGCTGTTTTTTAATTTTTGCAACTATAAGTATGTAGGTAGTTTTGTTTTAAAGTCACCATAAGCTGTGATAGCAGCATGCGAAACCTTCACCTTCCAGCATAGGCGCACTGCATCTAAAGTATGAATCAAGATGCTTGAATATAAGCAGAATTACGCCCTGACGAAGCCCGGTCTGAATTCCAGTCGAGCGGGTGAAACGCGCATCGGCTAAGCCGACTAGGTCATGTGACACACGCGGAATACCACCCTTGTTTGGATCTGGCGATCGAGACCGCAGTTAACACCAACAAGGAACTTTAATGTGTTCGAGAAGCACTCAACAACGTGGACACTTGGAACTAGAGTGTCCGAAAATAAGGTTGTATTAGTATACAAATGCTGACACCTGATATATGAAAGCTACAGTATCTATTAAAGTACCTGTTATGAATGGATGACCCTATTAATGGAATTTACGGTACTAAAAGTCACAAGCTGTTCTGAATGGGATAAGACGCAGCTCTATGTCTTAAAAAGACTGTGAATGTTGGAAAAGTCTCCGCTTGAGGTCATATATTTCTTGCTAAGACTGTGCTTTACTTAACTCACCTTGGCTTTCGTTTGCTTACATCCGGCAAAACATGTTCTCTGCACCTGTGCTTTAACATCGCTCCATCCTGCATACAGGCTTTTGCTTGGAACTGTATATATATATGATCAATGGTTGCTAGATGTGAAATATGTGTATGAGCGACACTTGCATAATTGTGCTTTCTCGTTTTGTCTTGTACATATTCAGGGAGTCCACTTGCTTGTCCGCTTAGATCCCTAATATCACCTGCACAGCGTTAAGCCCCTCATATATAGGGGTGCTGCGAGCAGCCGGGTGTAGCTAGACTTGAGGTGGTCTCGCTTGATATAACCTACACTATCTTGTACGAGCCCTTTCCATGTATATTATACACCATGTGTAATACTTTCTGCTTCTGTATATCACAGATATTGTAAAATTAGCCACTTAGATCCCTTTATTAAACCTGCCCAGGCTATACCTCCTGTATAAGGATTTGGGGGTTCTGTGTGCAGCAGGGAATAGTGGGCTATACATACAATTCTGTGATTTGACAAGACAGCTGTTACAATTTGTATCTAATGGTTGTATTTGGCGTGTACCCCTGACCGGTCAGGTTCTATATTGAAGTCATCCAAGAGTTGATTTGACTATGCTCATGTGTTTCACTAAATTTTCACTTGCATGGGTCTGCTCCCATGATGTGGAGGAGGGACTTTCACGATTAAAGTAATTTTCATGATTTAAAGTGATTTGTGAGTGCTGAAATCCCTGTCTTTCTTTACCAGGATTCAGTTCCAGGCAACTCTCCCTATTTTGTTTTTTACAATATAAATTTTGAAGGGTTTGCACCACGTTAATTGACCTATTGCTTGGGCAGTTGTGCCTATATGCAATGTATTCAATATAACTTCTTTAGCAATTGCGTCCTCTCCTTAATGTTCTTGATTTTATATATATATATATATATATATATATATACACATATATATATATACATACACATACATACAATATATATATATATATATATATATATATATACACACACACACACACACATACATACAATATATATATATATATATATATATATATATATATATATATACAGGGAGTGCAGAATTATTAGGCAAATTAGTATTTTGACCACATCATCCTCTTTATGCATGTTGTCTTACTCCAAGCTGTATAGGCCGAAAGCCTACTACCAATTAAGCATATTAGGTGATGTGCATCTCTGTAATGAGAAGGGGTGTGGTCTAATGACATCAACACCCTATATCAGGTGTGCATAATTATTAGGCAACTTCCTTTCCTTTGGCAAAATGGGTCAAAAGAAGGACTTGACAGGCTCAGAAAAGTCAAAAATAGTGAGATATCTTGCAGAGGGATGCAGCACTCTTAAAATTGCAAAGCTTCTGAAGCGTGATCATCGAACAATCAAGCGTTTCATTCAAAATAGTCAACAGGGTCGCAAGAAGCGTGTGGAAAAACCAAGGCGCAAAATAACTGCCCATGAACTGAGAAAAGTCAAGCGTGCAGCTGCCAAGGTGCCACTTGCCACCAGTTTGGCCATATTTCAGAGCTGCAACATCACTGGAGTGCCCAAAAGCACAAGG